>NW_017618572.1:4884208-5401708 GCF_001879475.1 Ipomoea nil
TAGATTTATTAAATTGGTTACAATTCATATTATAGTAAAATAATTCTTTTGCAATATATGATTTGGAAACTCAATTAATATTAAGATTCCGTGCAATGAACATATATTCCATCATGTGTACTCATTTGACCAAAAATATGAAGGTTGGTTCAATAAATCGTAAATATTACTAATTGTTTTAGTTAGAGAATAATCTTTATCAAATAAAAAATAATTAAATCTCTATCATATTCATATATGATGTTGCTTTAGGTTTTTGTCAAGGAGCACTACTCATGATCCTTAACACATTGCCATGGCTCCAAATCTTTGTTTTACTCCTATTGGTGCTGGAAGGACCATCACATTAGGAAAAAAAATATTAATAGTCCAAACTCAATCAATGATGTCCCCTCTCATGCAAATGACCTGCAGATCTAGTTGCTCAGAATCCACTAATAATCAGATGGTCGTTTTTTTTTTCTATCATTATGAATAGTGCATTATTTAATCCTGCTCATAGTCCAATAATAAATAACTTTTAACAGATTGAGATAAGGTATTAAAGAAATACCTTTTAATGGGTTGAGCAAACTCGTCCAGATTGATGATGAAGAAGATGAAGTGAAATGTCTAACGAAATATATATATATATATATATATATATATATATATATATATATATATATATATATATAATCATAGTTTATATAATATATGTAGATAGATTTTAAATTTCACCAATGGTATGATTTTCTATTCTTTATAAAAAAAAAAAAAAAGTTGAAAAAGGATACATAGATTTACCAAATGTGCAGGTGTAGTGCAACAACTCTTCTGGATATGGAAGCTTCGGCGGCCACACCTCACGCAAAGAATATGGGTCTTGTTCCTCCTCCTCTTGAAGGTCCCTGTTCTCTACACCATTGCTATGCAGTTGCAGAGAATATTCCCTTTCGTTCTTTGTAACTTGGTACTGTTTGTATTGAAGAGAATGTGATGTATATATAGGTGTTTAGATATGATTAAGGGTAACAGTTATGGTTTTTATTATATTACCAATTACCAATTACAAATTAAAATTAGGGTTACCATTTTACATTTGCTTACCAAAAAATTATATATAGATACTTAATTTATATTTGAAGAATATATTTACCTAATTTACTTTATATACAGTATTAAGTATGTCTACACGTAAATGAATAATATATAATATATAATTTCTATATTTTGATAATTAATTAAATTAGAAAATTAGGATATTATATAAATGCCCCTAAGTTTTGGGGGGGGGGGGGGAATTTATATGGTTTTTATTATATTATTATTATTATATTATTATTATTATTGTTGTTGTTGTTGTTGTTGTTGTTGTTGTTGTTATTATTATTATTATTGTTATTCTATTGTTATTGTTATTATTTTTATTTTATTTTATTATGATTACATTATTTCATAATATTTTTATTATACTTGAACAATAATATTTTCAATAATATTATAGAATATAATACCATATATAATATTATCAATTATGTAATATAACAATTAATAAATTTTATTTAATTTCCATTTGAAATTTACTTACCAAATAAGCTTTCCTACAAAAGTTTTGGGGGGAAAATTTGTTAGGAGGATTTTACTTTTATATATACTAGTACTAGTATTTGCGCCCGTGCGATGCACGGAATAGATTTGTTGTAATATATTAAGATTATTTAGATCGATATATAATTATTTAAATTAGAACATCAAATATTATATAGTGCAATTAAATATACGGGTTGCATCATTTATGTGTTTTTATATTATCATTGTTTGAATTTAAGCAAATAATTGCTCAAATTAATAGCTAATGTGTAGATATATGCATGCAGTGTTGTAACTTTGGAGATTTTATTTATCATTATTTAGTATTTTTTTTTATAAATTACACAAATGTGTTCGTTCTCTAACAACTCAGTTATATGAATGAATTACTATCTTAATTCATTTGTATGGAGGATATTTTTTTGTCTATATATATAGAAATTTTGTCATTTAAAAAAACATAATATCAACGATTTTATTTACACATTATTGAAACCTCTTTGTAGACGGCATTGGTAGTAGCAACACAATCTTGTCCATCATCGACTAGGGCTAACACCTTCAATCGATCAGGATGGGTGACTCGGTGAAAATATATAATGGTATAATATTAGTCAATTAGCGATCCTTTTATATTTTAAATGAATTAGTAATATCAGATTCATTTTCAGCCAATTATTCTTTTTTATTTTTAGTCAATTAGAATATCATATGCAGTGATATATTTACCTAATTTTTGTTTCATTTTTAATTGATGATGTATAATATTATTATTGAAATATTCATGTTCCATTTGTAATTTACTTTTACTATTGTTTAAAATATGAATTTACTATTTATGATGTAGAATATTATTATTGAAATATTGGCATTCAATTTTAGTTTCCCTTCCATTTTTAATTAAAATGCAATGATCTAACCATTTTTTTTTCATATTAGTAAATTATGGATAATATTTTATTTGCAGTTAATTATTAATATTCATTTCCTTTTATATTTTTAGTCCATTAGTAATATCATATTCATTTTCAGCCAATTATTTCTTTTTTTATTTTTAGTCAATTAATCAATTAGCGAACTAAAATATCAAATGCAATGATATTTTTACCCAATTTTCGTTTCATTTTTAATTGATGATTTAGAATATTATTATTGAAATATTTTCATTTCATTTTAAATTTTTGTTACATTTTTAATTTACTTTTACTATTGTTTAAAATATGTCTTTATTATTGATGATGTAGAATATTATTATTGAAGTATTTGCTTTTCATTTTTAATTTACCTTTACTTGATGGTGTAGAATATTATTATTGAAATATTTTCATTCTATTGTTTAAAATTGTGAAGATTTATGACATACTTGTGATTTGATCTATTATACTGTGTAATATTATTGTGAAAAATAAAAATGCAATGATCTAACAATTTTTTTCTATTTTAGTCAATTATGAATCTTTTTTATTTTCAAACAATTATTAATATTCATTTCCTTTTTCAATTAACCTAATGTTTGTTGCCAAGCACTTTTGTGCTCGGATGGCATGTAGTGATCTCTCTCATGTGCGAAGTCTTGAGATTGAGCCTCAGTGAAGGTGTTGTTGACTTTGGGTGTTTCATTAGGTTGAGAAAATAAGTTTTTTTTTTCCCTATTTAATTGATTATTATTAGTACTAATCAGTTTCTTTTTCTATTTTTAGTGAATTAAGAATCCTTTTATATTTTTCTATTTTAATGCTAACTTTTAATTTTACTTATTATTAATATTAATTATTTAGTGAATTTTATTTCCTTTTCTATTGTTCGTAAATTATGGATCTTTTTTTTCAAATTTTTTGGTAGGATTTTTTTTTTTTACTGTTATTCTTATTATGACCCCCCCCCCCCCCCCTTTTTTTTTTAACAATCTTTCATTTCATTTTTTTTTCATTTTAAATGAATTAAGAATCTTTTTTTTATTTTTAATTTTACTGATTATTATTAGTATTAATCAGTGAATTTCGTTAATAGAATCCTTTTTTTCTCATATTTTACTGCTAATTTTTAACGATTATTATTAGTATTAATTAATCAATGAATTTCGTTTCCTTTTCTATTTCTCGTGAATTAAGAAACTTTTTTTATTATTTTAATTTTTGGTAGTTTTTTTTTAATTTTTTATACTGTTATCCTTATTATAACCATTTTTTTCATACCCTTCCGTTTCTTTTTTCCATTTTCATTGAATTAAGACTCATTTTTTATTTTCTTATTTTACCAATTATTATTAGTCATAATCAGTAAATTCTGTTTATATTTTTATTTTTAGTGAATTAAGGTACTTTTTTTTTACTGATTATTGTTAGTATTAATTAATTAGTGAATTCCGTTTTCTTTTATATTTTTTGAAAATTAAGGATTTTTTTTTTCTATTTTACTACTAACTTTTTTACTAATTATTATTAGTATTATTAATTGGTAATTTTATTTTTTTATTTTTTTTTTGTTTGGGCGGGAAAGTAAGAAATGAGAATTTTTTAAAATAATAATATAGAATATAGAATTTTAGTGAATTAAGGATCCTTTTTATAGAATTCTCTTTCAATATTTAAATACATTAGCATAGTAATTACACGAAAGAAGGAAAGAAAAATTATTAGAATAATAGTATTTTCACTCGTACGATACACGAAATAGATTTGTTGTAATATATTAAGAATATTTGGATCAATATATAATTATTTAAATTAGAACATCAAATATTATATAGTGCAATTGAACATATGGTTTGGATTATTTATGTGTTTTGATGTTATCATTGCTTAAATTTGAGCAAATGATTGCTCAAATTAATAGCTAATGTGTAGATGTACGCATGCGGTGTTGTAATTTTAGAGATTTTATTTATCATTATTTAATATTTTTTTTTTATAAATTAGGCAAATGTGTTGATTCTCAAGCAACTCAGTTATAGGAATGAATTACTATCTTAATTCATTTGTATGGAAGATATTTTTTTTTTTTTTTTTTGTCTAGATATATAGCAAATTTGTCATTAAAAAAAATATCAACGATTGTATGTACACATTATTGAAACCTCTATGTAGACGACATTGGTAGTAGCAATACAATCTTGTCCATCATCGTCTATAGCTAACACCTTCAGTCCATCATGATGGGTGACTCGGGTGAAAATATATAATGGTAGAATGTTAGTCAATTAGGGATTCTTTTATATTTTAAGCTAGTTAATAATATCATATTCATTTTCAGTCAATTATTCATTTTTATTTTTAATCAATTAGTCAATTAAAATATCATATGCAATGATATTTTTACCTAATTTTCATTCGAGTTTTAATTGATTATGTATAATATAATTATTGAAATATTTCCGTTGCAATTTTAATTTAACTTTATTATTGTTTAAAATATATCTTTATTAGGTTGAAATAAGCACATTGTGCTCAGCTGACAATTAGTGACCTCTTCCATGTGGGAGGTCATGAGATCAAGCCTTATTGGAGGCGTTGTTAACTCTCAGTGCACAGATACTACAATATAATAGAGTCAGTAGCATTTAAAAAAAAATACCTTTATTATTTATGATGTAGAATATTATTATTGAAATATTTCCGTCCAATTTTAGTTTCTATCAATTTTTAATTAAAATGCAATGATCTAACCATTTATTTATTTTCATATTAGTTAATTATAGATCATTTTTTTTATTTGCAGTCAACTATTAATATTCATTTCATTTTATATTTTCAGTTAATTAGTAATATCATATTCATTTTCAGTCAATTATTCTTTTTTATTTTCAGTCAATTAGTTAATTAGTCAATTAGAATATTAGATGTAGTAATATTTTTACCCAATTTTTGTTCCATTTTTAATTGATAATGTAGAATATTATTATTGAAATATTTTCGTTTCATTTTTAATTTTTGTTGCATTTTTAATTTAACTTTATTATTGTTTAAAATATGCATTTACTATTGATGATGTAGAATATTATTATTTAAATATTTCATTTTCATTTTTAATTTACATTTACTTGATGATGTAAAATATTATTATTGAAATATTTTCGTTCCATTTTTAAAATTGTGAAAGATTTATATCATAATTATGATTTTATGTATTATATTGTGTAATATTATTGTGCAAAATTAAAATACAATAATATGACCATTTTCGTTTTCCATTTTAGTCAATTATGGATCATTTTTTATTTTTAGTCAATTATAAATATTCATTTCCTTTTTCAACTAACATGATTTATGTTCTTTTTTCATTTTTCATTTTCAGTCAATTATTAATATTCAATTATTTTTTCAGTATACCTAATTTTCATTATATTCCATTTTTAACTGATTATGTAGAATACCATATCTAATATTAATATACATAATACCATATGTAATTATTATTTTTAATACCATACATACGATTACCATACATACATACTTGAATTGGTTATCAATATAGATTTCTTAAATTGGTTATAAATCATATTATGGTATTACGTCCATATGAAATAATATTAACATACATAAGATTACCATACATACTTTTTAATATTTAGATTTATTAAATTGGTTACAATTCATATTATGGTAAAATAATTCTTATGCAATATACGATTTGGCAACTCAATTAATATTAAGATTCCATGCAATGAACATATATTCCATCATGTGTACTCATTTGACCAAAAATATGAAGGTTGGTTCAATATCGTAAATATTACCAATTGTTTGGTTAGAGAATAATCTTTATCAAATAAAAAATAATTAAATCTCTATCATATTCATATGCTGCTGCTTTAGGCTTTTGTCAAAGAGCATTACTCCTGATCCTCAACACATTGTCATGGCTCCAAATCCTTGTGTTACTCCTATTGGTGCTGGAAGAGCCATCACATCAGAAAAAAGAAATATTAATAATTCAAACTCATTCAATGATGTCCCCACTCATGCAAATGAACCTGTAGATATACCCCCTGGATTAGCTTATATATATGATCAATATATTCATAGTTTATATAATATATGTAGATAGATTTTAAATTTCACCAATGGTATGATTTTCTATTCTTTATAAAAAAAAAACAATTAAAAAAGGATACAGAGATTTACCAAATGTGCAAGTGTAGTGTAACAACTCTTTTGGATATGGAAGCTTCGACGGCCATACCTCACGCAGAGAATGAGTCTTATTCCTCCTATTCTCGAAGCTCCCTGTTTTGTACACTATTGCTATAGAATATTCCCTTTCGTTCTTTGTAACTCGATACTGTTTGTATTGAAGAGAATGTGATGTATGTATAGGTGTTTAGATATGATTAAGGGTAACAATTATGATTTTTATTTTATTACCAATTACCAATTACCAACTACCAATACCAATTACCAATTACAATTGGTAAAGCGCTTTTGAGGCCAACTTTGGCTGCTAATTTTTTTTTTTTCTGCTAATTCTTAACATCAAGTATTTATTATGATTGAATAGAAATGCAGTATATACGTACACGTTGCCTGCCCTACATGAGTAATTGCCATCATTTTTTTAGGTTTCTTTTAAAAAAAAATTGCTTACCAAAAAATTATATATAGATACCTAATTTATATTTGAAGAATATATTTACCTAATTTAGGTAAATGAATAATATATAATATATAAAATATTTTGATAATTAATTAAATTAAAAAATTAAAAATTACATAAATGTCCCTAAGTTTTGGGGGGAAAATTTGGGAAGGAGGATTTTAGTTTTATATATATATAGATATAGATATAGATTAGAGTTTCTCCACCTATTGATATACATACATACATACCTATATATACGCGTGCATACGCGCGCGCGCACACACAGATATATATATAACACGATGATTATTTTAGATCCCTATTAGAGTTTCTCCTCCTATTGATATACATACATACATACCTATATATACGCGTGCGTACGCGCGCGCGCACACACACACAGATATATATATATATATATATATATATATATATATATATATATATATATATATATATATATATATATATATATATATATATATACATATATATATATATATATATATATATATATATATATATATATATATATATATATATGGTGATTTTCAGGTACACATTAACATTAATGTGTGAACTTGTGCATTGGTGTGGAACATTGATTATGTGCATGCGAATCGGCACTAACCTCTCAAATCTTACCGCTGCGCTGTCCGCCGCCGTGTAGATACCCTAGCAGCTATCCCTGACGCGGCCCTGTCGATGCCGGAGTACGACGGCTGGACTGGCATTTGAACAACCGGGAGGCTTCCGCGGCCTAACTACAAAGTTGTTGATCATAAATACAATTACACATGGACTCTAAAACGGTAGGATCATTTTTCAAATAATAATTGACAATGTTAACATCCTACTAGCTCCAATTGAACAAGTTTACACATCAAAATTTTATCAATGCATGAAAACTTCTAAAAAAATTTGTAAGTTAATTTTTACTATATCATTATATTAATATCTATTGTAACCATATATTTTAAATTATTTATTATCATCCTCTATTAACAGCAATTGTAGCAATTGTTATGGACAAACTCACAAAACAATTTGCTTCAACAAGGAATGGAAATTAAAAAAAAAAACATTGATTTCATTATTGTTGAAGAAAAGTATGTACGACACTTTATTACTCTTATTAATTATATAAATTAGTAGCTACAACAAAAAATAATACATATGCATTTAATTAATTTAGAATTAGATGTCTATAATGCTTTATTTAAAAAAAAAGTATTCATTATAAAAAATTTAAAAGAAATATAATTTCATTAGTTATATTATCTTTATTTTCTACAATTCAAAGATTCCTTACCTTCAAATTTATTAATTTATTATATTCACTACATTGTTCATTGTCTTCTTTTTTACATTATCTTGTAATTAAATATCAAAGTTATAATACAAAATGATGGTTTTTGGGTTTTCGGGCCCAAGGAGGTCCAACACAACCTTTCAGCTGGAGGATACACCTTTCACAGAAAGTCTGAATTTCAATGAAATGCGATGCTAATAATACTTTGTATTCCCTTTCTGGGTTCTCTCCCTCTTTCTTCCCCCCTTACAAGGGTGGAGGAGCCCTTTTATAGTGGCCCCTCCCTCACTGACTTAAAGGCCCATAATGGTCGACTTCAAGGCTGCTTTCAAGGTGCCGAGCCGTTGAGTGACGTTACGGGGTCTACCAACGGCTCTTTCTAGCTTGTAACCGGCGGACCGAGTCCGGCCTTTAATGCCTCAACGGCTCCTCGTCTTAACTTCTTCGGAGGCTCCCTCAACGGCTCTCTGCACTGAGTCTTTCCCTGGGTTGGGCCCGGACCGACTCCTCGTCTCCGGCCCATGCTCAGGTTGGGTCGTCCTTCATAGCCCTGGCCTAGGCCTTCCATTTGGGCCTGGGCCGACTCCTGGACTCGGCCCACGCACTCTCCAGGCCCGCCTTGTGTCAACCCATCCTTCTCTCTGGTCTTTCCTCTTTGGGCCCTCTTTTCTTGGGCCGGGGTTCTCACCCCATCAACTAGTCCCTCACTTTTCCGCACCCGGTCCACCAACCTGGGTTTGGAAAAGTAGTAACCGTCTCCTTATCCGGCTCACCGCATCCACGCCTTGAATGACTCATGAATAGCCCAGATTATCCGCTATCTCCCGGATCTCGCGGGACCGTTCGAATCTGCTCGACTTGGCCTGGCACCTATAAATGTCCTTAGCTGCTCTTCACCTTACTCACTAACTCCTCATGGGTCGCTCACCATTGAAAGGGAAACGAATTGACTTCGGGTCGCCCTGGCGCCCGTTGCCCTCAAAACGGACTCGGCCCGAAAGGGAGCCCAAGAAGAAGGCTCCTCGTCCAGCCCCCCAAAGATCTCCTGTTGGCGCTGCCTCTTCGGCTCTTTGTCCGCCGACTCCTGCTCGACGTGAAGCCGCTCCGTCTTCTCGCCCTTCTCCCCCTCCGGCGACCGCTCGAGTGACTTCACCGGGTGGAACCGTCGTTGATGTGCCTGTCCCGGAGCAACTGACCTTCCGTATGACTTTCTCTATCCCTCTGGACGACCTGGATGGTCCAATTACGGGGCTGATGAACGAGGAAGATTACGTCCGCTACCAGGAGACGTACCCGGACGATGAAGAACTGATCGTGCCACCACTCATGCCGGCCTTCTGGGACTTGCTTTGCCCATCCCCTCCTGGACCATCGGGAGGGTTCTTTGGGAGCGACTCCTCTTCGCCGGGCGAGTGATCACGTAGGCCGGGGTTGGCCTTATATTCTAGGGGGGTAGTCTTCTAGGAGCATTTGCTTACTCTCGCTGTAATAAGCTCCATGTAACCTACACCTCCTCTTATTATAATAAAACACCCTTTGCATTCTGCTTCTTCTTTCGTATTGTTAGTGCACTCGTCCGCCTGAATGGTTGAGGAGTCGGCCATCATGTCGAGTCCTCCCTTCGTTTGACACCTGTGAGGCATTCTGCCTCCCAGGGCGAGTCAGGCTTTTCAGTCTAGCGTGCGAATCTCGCCCTTCCCGAGCTAATTTGATGGGATTAATCTCTGACAGAGATTCGCACCGCCCATACGTCAGTTATGATTCCCTCCGTGATTTGCGCCTGGGTTATCGCCCCCTCGAGGCTCTATATAAGGGCTCTTGGTGGCTCTATGTTTCTCATCATTCCTCATTTCAAAACTTCAAGCCATGAGCTTCAGAGACGGTGATCGTCGTTGGTCTATTCGCAACAAGGAGCACGCCCGGCTGGAGGAGCTCCGGCAGAAAAGGGCGGCTAATGGAGGGCACCTGGTGGGCGACTCCACCTCTGACCCTATCGTGGTGCCTCCCGACATGCTTGACCTGATGATCGTAGAGCCGGATGACGCCGAGATGGAACCTGTGGTGGAGGACCCGAAACCGGAGGAGGACATAGAGTGGGAGGCTCCTCCGCTTTTTGGCATAGCTATGTCGCCGAGTGCTCTGGAAAGGCCCCTGCGGATGATAGTCGATGGGAAGCCTGCAGTGTATCTGGATGAACTGCCCGAGCCCGAGCCTGAGCCGAGTCCTTTGCCCTTCCGTCCCCACTACTTCCTGGAGGGTCCGCAGCCGGTGCGTCATGCGGAGGAGAAAGAAGCTCAGCCCTAGGCCCGTCTTTTCCTTGTAATGTGTGTGTGGCCGAGTCCTCGGCCTTGTACTCCCTGTTTCATGGAATAAAATCATGTTTTTATGTTCGACTCTTGGTTTCGCATGTCTTTTGGCCGACCCCCGGTTATCATGACCGGCTCTTAGAATTTGTCCGACTGATCCCCTTAGGCGAGGGACTCGCCGAATCCATCGGCCGACCTCGCGACCAGAAACTTGTCCGGGCCCTTCAGTTGGCCGGACCCAGCCGGGTATTTTCTAGAAACTTCCAGCATGATCTTGGTGGGCCCCCATGGCTTCGGCCTTGATGGGCTTTCGGCTTAGCAGGCCGGGTCACAGCTATCCAGCCTCGGTCTAGGGTAGACGCGCCGCTTGCAGGCTAGCCCTAGACCTGAACCGTCGCCCCGTCTATCGAGGCATTAAATGCGGCGTCCTTTCGATGTCTTGTCGCCTCCGATTCCTCCACTGAGGAGGCGCCGCGTGGCGGCTTCCCGGGCTTCCCCTTTCCTTTAAATGGCTCCTCTCCTCTATTCTTCTTCTTCAAGTTTCCACCCAAGCTTCTTTGCTCTTTCATCGTCTTCCCAGCCTCAACTCAGATCTATAAGTAATGTCTTCCTCCTCCTAATTCGAGCCTTTCTCCCTTACCTCCTAATTCTCCCTTGCCGAGTCCTTCAATCGAGGCGACTCCCTGGGCTTTCTCTTGGAAACGACTAAGGGTCTGGGCCCTTGTTTCCTAAATCTTTCTCGCCGAGTCCCTCAGTCGAGGCGACTCTTTAGGCTTTTCCTTTCTCAGAAACGGTTTAGGGTCAGTGCCCCGTTGTTTCTATATATACTCGCTGAGTCCCTCAGTCGAGGCGACTCCTTCTGGCTTTTTCTCGGAAACGACTAAGGGTCTGGGCCCTTGTTTCCTAACTCTTTCTTGCCGAGTCCCTCAGTCGAGGCGACTCTTTAGGCTTTTCCTTTTTTCAGAAACGGTTTAGGGAGTGCCCCGTTGTTTCTATATATACTCGCCGAGTCCCTCAGTCGAGGCGACTCCTTCTGGCTTTTTCTCGGAAACGACTAAGGGTCTGGGCCCTTGTTTCCTAACTCTTTCTCGCCGAGTCCCTCAGTCGAGGCGGCTCTTTAGGCTTTTCCTTTCTCAGAAACGGTTTAGGGTCAGTGCCCCGTTGTTTCTATATATACTCGCCGAGTCCCTGGGACGATTAGCTGTAACCCATGTGCTTTATTTAGATTTTTAGAATCCTCGAGCCCGTACACGGCCTATCCTTTTCTACTGATAGAACCTTTTCAAATGAGTGACGTTCCATATGCGATCTATGGGCTTGCCTTCCATAGTCTCTAACTTGTAGGTTCCGGCTTGGACCACCGCTGCAATGCGGTATGGCCCCTCCCACTTAACCGCAAACTTGCCTCCTTCGGTGGGCTGACTGGCTTGTCGATCGCGTAACACGAGGTCGCCAACCTGGAAGGTTCGCGGGCGAGTCCTACGGTTGCGATATCTTTTCACCGCCTGCTGGTACTCAACCATCCGTGCACTCGCGGCTTCCCTCCTTTCCTCTAGGAATTTTTTCTCGATCCGCAGATTCTCTTCGTTCGCTGCATCCGAGTAGGTGCGAACCCGGTGGGTGGGCTCGACCACTTCGACTGGAACCTTGGCCTCGAAGCCGTATGCGAGCGAGAACGGGCTCTCCCCCGTCGCTCGTCGCTGGGTAGTGCGATAAGCCCATAGGACTCGGTCAAGCTCGTCCGCCCAATTTCCTCGGATGTCTTCGAGCTTCTTCCGGATCCCATCGACCAACGTTCGATTCACATTATCGACCTGCCCATTGGCTTGTGGGTACGCCACCGATACCTTGGTATGCTTGATATCGTGTCGGCGGCAGAAGTCAGCGAAGGCCTGGCAGTTAAACTGTCGCCTGTTGTCGCTGACGATGTGCTCGGGCAGGCCGAAGCGAAAGATCACCTTTTTCCACAGAAAACGTCGACATTGGTACTCGGTGATGGTAGCCAATGGTTCTGCCTCGACCCATTTGGTGAAGTAGTCGATAGCCACGACACAAAACTTCAGACCTCCCGGGGCGACGGGCAATGGTCCCAACAAGTCTATTCCCCACTTGGCGAAGGGGATGGCAGTGGTGACCGGTGTATAAAAGGTGGCCGGCCGGGTGTCTTTCCTGGCGAATGCTTGGCAAACGCCGCACTTGGACATCCATTCGATACAGTCTCGCATCATGGTCGGCCAGTAATACCCTTGAACGACTAACTTCCGGGCGAGCGTGTGGGCGCCCTGGTGCGCGGCGCAAATGCCTCTATGAGCTTCGTCCATTATTTTCTCGGCCTCAGGTCTAAGCAGGCACTTTAGTAAGGGTCCTCCGAACGACTGTTTATATAGCTGCCCGTCGATGATCTGGAAGGAAGGGGCTTTCCGCCGAACTCTAGCGGCGACTCCTTGGTCACTTGGTAACTCGCCCGTCTCCTTGAATCGCCGGATGTCTTCCATCCAAAACATCTCAGGGTTTTTCTCCCGATCCCATTCCTCGATATTTACTTGCTGGACTTCCAGTGGTGTCTCTTCAACACTCGGCCGATTTAACTCCTCCTTCTGGCAAATCTTTATCAGGTGGTCCGGTACCCCTTCCAGGGTAATTTTGGACAATATGTCGGCTTCCATGTTGTCCGCTCGGGATATGTACTCTATCTCGTAAGCCCCGAACTCTTTTAACATCTCAACTGCACGCTCTTTGTATAGTACCATCCTTGCATTCTTAGTTTCACACGTACCCGAGATCTGTCCGACTACCAGTCTGGAGTCAGTCTTGATTCGCAGCCGCTCGACTCCCAGGGCCTTGGCGAGTCGGAGGCCGTTTAATACTGCTTCATACTCGGCCTCGTTATTTGATGTCGAGAACAAGTATCTCAGAGCGTAATATAGCCGGAATCCTTCCGGAGTGATGAGCATGACACCGCCTCCACAGTGCTGTCGACTCGATGTTCCATCCGCGTGCATTTCCCACCACTCGCCCGAGAAGCTCTCCGGGGCGTGTTCCTTTTCTTCCTCACTTGTTGTACATTCGACCAGGAAGTCGGCCAAGGCTTGACCTTTAATGGAAGGCCGGGGTTGGTACTCAATCCCATACTTAGTCAACTCTACCGCCCATTTTACAAGTTGGCCGGAGGACAAGGGGTTTCTTAGCACGCTCCCGAGCGGCTGGTCTGTCAGAACTCGGACGGTATGAGCTTGGAAATAAGGTGCCAGCTTGCGCACGGTGACTACCAATGCATACACAATCTTTTCCAGAGCGGTGTACCGCGTCTCAGCGGCCTTCAGTGAGCGACTTACGTAATAAACCGGGTGCTGGACTCGGTCCTCCTCTCGGACCAATACCGAACTCACTGCTTTGGCCGAGGCGGCGAGGTACAAGAATAAGGGCTCGCCCACCTGGGGGGTAGACAGCACTGGGGGCGTTGAAAGGTACTGTTTCAACTCCTCGAACGATTGTTGGCATTCGGCAGTCCAAGCGAATCCCTCCTTCTTCTTCATGGCTTCGAAGAAAGGCACGGTCTTATCCGCCGCTTTACTCAGGAAGCGGCTAAGGGTGGCCAACCGACCAGTCAACCGTTGTAGGTCTTTGACGGTGGTAGGAGGCTGCATGTCGATGATGGCCTGTACTTTCTCCGGATTAGGCTCAATGCCTCGTTTGGTGACCATGTAGCCCAAGAATTTGCCACCTTGGACGGCGAACGCGCACTTTTTGGGGTTCAGCCGAAGGTTGTATTTTATCATTACCTTGAAGCAGTTGGCCAGGTCCTCCGCATGCTTGTCCTCCTCCCGGCTCTTGACGAGCATATCGTCGACGTACGCGGCCATCGATTTCCCAAGCAGGTGTTGGAACAGCCGGGCGACCATTCGGTTGCACGTAGCCCCGGCATTTTTAAGTCCGTAGGGCATGACTCGGTAACAGTAAACTCCGTCCGGTGTCAGGAAGGCGGTCTTCTCCTCATCCGCCGGGTGCATAAATATTTGGTGGTACCCTCTGAAGGCGTCCATGAAACTCAGTAGTGCCGACCCGGCCGTTTCGTCGACTAACTGGTCGATCCGAGGTAGGGGAAACGGGTCTTTCGGGCAAGTCTTATTAAGATCGGTGTAATCCACGCACATTCGCCACGCCGGGGGCTTGGGTACGAGGACCACATTTGCCAACCACTCCGGGTACTTAACCTCGCGGACGTGCCCGGCCGCTAGTAGCGTGCTAACTTCCTTCTTCACAAATTCCCTCCGGTCGTTGGCCAGGTATCGTTTCTTCTGTACGACCGGTCGGTGCTCCGGATCCACGGCGAGTCGGTGTGATATAACCGACCAATCGACGCCGGGCATATCCTCTGGGCCCCAGGCGAAAACCAATCGATGTTCCTGGAGCACTCTCACGATTTCCCCCCTTAGTTTCTCAGGAAGGCCGACCCCAATTCTCACCCGCCTACTAGGCTGTGCGGGGTCAATCTCGACTTCCTCTAACTCTACGGCCGGCTCCGGGTGAGGTATCACCGTTTTCTTAGGGGGCCTCTCGGTAATCTCGTGGACCTGCATCTCACGTTTGCCCATCCCTCTACATGCTTGTAAATAACAGTCGCGGGCGACCTTGCGGTCGCAACGTACCGTTCCTATTCCGTTCGGCGTGCGAAACTTCAAGCACAGGTGTTCGATCGAGATTAGGGCTCCGAGGTCCTCCAAACCCGGACGGCCGAGTATGGCGTTATGTGAGCAGGCCAGATTTACCACGATAAACTTCATGCTTAACTTCTGTACATCCGGGTAACTGCCAATCTCCACGGGAAGGGTGATCGACCCTTCCGCCTCCACCGAGTCCCCGGTGAAGCCGGCGAGAGGGGTTTTGACAGGATTCAGCTGCTCTCGGGTTAGCCCCATTTTGGTGAAGGTCTCCAGGTATAGCACATTGATGCTACTCCCGGTGTCAACCAGGATTCGGCGAACGACTACACCATTGATGTCCATAGCGATGACCAACGCATCTCGATGCGGGGTCTCTCCGGCTGGCAGGTCCCTATCGGTGAACACGATGGGTTCTCGACATACCTTTTTGGAGCTCTCTTCGCGGCCGTAAACCGTCCCGACATACAATTGCCGAGCCCAGGCTTTTCGGGTGTTTGCCGAGTCGCCGCCCTCTGGTCCGCCGACTATCATGTTGATAACCGGCTTCTGGCGCCATTGGGCTTCGTCCTCTTCGGAAGCCGGCTGCTTACCTCGGCTGTTCTCTACGTCGGCGGCAAGTCCCTCATCTCCTCGACTGGCCGACCTTCGCCTCCATTGATTAGGGGGCGGGGTCCCTTGCTGGATAATCCCCTCCATGATCTTCTTTAGATAGAAGCATTCTTTCGTGCTGTGAGTATAAGATTTATGATAACGACAGTACTTAGAAGTCTTACCAGTCTCCCCACTTGTTACACGGTCGTCGATCGGTAGAGGCGGAGGTGGGGCGACTGCTTGTATTTCGTGGACCGGCCGCTCCGGAACTGGTCGATAGGCGTGGACGACGGGGCGGTCGTACGGTCGCCTAACTTCGGGTCGCCGGGCCACATCCGAACGCCTTTCCTTCGTCTCGGCCCGCGTCCTTTTCCCGCCGGCGGACCCGCCGACCTCGCGTTGTCGTTTATGCTTCATGGCCTGCTCCGTGTTGGCTCTCTTGTTGGCCATCTAGATAGCTTCCGCGTACGTTGCCGGGCGATTGTCCCTTAGGTCTCGGTACAGCTGGCCGGACCGCAAAGACTCGATGAAGAAAGTGAGTGTCGTTTGGTCCTCCACTTCCTCTATCGACTGGATCTCCTTTTGCCAGCGGGCTAAATAGGTTTTTAAGGACTCGCCCTCGTCCTGGTGGATGTCGCCTAAGTGCGTCAGGTCCTTCTGTGGCTTGATGTTGGCGGCGTAGTGGCTCATGAAGCGATCTGCCAGCTCCTCGAAACTGTGAATCGTCCCTGGGGGTTGCGCCACGAGCCACCTCTGCGCGGGCCCCTTTAGCGTGGGTAAGAAGGCGCGGCACATGACCGGGTCCCGTACCCCTAAAACTTGCATCTTAGCTTGGTAGCTCAGTAGGTGTTCTCGCGGGTCGCCCGACCCGTCGAACGTGGCTTGCTCCGGGAACTTGAAGTCGCCCGGTATCTTGAAGGCCATGATCTCGGCCGAGAAGGGTAACGCGGTCAGCAGCATTCGGCCAGGGGCCTTGGCTTTTCCTTCCACCTGTTCTTTTAGGTTTCGTACTTCCTGGGCTAAATTTGCCACCTCGACCCTCTCTTGGGTGCGGTTTCCTGTCGATTCCGTGCTCTCGCCGACCTCTGACTCGACAGGTCAATCATGGTCGTGGGCGGGCTGCTCTAAGCGGCGAGCCACCGTCCGGGCTTTCCTTGCACGGTTACGCTCACGCGCGCTCTGTCGACCGTGAGTTTCTAACGGGGCGCGAAGGGGTTCTCTTCGTCCCAGCCGTTCTCTCGCCGACCGTCGTTCAACACCCGGACCCAACCGAGAATGAATGGACTGGACCGGTTGACTCTCAGCCCGGCGGGTGGATTGTCGATTGTCTGGCCTTCGCGACGGTTGGGGGTCTCGTTGCGGTATCCGAGTAGCGGATTGCGCCCGTATTCCCCGGCTCGCCTCGGCGAAAGCGCGTCCAATCGCTTGTAGCTGATCCGGGGTGAGCTGCACCGCGGCTGGTTGTGGATTTATCCGCGGAGTCGGCGGCGGTGTCGCGTCGTTTTCCCGGCTTCGGGCGTTTCTTCGATTCAACTAATCTCTTAGGTCGGCTCCTAGCCCATTATCGTGTTGACTCAACTGCTCTTGGCTTCCTGTCATGGTAAAGCCTTTCGATTTCTCGCAACTAGGGCTCTTCTCGACGTTCTCTCGGACTCGCTTTGCTCAGATGGCACGCGACTCTTTGTTTCGATCCCCACAGACGGCGCCAGTGATGGTTTTTGGGTTTTCAGGCCCAAGGAGGTCCAACACAACCTTTCAGCTGGAGGATACACCTTTCACAGAAAGTCTGAATTTCAATGAAATGCGATGCTAATAATACTTTGTATTCCCTTTCTGGGTTCTCTCCCTCTTCCTTCCCCCCTTACAAGGGTGGAGGAGCCCTTTTATAGTGGCCCCTCCCTCACTGACTTAAAGGCCCATAATGGCCGACTTCAAGGCTGCTTTCAAGGTGCTGAGCCGTTGAGTGACGTTACGGGATCTACCAACGGCTCTTTCTAGCTTGTAACCGGCGGACCGAGTCCGGCCTTTAATGCCTCAACGGCTCCTCGTCTTAACTTCTTCGGAGGCTCCCTCAACGGCTCTCTGCACTGAGTCTTTCCCTGGGTTGGGCCTGGACCGACTCCTCGTCTCCGGCCCATGCTTAGGTTGGGTCGTCCTTCATAGCCCTGGCCTAGGCCTTCCATTTGGGCCTGGGCCGACTCCTGGACTCGGCCCACGCACTCTCCAGGCCCACCTTGTGTCAGCCCATCCTTCTCTCTGGTCTTTCCTCTTTGGGCCCTCTTTTCTTGGGCTGGGGTTCTCACCCCATCACAAAACATGTTATATATATATATATATATATATATATATATATATATATATATATATATATATATATATATATATATATATATATATATATATATATATATTTACCAAGTATTTTATACAAATATAATAAATATTAATATTTCGTTCAATATTTTCACATGATAACCTGCGACACACATCTCACAACACATGAAACATGTAGGAAAAAAACTACCACTACTAAATATCAATAGGTGTTTGTATGCTAAAGAGTTCATAAGGTAAATTTAAAACTTCCTACACCATAATCTCATTGCATGATGAATCCCTCTATGCTGCTACCAGTAACCTAATTGCACATGAAACACTACCAATAAAAAAAAAACAAAAAAAAAAGGGAAACAAATAGGACATGTACTGAAGATGAAAACAATAACAATGCTACCCAAAAAAGAATTAAGAAGAATTAGAGAAATTTAAACTAAAAGTAGTATTTATTTAGACTATCGCTTTAAAACTAAGTATTTAGACTAGCGTTATTACAAAGTTACAAACATTTATTTTAGTGATAATTATAATCAATCTCTCATATATTATCTTGCATTTATAAACCTTAAATTACCGATTTAAATAAACAAATTCAACATTTATTTACATATGCATGAAAATCTCCTATATAAATATTGCATTGATATACTTTGGAATACTTATTCAAAAATAATTATTGGGCATTATCTCATTTGCACAAAGTGCGTAAAAAAACTAGTTATATAAAGAAGTTTCAATGGGTGAAATAAAAGAATTTGTAAGAGAAGAAAACTACTTCTAATAACCTTTTAACCTTTAGATCAGATTTCATAAAGACGGGAGAATTGGTAATAATGATTAAATGTAGAAGTATTAGCAAAATTAAATGTAAAATGTGTAATTCAATTATTAATTAAGAATTAAATTTGAAGGTTTAAAAAAAAAAGAATTAAATTTGAAAATATTATCATAGTCGACGAACAAATTTAAAATTGACTTTAAAAATAAGTTCTGATACATTTTGAGACATTCTATTCTTTATATTTATAGCGAAAGATCTCCACCAAAGTTATTACCATGATATGAACCCACGGAATGCTCTGTCGAGTCGGAGTGTGGGGAGTCCTTAGGGTTAAGGTTCAACATTTTAGAAGAATAATATGATCCCACGAATGCCTATATGATGCCAATATGGCTATATTTATGGAGTCCAGCATTTTCCACTAAGTCCTTATTTTAAGTACTATTTATATGCGATTATTGTCCAATAAAAAAGAAAACAAACTCTTTTATCGCAGGTTTAGATCACCTAATAAATTTTGAGGAAATATAAATATACAAGAAATAGAATATGAATTCTATTGCAATGTTTGATTCGTTTAACTAATAAACTTTAAAAATTATATTTTAGTGTTTGATGGGTAAAAAAAGACAATTGGACTCGAGGGAGCTTAAAAGGTTGCATAGTTCAAATTAAGCCTGAACCAGCAAAAAATGAAAGAGGCATAGCCACAAAAACTTGAACCCAACTATTGTACAATTATACCTTGCTCCAACTAGTCTAGTATGTTTCTTATGCAAGTAAAAGCAGTAAAAATTTGCTAAGGAAAAAAGTGTAAGGTGCGACTTGTGGTGATGACAAGTGGGTAGACGAGGTTGATTAAAACTTGACAATCACTCGTTTAATGAGTAGACATATATGATTGATCGAGACATGACAACCACTCATTTCACAAGGTGCAGACACTATAAATTGGACCCCTTGCCCCCTTCAAACACCATCCTATCACTAATAGGACACTTAGTTTAATGGTTTCTTCTCTACCCAACAAACAACACTCGGGTTCAAATCTCCCCCTAAAATGCCTAGTTTAACTTGGGCTTGGACTCTAGTTGGGTCGACTTTATTGTGATATTATTATTTGCGATGCACTCTGTTCTCATTTATATATATATATATATATATATATATATATCCCATTTCTCCTTTAAATACTTGTGTTAGACAGAATGTTTTTGAGTATGTAGCTTGTTTTTAGAACAACTTCAAAACTCTGATTTTTCTCTCTTGAAACTCTCCTTTCTTCTTTGTAACTTTCTAGCAACACTTTGATATTAAAATTACGAAGTGCTCACTTCTAAAAGCATTATATTTGAGTGTTCAAATATAGTGTTGTAATCCATTCTATGTTGGGAGACTGATGCTACAATGCTCTTAGCACCATCGAAAGGTAACGAATCGGTTTTAAAAAGAGTGTACCTTACACACGACTTAAATTTTCATTTAGAATTATTTTTTAAGATATTAAAATGTTGTTTATTATTTATTTTATATAAATAAATATGTTTTATTGACTTATTCTTCCTAAACATTAGGAGGTAATTTTAGTAAAATGGAAATAATAAAAAATTTCATATTTTAATAGGATAGCCAATTTTTTATTAAAATATTATTCGGTAACTTACACAGTAAATAAAGATATAAAATCTATACACACTAGTAAAGATGGGTGGGAAGCCTAGGTTCAATAGTGTAAGACAGTGGGAATTTTGGATGAGTGGTCAAGCCATAAGCCTCATCCATAGATATATCCTTTGGCTTCAGGTCTCCATCTAATTTCCATTTAAATCCATGTAACAAGTTGGCTAATGTTGTCCGGACAACCTTCATCCCTAGACTATAACCGGGACACTTTCTTCGTCCTGACCCAAAAGGTAAAAGTGCAAAATCTTGTCCTTTTATATCAACATCTTTTTCTAGGAATCGTTCAGGACAAAATTCATTTGCATTATCCCAATACTTTGAATTCCTCCCAATTGACCACACATTAATTAGAACAGTTGTTCCTCTTGGTACCTCATAACCAGCCACAATGCAATCTTCAATAGAATAGTGTGGTGGGAGCAATGTGCAAAGTGGATGCAACCTGAATGTTTCCTTAATGATTGCATCTATATATGGTAGTTGCGAAAAGTCTTTCTCTTCTACCCATCTCTCCCTCCCAATCACTCTATCCAACTCCTCGGTTGCCTTTTCAATAATCCATGGCTTTCTAAACAATTCTTGAAATGCCCATTCCACTGTTGCGGCTGTCGTATCTTCGCCACCCGCCAACATATCCTAGGAGAGTCAAGAAAATTAAACTAATTAACAATCACAAAACTCAATATAGAATGCAATAGATGTTGGGGGAGGTCGGTAAGGAGCAAAAAGAACCATGTGGCTAGAGAGATTGTTAGGTGAAGATCGGTAAAGGGTCAAATCTAATATTTTGCTATAAAAAATGTGTGAATGTTGCGTGCTAGTCGGTCACCGGAGGCTGCTTCAACTGATTTTTACAGCACGTAATAAAGAAGGGAAAATGGTCAAATAGACCCATGAACTTTACTCTAAAGTGCAATTAAGCCTTTAGATATTAAAAAAGTGCAATTAAACGCTCGAACTTGTCATTTTGGAGCGTCTAAACCCAGTAGCTGATTATTCACTTGAAATAATCGATCATTTAAGATTCCGGCAAATTAAAATTCCGACGACCATAAAAATTTTAAAAAAAAATTCGGTGACCTTCTCCACCGGTCTTCTTTTTTAGAAGAAAACGAACGGATTAGTCGTCTTCACCGGTGGAGAAGGAGACCAGACTGGTTGCCTTCTCCATTGGAGAAGAAGACCAGAGGCCGCCTTCTCCATTGGAAAAGATGATCGACTGGTCGTCTTCTCCATTGGAGAAGGCGACCTATTCGCCTTCTCCACAGAAGAAGACGATCGGCGGGTCATCTTCTCGGTGGAGAAGGTCATCGGATATTTTTTTAAAAGAAAAATTATGGTCGTCGGAATTTTTATTCGTCGAAATTTTAAATGACCAGTTATTTTAGGTAAATAATTGGCTACTGAGTTTAGACAATCCAAAATGACAAGTTCGAGTGTTTAATTGTATTTTTTTTAATGTTTAAGGACCTAATAATTGCATTTTTGAGTAAAGTTCAGGGTCTATTTGACCATTTTCCTATAAAGAAATAAAGTTGTGCGTACACTATTAGCTATAGCTTTTTAGTAACTTTCGCTATTAATTATAACTTTTGACATAGTGATAGTAACTTATGTAACAATAGTTATATATGTTAACAAGGAAATTCAAGCAAATTAAAAATCTGGTACGTACATGTGTTAATCCCATGATGCGGTCGCGTGTGAGTGCAACATCGGCCTCGAGATTTGGATCATCAGCTATCTGCAAAAATATATCCACCATGTCCTTCGGGGCAAAGTTCTCGTCACCTTTCATCATAGCCATATGGTCTTCAATCACATAGTTTAGGAACTTCTCATACTCCTCTCTGAAAGCTTTCATCTTTTTCACATATCCTTGCAAGTCAAGGCCGCTCAACCAAGGAACCCAATCTCCCAGATTGATCACACCACTAAGCAGGAACCAATCATCAAGAAATCCTTGAAGTTTCTTCAACGGTATCGAATAACCCTCCGGTTTTCCCAATTCCCAGTCTTTGCTATAATACTTGTTCCCTGTAACAAGCCTAGTCATAGTAGACAGGGTGAACCTCACTAAATGGTCTCTTAGCAACACCGGATTCTTGGTCCCGACAGCATCGTAAAGGCCAGAGATTAGAGCCATTCTTTCCTCAATACGAACGTACTCGAAGGAATCAAGCTTTCTCGGGGTGAAAACCTCGGACAGGAGGATCTTGCGGGCATGGCGCCAGAACGGCCCATAAGGGGACCACGTCATGTCGGAGCGGTTAAAGGTGTGATGGGCGGCGGCCGTGGCGGGGCGAGAGGCGAAAACGGCGTCGTGGGTTTTCAAGAAAAGCTTTGCCGTTTCCGGAGATGAGGCAACTATAACCGGCTTGGACCCAAATTTTAAGAGCATTAGTTCTCCATATTTTTGGGACAGTGAGTGTAAAGATTGGTGTGGGATGGAGCCGAGAAGGTTCAAATTGCCAATAATCGGCCATGGCCGTGGACCTGGCGGAGTTTTATAAGCTTTTCGACGTTGATGAATAGTGGTTATTTTGAAGAGAAATGCTATGGCGAGAAGCCATGGAAGGGCCTGGAAAAACCAAGAAAATACCTCCATCATCAACGTATGAGGATCAAATCTTTAGCTGTGACTACTGCGAAAGGAGGTCACGTGCATTTATACACAAAATATCGGCTAATTTTTTTTTTTAATATTTCATTTTTTTTACAAATAAATTTACCCTATAAAAAATATATCATTAAAAAAAATTCTAATTGAGATCTTTAAAAATTTATGTGAGACCGTCTCACCGGCCTCAATCCGTGAAATGAGTCGGATCTTTGATCAATAATGTCAAAGACCCAACCCATTAATTAAAAATTCGACCCGTCTCACAGATTGAAACCCGTGAGACTGTCTCACACAAGTGTTACCGTTTGGTAAATAGATGTTAGCTGATTGGGTTAGTTAGTTTGACTAATTGATAACATTAGCTGATTATAGAAAGATGTTGGATAAATTAGCTGTTAATTGAGAGCTGATTACATACAAAATAACTTTCTCAAAAAGCTGATAAAAAAAGCTACTTTGAGCAACTTTTTGATTTTTAGTGTTTTGAAACAATAAGTTGTTACCAGAAACTAATTAATCAAACACTATGAGTTGTTTAAACAAGTCAAATAGTTAATAGTGATCAAATAAACTAAAATTGACTGATAAGTTAATTATTTTACCAGAGCCAAAGTGATCCTTGTTGGTTAATAAAATGACGTTTATAAAGTCACTATTAATCTATTATAAGTTTGTAAAGAAAGTACTGTATGTTTGTTAATTAGAAAAAATGACAGAGCAGGTGTTATTTTAAAAATTTAAATGATATATTTTTAATATAATGATCTTATTTATATCTAAAAATAATGAGTAATATATATAAGTTATAATTAATTGTATCATTTTAATGAATTTGTAATATTATTTCTATTAATATAATTTTTTTAATGAATTTATTGTATTATTTTTATGAATACGAGTGTATGATGCAAACATAGACCTTTGTTTTGTTTATAAGCATTATGCTATGAGCACGTGTCCACCTTGTAAGGTGGGCACGGTTCTATATCCATAATTTCTATATTGTAAATTTATAATTTTTATACTGTAGATTCATAATTTCTATACTATAGATTCATAAAATTTATACTTTAGATTTTGAAAAAGCCCGTGTATCTTGAAATCAATTTAACACTAAGGATTCTACTTGATTTTATATTACGAGACAATTTCGCTGTTTAATTAAATCAATTTAATCAACGTATAAATAACGAAATTGAAAGCGTAAATAAAGTAAAGACACAGTAGAATTGTTACGCAGTTCGAAGCTCCTTCTCCTACGTCTGCGGGGCAACCCACGTCTGCCCAATCCACTAGATGTTCACCACAGAATATTACAAGAGGTAACTACAAACGGCTCACAGCCTTTACCACTACAACTCTTCTAAAACACCTATTCATGACTGAACCGTGCATGCCATAACCATCTTTGGTGTATCGCTTCAGCTGTCACAGGTACTGACTTGAAGTACAGAATTAAATCAGAAATATAATATAATCAATATTAAAGCAGTAATATAGAAAGCTTGCGTATGTGATCAGAATATCAGAATTGGCAACTTCCTCTTTCGTTTTCCCTTCCTTATATACTGTACGTAATTAATTTCCATTTCACCAAGCCTTGATTGTAGCTTTCATATGTGGCTTGAATTCTTCTCAACCACATTTTCTTTAACTGAGATCTTCAGACTTGCTCTTTGTCCAACTTATTAACAATAAATCTCCACCACACATTTTAGCTTGGTCCAAAATACTAATTACAACTTATACTAATTAACATTACATGCTAATTACATATTAATAAAACAAACTAATAAATTAGCCAATCTAATGTGTACTATTTTGTACACTTACAATCTCCCCCTTTGGCAATTTATTTGGTAAAACAATAGTATCATTATACTTTGGGAAAAAGAAATGAATATTTTATTAACATCCCATAGTAAACGTACTGAACATATAAAGAAAATTAAATATGCAATTTTAAATCTTTTAGAACTAGACCAAAGCTTATTTGTGTGTCGGATTTTATTTTGGACCTTAGTTGATGTAGACTCACATACTTCATCCAATCAATAAATAGTGACTATTGTACGAAAAAGTGTTGTATCAAACATACCATATATGTCACGCTTTCCATACTGTAATTTGAATTACTCCTCCTAACTTGGAGCTTTCCTTTCTTCATATGCATTCCAATTAAAACCAATTCATACCATGCAGTCAACATACCAAATATACCAAGACATTCATACTTAAGTCATTCATAGTCATACCAAAAATGTTTATAGTCATACCAAATTATTAATAGCATCCGAACCAAGGATTAACATCCATACCAAAATATACCAAAAACTAAAATCTTACCAAACATCCAAACATTCCAAACATTCCCATACTCCCCCTTTCTCCAATACTCCCCCTTTGTTTATGCCAAATAAATGACAAACAAACCGGTGAACATCATACTAGTGGATTGGATTAACTTGCAGACCGGGTGCCCGACTCAGATTCATCGCTCTCATATATAGAACCAGTGCCAGCGCCAGTATTAGTTCGAATCCGAGCATAGATGGCCTCCATTCTTACTATTTCTTCCAACTGAGCACCCAACAACTTTTCTAAGCCATCAATGGTTATTTGTTGAGAAGCAACCGATGTGCGAATTTGAGTAATTGACGCTTGAAGAGTGAGAACAATTTGACGGCGATCCATGAGCGTCTGAGGTTCCTCGGACACTGCCGTAGGACGGGGATTTGGAGCTGAAGTAGTGTCAACAGATGATGCAGGGGCAGACACAGGGGGCGTGGCAGTTGGTGCGTCAGGAGTGATCATGAGCGTAGCTCTATCATCATAGTGATCCTTATGGGTTAAACGATCATCATATTTATAGACTGAGTCATTAGCAATCACCACCTCATCTTTGTAGGGCTTGAACCCATGTTCCTGTAGAAGCCCGGAAATTAAGCTAGGAAACGGAAGATGTACCTTAGGTTCCCTATGTCGCACAAATTGAGCAAGATGGCCAAAGATGATTTCTCCAAGATTGAAAGGGAGTCGGTTCCTGATCTTGTAGAGGAGGGCAGTAAGCTGGTCAGACACAAGATGATGACGAACAGCCGGCATCCAATTTGTTGAGGCAAGCCGTAAAAGAACATAGTAGACCGTGGTGAGCTTTAGGCTTTCGAGTCCGGTGTTTGGCCAAGTGACAACCTTGTTGTGTGTTAAAGCAGTGGCTAGGAGATTAGGACTCGGGTCAGGGGCAGCCTGATGATTTGGAGTAACCAAATAGGAATTGATCACGGCCGGGCTTTAGGGATACCATTTATCCCGGATGAAAACTTGTTGAAACCGAGGTGACCCCTCCGAAAAAGTATCCAAAGTTAAATTCGTGTAGAACTCGGCAGTGAGCCATGTGGAATATGGTCCAGTATGAACAAGTGAGGCAAGAAGGCATTGATCTCGCAAGATAGGCAAAATGTTGCATTTTTCTGTCAACTCTTCCACATTGATGAATTTCTCCAGAATAAAATCTCTAGTAGCATGAACATTCCAATCAGACATCAAAGCTGGAGACAATAAAATCGGATGGTATGTTTTCTTAGATTTCTTCATCTTTGAGCCAGATGAGACAGTGACAACTGCTGGTGCAGGGGCTGGACTTAGTACTGGCCTGAAACTGATCTGGACCTTGTCACCCTGGGTGGCAATGTGGACCCTCTTTTTGATTGCTTGGAATCAGACAAGCAGACAACATCCTCCAATGCTCCAATTTTTCTTTTCTCGGCTGTACCTGAAACAGTAATTTTTTCTTTCCCTTTTCGGGAAGATTTGTCCACGAGCATAGAGATAATGGGAACAGAATCATGTGAGGTGGGCCCAGGGATGTGAACCTCTGCGGATTTCGAGACTGGAACGGTTATGGGAATAGAGAATGCAGCACAAGCCATGGGAGACACATATTGGTTAATATTTCGAATGGTGAAGGGAAATGACACAGCATGCATTAAATCAGATAATGGCACAAGATTTTCAGGTAATTTATGTGAAGAAGAATCATACGGATCACCGTGTAAAGGAACGGAAGGGGCACACAAATCACTTGAGGTAGACACAAACTGATTTGGCAAAGAGATGTTGAAATCTAACTTTCTAGAAGCAGAAACAGTTTCATCTAAAGGTGAGGATACTACCATAGTTTCCGGAGATGAGGCATGCACGAACTCGGATTGTGGCCGAGGTGGCTCGGTTGATTCGGCCTGAAAAGTCCACGGCTCCACTGATATGAACCGAGCTAGAGCTTGGATTTGTCTGATTTCCTTGTCCGAGAGTCTTTCAAGAAGGTTTGCATGGTGCTTGATTGTGGTGAGAACTCGATCTGTATCATCAGATGTAAGAGGAGATTCAACGTTGATGATGTGGCGGAATAGCTCCAATCTTTCGGATTTAGTTGTGAAAATGGCGAAAGGGTTGTCTTCTTCCATTGTTGAAGGTTTGATGATTGAGCGTGGTAAAGATGAGGATGAAGAAGAAGAGTGTGAGTTTGGTGTGTAAGAGTAAGAAAGTCAAGGAGACATTTAATTGATGGGCTTCTCAAAAGTTGTGATGGATGGGATGAGTGATGGGACGCGTTTGTAGGGGTAGTAGTAGAGTCATACTAGGAGAGAGTGGTGTAAGATGTTTGAAATTAATATTTCAATACACATTTTAATTTTGTAGTGATGGTTTTAATATATAGATATATAAGGTAGCCGAGCTGGTTAAGGAAATATGCAGGTATAGGGGCGATAAAATTAAAAGTAAGTAGGAGAGGTTTAGAGTTTTATTTTCGTATTTAGAAATTTATTTTCCTGCAACAAATAAACAACAACCACGTTAAAGAAAATTAATTAGAGATTATTTGTTGTACCTGATGTGGAAGATTAAGCTGTGGGATTGCAAACCCCAAGGGCAGCTCTAAGCAGTTCAAATCTCGATTTGTCTAACGGCTTGGTGAATAGATCTGCAAGATTTTTATCTGTTGAAGTATATTCCAAGATAATTTCTTTCTCTTCGACTAGTTCACGAATAAAGTGGTGTCGAATGTCTATGTGTTTCGTCCTGGAGTGTTGGACTGGGTTTTTAGAGATGTTGATTGCGCTGGTGTTGTCACAGAACAATGTCCTACTCTGTTGTTCTATACCATAGTCAGTTAACATCTGACGCATCCAGAGTAATTGTGTATAACAACTACCTGCCGCTATATACTCAGCTTCAGCTGTGCTGAGTGAAATCGAGTTCTGCTTCTTACTTAGCCAGGCGACTAGATTTTTTCCGATAAAGAAACATCCGCCTGATGTACTTTTTCTATCGTCAGCGTTTCCTGCCCAGTCAGCATCACTGTATCCTGCAAGATTCATATTAGTATCGTTCGAGTACCAAATACCATAATTTATCGTTCCTTTAACATATTTTATGATACGCTTAGTGTGACTCTTTTGGATCGACTTGATAGCGTGCACACATCCAAACACTTACCATAATATCTGGTCGACTGGCTGTTAAGTATAGTAGACTGCCTATCATACTTCTGTACATAGTAGAGTCTACAGATGTTCCCTTTTCATCTTTGAACAATTTTGAAGTCGTAGAGATAGGAGTACGAGCATCTTTTGCAGATTCAAGCCCAAATTTGGATAAAAGATTTTTCGCATATTTTTCTTGTGATATAAAAATCCCTTCTTTAGTTTGACTTACTTGTAATCCAAGAAAATAGGTTAGTTCACCTATCATGCTCATTTCAAACTCTTGTTGCATTACCTTGACTAGCAGGTCTGTCTCTCCTGGTTGTGTGGATCCAAAGACGATATTATCTACATACACTTGAGCAATTGTTATGTGTTTACCTGATCGTTTTATAAATAACGTTTTGTCTGATCCTCTTCTTTTGTAGTTGTTCTGAAGAAGATATTGAGTAAGTCTCTCATACCAGGCTCTTGGGGCCTGTTTTAAGCCATAGAGAGCTTTTTGTAATTTGTAGACATAGTCTGGATGATGTGGATCTTCAAACCCTTTAGTCTGAGCAACGTATATATCTTCCGAGAGATAACCGTTTAAGAAGGCTGTTTTAACGTCCATCTGAAACAGCTTGAATTTTAGGGCACAAGCAATCGATAGAAGGAGTCGGATTGACTCTAACTGTGCAACAGGGGCAAATGTTTCGTCGTAGTCAATTCCTTCAATTTGGGAGTAGCCTTGGGCTACCAGCCGCGCTTTATTTCTAACAATGTTGCCAGCAGCATCGATTTTGTTGCGAAAGATCCATTTGGTACCTACAACATTAACATTGTCAGGTTTAGGAATTAGAGACCATACCTTATTTCGTTCGAACTGCCCCAGTTCTTCTTGCATGGCCTTGATCCAGTGTTCGTCTGTTAGAGCTTCTTTGATATTCTTTGGTTCGATCTGCGAAGTATAATAAGAATATCCTGCTAATTGAAGATAATCACGTTTCGGTTTACCTCTGGTTTTTACGCCGGAACTAGGGTCTCCAATTACATTTTGTATTGGATGAGCTTTCTGGATGCGAGTAGGGATATCAATGTTACAGTGATCAGTGTCAGATTCAGACTCAGTTTCTTGCTCAGGTTGAGTTGATGTGGGAGATGGCATAGAGAACTCTGGATTAGGTTCAGGGGTTCTGGAATCAGAAGTTTCAGGACAACTTGTGTCAGGTTCTGTCACTGGTCCAGGCTGAGACGTTGTGATAATATCGCTCGGTTGATCATCGATTACAACATTTGTGGACTCCATGATAGTTTTGGTAACTTTGTTGTATACACGATATGCTCTGCTGTTCGTTGAATAGCCGAGGAAGATGCCTTCATCGCTTTTTGGTTCAAACTTTGCGACAGGGTTTCTATCCTTCAAAATAAAACAGCGTGATCCAAAAACATGAAAATATTTAATGTTTGGTTTCTTACCTTTCCATAATGTATACGGAGTCTGATTCGTGCCTGGACGTAGATAGACCCGATTGATGATGTGACATGCAGTGTTCACAGCTTCTGCCCAAAATTTTTGAGGTAGTCCTTTGGCATTAAGCAGAACTCGTCCCATTTCTTGAATTGTGCGGTTCTTCCGTTCAACAACTCCGTTTTGTTGAGGTGTTTTTGGTGCTGAGTATTCATGTGCGATTCCTGTTTGGTTGCAAAAGGTATTGAACAGATTGTTGTCGAATTCTAGTCCGTGATCACTTCGGATTCGAATGATGGGTTCATTTCTTTCTTTTTGAAGTTTCAATGCTAGAGTTTTGAAGGCTTCGAGGGTCTCAGACTTGTCCCTGAGAAAGGTAACCCAAGAAAAACGAGAATAATCATCTACGCAAACTAGTATGTATTTCTTACCTCCAACACTTTCTGTTTGAGTTGGACCAATGAGGTCCATGTGAATCAGTTCCAAGCAGTGACTTGTGTTTATGGTGTCCTGAGCTGGATGAGAGGATTTGGTTTGCTTTCCTGCTTGACATGCACCACATATGGTTGGTTTGACTTTTAGCTTGGGTAATCCACGAACACCTTCAATCTTCACAAGCTTGTCAAGAAGTCTGTAACTTAGATGTCCTAGCTTTTGGTGCCAAAGCTCAGTTTCATCTACATTGATCCTGCAACACAAAACATTGTTAGTGAGAATATAGCAATTATCAGTTGACCTTGTACCTTCCATAACACATTGATTTTTTTTTTGTCTAGGACACTGCAGTTATTTTTGGTGAAGCTCACGTTCCAGTTCTGGTCACATAGTTGACTTATACTTATAAGATTTGCATGAAGTCCTTTGACTAGTAGAACTTTCTCTAGTTTTGGCAGACCAACTACGTTTAGCGTGCCTATACCAGTGACTTGTCCTTTTATACCGTCGCCAAAGGTAACTTCACCTTTGCTTGTATTCACGTTACTCAGAAATTTAGCATTTCCTGTCATGTGACGTGAACACCCGCTATCGAAGTACCATTTTTCTTCTCGACCTGTACTTTTAGAGTGGAAAGATACGAATGAGATATAATCTGTCTTTTTAACCCAGATTTGTCTTGTAAAGGGTTGGATGTTCTTGTGTTTGAACTTCTCGATTCTTTGATCCTTGTAGAAGTAGTAGCATTCAGGTCTGGTATGACCCCGTAACCTGCAATAATGACATACCGGGTTATAAGATTTATAATATGGCTTGAGTGATCTTACTGTACCAACACGATGTGTCGTTGTGCTAAACTCTAGAATATCTCCTTGACCAGGGCCTGACGCTTTGACAAACACCGTTTTGTCCTTTGAGCTGTTTCCTGTGAAACCTATACCAAATTTTGCCGAAGTCTTTCTTCCAGACTCAAGGATTTCGTCAAGTGTAGACGTGGTATCCATCATTTTGATTTGGCGTTTGTAGGTGTTCAGCTCCCGTTTCAGAGTCTGTACCTCTTGTTTCAGTTTTTCTTCTCGGGCCAATGCCTCTTTAAGAAGCAGATCCCTATCGGCTATTTGAGTTTGATACACTTTCTTTGCAGTTGTTACAATCCCTATTTCACTAGTTAATCTATGATTTTCTTTCCTTAGTGCTACCCATTTGGGATACAACTTATTAAACTCAATTTCAAAAAATGATTCACTTGACTCTAAATCTTCTGCAGAGATATACTCGCCTCCCTCTGAGTCAGCAACATCTTCATGACCCGGTGCAGCAACCATATGTGCAGTAAAGGCAACAAAATTACCAGAAATTTCGCATGGATCAGATCCTCCTGTTTCACCGTCCGAGTCATCATCACTCCAAGTAACTGCTGACACGGATTTCTTGCGTCGAAGATAGGTGGGGCACTCTACTTGTACATGTCCGAAGCCATCACATTCATAGCATCTGATCCCTTTACTGTTGGGTTTCTCTTTGGACTGTCCTGGACGTGAACCAGGAGGCTTGAAGGTTGATGATCCTGATTTAGAACTCGTTTTTTATGATGACACCCCCTTTTGCATATTCTTGTTTCGTGAACCTTTTGATACCTGTTTCAAAAGTTTAGAAAACTGTTTAGTAAGAAATACAACTGGATCATCACCTATTTCATCTAAGTCAGGTATACAATTATTTTCTTCAGCGGTAAATGCTACTGTTTTTTGTTTTTTTTTCGTGTGATCTGTTAAGATTTCCATCTCATAAGTTCTTAGATTCCCCATTAGTTGTGTTACGGTCTTTTTCTCCCAATTGTCATGTTCCTGGATCGCTGTAACTTTCATCCGGAACCGAGGTGGCAGCGATCGTAGAATTTTTTTCACCAACTTTTCTTGAGTGAACGGTTCTCCGAGGACCATAGCTCGATTTGCTAGCTCTTGCACACGAGTGTGAAAGGTCACGATGGTTTCATCTTCATTCATCCGGAGCTCCTCGAAGTCTGACTGTACCAGTTGCAGTTTCGATTGTTTTACCAACGTTGTGCCTTCATAGGTAGCCTCTAGTGCTTCCCATGCGCCTTTAGCTGAATCATGGCCTGCAACAATAGGAAATTGACTTTCATGAATTAACCCATAAATAATATCTAGTGCCTTATCGTTGTGTCCATCACTTGTTTTCTCAGCTTGGGTCCATTCATTTTCAGGTTTCGTCACTCGAGTTTCATCCTCACTGGTACTGGCTTTGGTTGGATGTTCCCAGCCTGTTACAATGATACACCATACTGCTTCACCTTGTGCTTTGAGATGAGTGCGCGTGCGCACCTTCCAATATGCATAGTTGTCATCGACTAGCTGGGGAAGAGCTTTAGTGTGCTCCATTCTGTAACACTCAATAACCCGTGAGATCGAACAATTTAACAAAATCAGAAATAATAATAATAGCCGCTGAAGAATTGAGATCAAGGGGCACGGAGTAGCTAGATCGACAGACTAATAACTTAAGTCTGGTGGCTCTGATACCAATTGAAAAAGCCCGTGTATCTTGAAATCAATTTAACACTAAGGATTCTACTTGATTTTATATTACGAGACAATTTCGCTGTTTAATTAAATCAATTTAATCAACGTATAAATAACGAAATTGAAAGCGTAAATAAAATAAAGACACAGTAGAATTGTTACGCAGTTCAGAGCTCCTTCTCCTACGTCTGCAGGGCAACCCACGTCTGCCCAATCCACTAGATGTTCACCACAGAGTATTACAGGAGGTAACTACAAACGGCTCACAGCCTTTACCACTACAACTCTTCTAAAACACCTATTCATGACTGAACCGTGCATGCCATAACCATCTTTGGTGTATCGCTTCAGCTGTCACAGGTACTGACTTGAAGTACAGAATTAAATCAGAAATATAATATAATCAATATTAAAGCAGTAATATAGAAAGCTTGCGTATGTGATCAGAATATCAGAATTGGAAACTTCCTCTTCGTTTTCTCTTCCTTATATACTGTACGTAATTTCCATTTCAACAAGCCTTGATTGTAGCTTTCATATGTGGCTTGAATTCTTCTCAACCACATCTTCTTTAACTTGAGATCTTCAGACTTGCTCTTTGTCCAACTTATTAACAATAAATCTCTACCACACATTTTAGCTTGGTCCAAAATGCTAATTATAACTCATATTAATTAACACTACATGCTAATTACATATTAATAAAACAAACTAATAAATTAGCCAATCTAATGTGTACTATTTTGTACACTAACAGATTTCATTTGTTGAACTTTGTTTTTACAAATCAGAGAATTATATGTTCATAATTGATAACTATTCACTTTAGAAATTATGAATTTATAGTATAGAAATTATTAATCTACAGAACAAATATTATGAATTTGTAGTATAAAAATTATGAACTTACTTTATAGAAATTAAGAATCTAAAATATAAATTTTATAAATTTATAATATAGAAATTATGAATCTAAAATATAAAAATTATGAATATAGAACTGTGTCAAAAGTGGGCACGTGCTCATAGCATATTAACAACGATCCAATATAATTTGCCATCGTTTTCACTTTTCAGTGTATGCTGTCAACTTGACTGATTTTGGTGGTAGCCGCCACGGGCCCACGGCTTTGTTGGGTTTCTTTTTTCAGAGGGTGTTGCTATTTGCACCCCCCTTTGACTAAAATGGGGTAAAAAGTGCATTGAAAATATAAAAAGTTAAAAACTTACAATAAATACATAGGTGGTGCAAATAGCCTAATGGGTGGTCAAAATGCTATTTGCACCACCTTGTCAAACTTGCATTTAATACTTTGATAATTTAAAATTTAATTAATTAATATATAAAAAAAAAAATACTCACCTTCTCCGGTGAAAAGGCAGCCCAGTGGGTCGCCTTCTCGCCGGAGAAGGCGACCCAGGCAGATTTCTACCTGGGTTGCCTTCTCCGGTGAGAAGGCAACCCACTGTGAGTTGCCTTCTCACCGGAGAAGGCAACCCAGGTAGAAATCTGCCTGGGTCGCCTTCTCCGGTGAGAAGGCGACCCACTGGGCTGCCTTCTCACCGGAGAAGGTGACCGGTTAACATTTTTTTTTTTTTTTTTTTTTTTGGGGTTGCCTTCTCACCGGAGAAGGCAACCCAGGTAGTTTCTACCTGGGTCGCCTTCTCGGTGAGAAGGCGACCCACTGGGCTGCCTTCTCACCGGAGAAGGCAGCCCAGTTGCCTTCTCCGGACGATAAGTTTGGTTTTTTTTTTTTTTTTTTTTTTTTTTTTTTTTTTTTTTTAATTAATAATTTGATTGTAAAATAAAAATAAATATAAAATAAATATTAGACTTTTGACCACATTAAATGATGGGGTGTAAATAGAATTTTTTAGTTAGCACCACCTATAAAGTAGTTTGACCTATTATATAGGTGGTGCAAATAGTAAAAAGGGGGGTGTGAATAGAATTTCCCTTTTTCAGATTATAAACAGATAGAACTTACCAAAAGTTAACTTGGGTAATTGCGTCCAAAACTCCACGTCTTATTTGTGTAATAATCCAACTGACAACCGGGCGGGATATGAATATATGGTCCTTAAATTCTGCAATCTTATCGTATTAAGGAAAAAGTTTAGAGCATCCACATCAAGGAGAGAATTTAGAGGATAATGTCATATATTTTTACTTAAATGAAGTTAATAACAAATATGGAGAAGAAATAAAATAGGGAAGAATTAACCTACAAAGTAGAGAAGAATGACAGAAAAAAAAAAAGGGAGCATGGAACGCGCACAGCAGCTGTCCGCACGGGCGCACTTGAGCATACTTTTTATATTATTATTTTTTAATAAAAAATCAGTTTTGATTTTGTTTTTTCTCTCATCCCACATTCTCTTTCCTAATCATTTTTACATTCTCCCCGCATTATCCCCAACTGATAATGTTGCTCTTAGAGCAACCCCATTAGGGGATTTCGACTTTGGCTTCTTGCGCGGAGTGCACTTTTGCGCCCGTCCCGCTGGGCGCGTTTCGCGACTTTTACTTTATTTTTTAAATTTTCTTTAGCTGACATTTCTATTTTGTTTTCTTATTTTTTTTACCCCATCCTATTTCTCTTTCCTAATCGCACTAGTAAAATCTCTTCACAATCTTCACAATATGTTAGTACCATAGGTCCGTTACGGGAGGGGCTATATGTGCACCATTTTGATAATTGAGGGGCAACATTTACACCACTCATAATTTAGGGGTGACATTAATAATTGGCATATTATAGAAGGACATTTTTTACAATTTTTCCTTTTTTTTTGTCAGGCCACGAATTTGCTATTTGTGAACAATAACTAAACCAAATTAAATTGAAGGTTTTAGAACTAGGAAAGCTAAATTGAACTATTTACATAACCGCCCATCATTATTACAAGGACCATGAATAAATAAAAGAATTAATATACTAAAAGTACATTATTTGTGTATCTAAAATACATTATTTAATTTAAAATTATATTATTTGAGTACTAAAAGTACATTATTTTATATATTATCAAATAATGTACATCCAGCAAGCAAAAAAATATACTTTTAATATATTAAAAATGTACTTTATATTCATAGCCCACATAGTTATGTGGACCAAGGTCCACACAATAATTCACAATTAACAATCGTTATACCGTGGACCAATGTCCATAGTGCACTGTGGACCTTGCAGGTCCTAAACGACGTAATTTTGAATTTTAATTTTGATGGCGACCGTTTGTTATTCAATTCACGTTATTCAATTCACGTTACATGTTTTTTTATTTTATTTTTATTATTATTATTTGTTTTTTTTTTTACTGTAAAGCATGTGTATGTGTCTTGTGTTATGTGTTTATGTCTCATGTTATGCAATTCTGTACATTAAGCGTATGAATTCTGTATATGAAATAAAGTAAATATAACCTGCACTTTTGTGTCTTGTGCTATGCATTTTTGTGTTTGTGTTATGCGTTTTTGTGTTATGTTATGCAATTCTGTACCTTAAGAATATTGATTATGTACCTGACATAAAATAAATATAAAACATGTGTATGTGTATTGTAGGTGTTATGCGTTTCTGTATCTCATGTTATGCAATTTTGTACCTTAAGCGTATGGATTCTGTACCTGAAATATATTAGTAGTTGCGTAACACACAACATATTGTGTGTCTTATTTTACGAATTTATGTCTTGTATTATAAAATTATGTGCCTATAAGACATATATTATCTACATAAATCATATTGAGAATAAATAAATATATAACATGTGTATGTATCTTGTGTTTTGAGTTTTTGTGTCTCGTGTCATGAAATCATGTACCTTAAGAGTATTGATTATGTACCTAGAATAAATTAAAATATGTGTTGAAACATGAGAAACGAGAAACTACATAATCTGTTAAAACTTAAATATCAAAATGATGTCGTTTTGATCCAGGATCCACAATGCTAACATCAATATATAGCTGTAAGGCTTGGAAGATTCTCAATTTGGATAAGGCATCTGATCTTTGCTGTTTAAAAAAAAAGGTTGAATTTGAACTTTGGCGATCACAGGGGAACACGAGATGAAATTGATACTTTGGAGTACAGGACGGATACTTCAGAGTATTGGAGGGATAATTTGAGAACTGAAACGACATTTTCAAAAATTTTGGCAAAGATGAGTACTATTGGATGGCTAATTGGAGTATTGGATGGTTAATTTGAGAACTCGGAACATTCTCAAAAATTTTGGCGAAGAGAAGCATTGGAAGGATAATTGGAGCACAAGATAGATAATTTGAGAACTCGAAAGTTCTCAAAAATTTTGACGGAGAGGAGCATTGGAAAGATAATTGGAGCAAGTGATGGATAATTTGAGAACTCGAAAGTTCTCAACAAATTTGGCGGAGTGGACAGATAATTTGGAGTACTGCACAGATAATTTGGATGGTTAATCATCGAAGTACTGGATTGATAATTAGAGTATTTGATGGTTAATCGGAGTATGGGGTGGATCGATAATCGGAGTATTGGATGGTTAATTAGAGTATGGAGTGTTTGCTGATTTTTATTAGTTTTCTTTGAATCTTTACTGGTTATGGCATATGAACCGAGATGCTGATTTTTACTAGTTTTATTATTTTTACTAGGAGTCGTCAACTAACGTAGGATAGACAAACTAACTGGTAAGGACCATACCCATTTAGTGGGGTGCATCTCACGAAGATGCATTTCACTTAATTGGTGTCTTAAATTTTGCTAGATGTTGAAATGTTAGGTGGTCGGTCGGAGGATTCACATCCTACTTTTATTGTTTCCAAGTGCCAAGATTAGATCTCATAAGGAAGGTACGCAACTTGTGTGTTTTCTTTTAAACCTAACTAATTTTCGAGTTCTGTAAGTTGATAAAGTGCTCAACAGTCTACATTCGGTTTCAAAGTTGAATATTGCGCTTATGGTTGTACTCTTTTTCCCTTAGCTAAGTTATTTCTCACTGGATTTTTCTTAGTCTAAGGTTTTTAACGAGACAACCAGCGTAATCTATGCCCCCTATGCTAAGCTCTGACCTAGGGGCTCACCGGGGACCGCGCAGTTTAACGGTTGCGTCCAAAAGGACCATCATCCCAGATCGGTCACACCCATTCAATGATGCGTTGGATAAGGAGTAATTGGTCGGAAGAAGATTTGACTTTTAGGAGCGATGAACTAGTCGGAGAATATTTTTGAGATACTTTCCTGAGACATCGACTTCACGAAATCTCAAGAAAGTGGAGAACTGGATTGGTAGGGAATACCCCGACCGACATGCCTTTGTCCTTTTCTTCTTGTCTTTGCAGGTTGCAGGTCGGGTTTCTTGTGAAGAACCCGGTCGGCTCCCGACCGTGTAGTGCCCGATTGGTGTTGCCGACCGCCGAACGGTAGCCCTTTAGCGAGAGAGCTGGTGAGAAACACGTGGCGACTCTATGTGTTGACAGGCAGGGCACCCGGGAAGGCGACACGTGGTTGCTACGTGGGCGACATGCCGGACGGCCGGACATGTGTCTTCGGCTCTCCGGCTATAAATACCCGCGATAGCGACAGTGTGATGGACTTTTGGACGATCGATAGGTTGTTGTTAGAGAATCCCGACCGCAGTCAGTCGGTACTCAGAGCAACCATTTAGATTGTACTTAGGGCTTTCACCTTGATCAATAAAAGACTTTTAATTGCTTTATTTGGTCTTGAGTTTATTTAATTACCGCATTACGTGGTAATTAGTACTATCATTTTGGCACCGTCCGTGGGGACCCGTGCACGAAAGCTAACGTCTTGACGAGCACCCGTCCTTCTTATCAATCATGTACCCGTGGGCGTACAATCTCTCGGCGACGATCAAGCGGATGCGGCCAGTTCATCCGATCACCAGCCGAGCCAGCAGCAAGGTCAGACTATGGACCTCAATCTGAACCTTTCACCACCACATCTGTCTACTACATACCCGGTCCCTCAATAGCCGGTGAACTACATTCAACTGGGATACCAAACACTGGTCAGCAATATCAGCAGCCACTCCAATACCCCGGGCAATACCCTTACCCGGTCCCGCCTCCTCCATACGGGTATTGGCCCGCCCAGCCGATGTATTATACACCACCAGTCGGCTATCCCCCATACACGCCTGCGTACACGGCACCAGCCGCCGCCCCTCCAGTATACCCGACCGCCCAGGTCGAGCCGCTGCATCAGCCCACTTCCCGGGCTCGACGCTCGGCTCGTTCGCGGTTGGGGTCGGGGGGTGCTGATGCGGTGGAGGTACCACGGCAGGCCCTTGAAATCAAGCGGAGGACCCCGAAGAAATCAACCGGGCAGCAGCTTTTGATCGTCTCCGACCGGCGCTGCGATAACGTTTGGGACCCCAAGACCCGAGCCGGCAGTCGGGAGACATGCAGATGCAGGAAGCCAAACAGGAGGCCTCGTCCGGGCATAGCGAGTCAAGATCACACCGTCGACGACGCGCTCGGGAGTCAGCCCAAGCCGCCCAGACGGCCAAGCTCAACGAGACCCGAGGATTGCTCTATAACCTCCAGGCGGAATTCGCCTGGTTCCGGAACGAGCATCCTGTGACACCCCCGATCGACCAGTCGTCCTTACTGAGGACACCTTTTACAGCGGAGATCATGGCCCAACCATACCCGCTCGATTTAAAAGTTTCGGGGGAGAAAAGTTATGATGGCCGTACGGACCCTGAGGTCCATGTAAATGATTACTACGACAAAATGATGATAAAGGGCGTGACAGACGCCGTGATGTGCAGGGCTTTCTATTCCACGCTCACCGGTCGGGCGGTGGAATGGTTCCGGACGTTGCAGCCAGGGTCAATAGCTTATTTTAATACCCTGGCAATCAAGTTCGTGAGAAAATTCATCACCTCCAAGGTGGTGAGAAAGCCCTATATGTTTTTGGAAAAGGCCAAGCAGCTCGAAGGGGAGAGCTTGACCGATTTCCTTGTCAAGTGGAAGGCAGCGGTCGGGGAAGTCGAGCCAATGGATGATGCGACCGCCACCCACATACTCCACATTTCTCTCCGGGCGGGTTACCTATATCAGGATTTCATCCTTCACCCCCCGGCCACGTATGAAGAGGCCCTCCGAAGGGTCACAGATTATGCCAACGCCGGCGAGGCGAACGCTGTGAAACGCTCGCAGGAGGTCGGGTCCTCGTCCCGTAAACCGGCCGGCTGGGCGAAAAATCGATCAGGTGAAGACCATCCCCGATCCCGCACCAGGCCTGGTGAGTTTATGGCCCTGAACCGATCCGCGGCGGAGGCCATGCAGTACGCGCAGTCCTGCAATCTCATCAAACTCCCCCATCCCGATCAAGACGGGCAGACAAGAGTAAGCACTGTGCTTACCACCGATGTGCCAGGCATGACACTGAAGAGTGTACCCACTTGCGCCAACTGCTTGAAGATCTCCTCAACCGTGGAAAATTGGACAAGAGTGTGGGGAAGAGAGAGGAAACAAAGAGGAATACCGATCGGAGGGACCACAGGCGCTCTCACCATCGTTCCGATCGTTCAGATCGTGAAGGACGTTTCGATCGGTCGGGTCAGGACCGAAGAGACGATCGTAGGGACGATCGTCGAGATGACTGACGGGATCCTGACCCCCCATCAAGCAGTCGACCGACAGGAAAGCCGACCATCCATGTAATCTTTGGTGGATTGGATGATGCTTCCCGGCCGAGAGAGAATTGCCGGTCGCCATAGTGGATTCCCGAGACACCGGGAAGAGGCAGAAAATGGAACACATAACCTTCTCCCTTGAAGATCAACCTAGCAGCGGTGACCACGGCATGGAGGCACTCGTGGTTACGATTGATGTAAAAGGGACGGACGTCCAGAGGGTTATGGTAGACACTGGGAGCAGTGTTAACGTCCTTTATTTGGACGTGTTTGAGAAACTTGGACTCGACAAGAGAGAGCTGACTCCAGTCGGTGTACCATTGTCGGGATTTACCGGGCCCTTATCTACCCCGAGGGGAAAATCACGCTCCCGGTTGAGATCGGCACCTACCCGAAGTCGATCAAGACCGAGTTGGAGTTCGTTGTGGTCAATTTGCATTACGTCCACAACATCATCTTGGGCCGACCCGCGATCATGAAGATTGGTGGGATTATTTCAATGCCCCACCTGTGCATGAAATTCCCCACTTCCAATGGGGTCGGTGTGGTCCGTGGCGATGTCCAATCCGCCCGGAAGTGTTACACCCGAGCGGTCAATAGGCGTGATTCTGGTACGTCTTCCCGGGTGAACACGATGGCCAAGGAGGATTCCCACGACCGGAAGGAGCAACCCGAGCCTTCCGAGGAAATAGAAGAAGTTTCCCTATCCGAGGACCGACCGGACACGAAGATCAAAATTGGTCGGGCCCTCACCCCTGAGCTCCGAGCAGAAATTTTAGCGATCCTCCAGGAGTTTGCTGACATTTTCACATGGGGGCCCGAAGACATGCCCGGGATCGACCGAATGGTTATTTGTCACAAGTTGGCCGTCGATCCCACAGCGAAGCTGGTCGTGCAGTAGACCCGACACCTTTCATCCGATCGCCGCGAATTCGTCAGAGAAGAGGTCAAGAAAATGGCGGCGATCGAGCACATCCAACCGGTGATCTATCTCGAGTGGGTGGCCAACATTGTTCTTGTTCCTAAGCCCCCAGCTTGGAGGATGTGCATTGACTCCACCGACCTCAATAAGGCCTGTCCGCTCGACCCGTACCCGCTACCGAGTATCCACCAAATGGTCGACGAGACGGCCGGGGCCGAGTTGATGAGTTTCATGGATGCATTCAAGGGATATCACCAAATAATGATGCACCATGAAGAGGAGAGCAAAACAGCCTTTGTGACCCCAGACGGGCTGTATTGCTACCGAGTGATGCCGTTCGGCCTCCGCAACGCGGGAGCGGCCTATCAGAGGATGGTCAATATGCTCTTCGCCGATCTGCTAGGCCGAACAATGGAGACGTATATTGACGATATGCTGGTCAAGAGTCGGGACCGATCCGACCATACTCGGGATCTCCGGGAATGCTTCCAAATCATGAGGAAGTACCAGTTGAGGCTGAACCCAACCAAGTGCACATTTGCGGTTCAGACCGGGAAGTTCCTCGGCTACATGATGACCAAGAGGGGAATCGAGCCCAACCCGGCCAAAGTCAAGGCAATTCTGGACATGCAACCACCTTCAACCGTTCGGGAGGTCCAGCAATTGACCGGTCGGTTGGCGGCGCTCAGCCGATTCCTCTCTAAGTTAGCCGAGCGCACTTTACCTTTCTTCAAGGTATTGCGTAAAGTCAATGGGTTCGTCTGGGACGACGAGTGCCGAGCGGCTTTCGACGAGCTAAAAGAGTATCTCATGTCACCAATTGTGCTGTCGAAGCCAGAGCTCGGGGAAGAGCTAGACGTGTACTTCGCCGTGTCCGATCGAGCAGTAAGCGCAGTATTGTGCCGAACCGATCCGGAAGGGGTCCAGCGACCGGTGTACTATGTAAGCCACGCGCTACATGGTCCCGAGCTCCGGTACTCCCGGCTAGAGAAGGTCGTCTACACCTTATACATTGCCGTGAAGAAGTTAGCTCCCTATTTTCAGGGTCGAGCAATTCGCGTTTTGACCGATCAGCCGATCGGGCCAGTCCTCCGAACTGCTTCATCATTCGGTCGCCTAGTCAAGTGGGCGTTAATGCTGACCCAGTATGCAATCGAATACTGACCAAGACCAGACATTAAAGGTCAAGCCCTTGCAGATTTCTTGGTCGAGTGCACCGCTCGGGATACCCGACCCCCCGAGGTCGCGGACCCTGAGGCCGAGTGGTGGTCTTTGGCTATTAATGGGTCGAGCAGCAAGAAAGGGGCAGGAGGAGGAGTGGTAGTCACGAGCCCGGAGGGATTTAAAGTCTACTTCGCCCTTATGTACCAGTTCCATCCGACCAACAATGAAGCCGAGTACGAAGCCTTTGTCAACGGCTTACAGTGTGCTCGGGACTTGGGGGCTGAATATATTCGGGCTCAAACGGATTCCGCGCTCGTGGTCGGGCAGGTCCTCGGTGATTATGAAGTAAATGGAGAACGACTGCAGCTATACCGAGACCTGGCCATGGAGAAGCTTGCCCAGTTCCGGGGGTATACCGTTCGGCACATACCCCGATTGGATAATGCCGATGCGGACATCTTGTCCAAATTGGCCCAAGACGCCCCAGAACATATGTCAAAGATCGCTCGGATTTTGGTGATCCCGAGACACAGTATCGACCGGTTGCCGGTTAATCCTATCCAACCGGCAGAAGACAATTGGATCACCGATCTGAAGGAGTTCCTTGAGCATGGTCGACTCCCAGACGACCCTCAGCGTGCTCGGAAGGCCAAGCTTAGAGCCCCTAGGTTCCAAGTCTTGTATGGTCGTCTCTACAGGCGATCGTATGGAGGCCCTCTTATGCGTTGCTTGACCGCATTTGAGGCCGATCTTGTCATGAAGGAATTGCACTCGGGCATCTGTTCGTCACATCAAGGAGGCCGATCCTTGGCTCGTCGAATCATGCTGATTGGGTATTATTGGCCGTCCCTCCAGCTGGATTGTGAGAAGCTCGCTCGGGAATGTGAGACGTGCCAATTGTTTGCCCGGATGCCTGGACGACCGGCCACCTTCTACCAACCAGTCACGACTGCAATTCCCTTCGTAAGGTGGGGGGTGGACATTTTGGGACCCTTCCTTCAGCTTTCCGGCCGAAGAAAGTTCGTTATTGTCGCCGTCGATTACTTCTCAAAATGGATCGAGGCCGAGCCCTTGGCTACGATCACATCTCAACAATGTGCTCGGTTTTTATGGCGCAATGTGATTTCCCGCTTCGGTGTGCCCGTGCACCTCATCAGCGACAACGGCCGCCAATTTGTAAGCCAATACTTCCAGAATTTCCTGGCCACGATCGGGACGACCCACGTCCGGTCGTCGGTGGCTTACCCGCAGGGAAATAGACAAGTGGAGAACGCCAATCGGACAATTCTAGAGGGTCTGAAAAAGAAGCTACACTCAGCTGGTCGTAGTTGGGCCGATGAGTTGCCATATGTTTTGTGGACTTATCGGACGACCCCGAGAGAAGCGACTTTGGAGACTCCATTCGCCCTTGTCTACGGGGCTGAAGCCCGACTCCCGATCGAGGCATGGATCCCGACCGACCGAGAGCGAACTTACAATGCAGAGGAGAATGAACACTCGATGGTCGTGGATCTCGATGGGCTCGAGGAAAAAAAGAGAGCTAGCCGCTCGGCGTATGGCCGAGTATTAGAAGAGAGTCAAGAGTTCAAAGGACGTTCGGGTCAACCCTCGATATTTTCAGGTGGGAGATTACGTTCTACGTCGACGGGAGGCCAGTCAACCTTTGGAAGGCGGGAAGCTAGCTCAGAATTGGGAAGGGCCGTACATCATCAGCGCTGTGGTGCGGCCGGGAACATACGACTGGAGACAACAACCGGTCGGATGATCGAGGGGACTTGGCATTCCGAGCACCTCGTTATGTTTAGGCATTAGCCCGTTTTTTGTAATTTTAGACGAAGTGGGGGTTCGACCTACGAGTCGGTTCCGTTTGTCGTTTGAAAATTATTGTTGTAAATATTTTCTTAACCGCCTGCGAGCGGGAAAATTTAATGTATATACGATCAGTGATTGCTCGACCGTTTGCACACGGCGGCCCGATCGGTTTTTTCCTTACCTTCATTAAATGTAGGTTAAGTCATCACCATGTTATCTCGACCGGGCGAATCCATCGACCGGTCAAATGCGCTCCTCTTCGGCGGACATCTGGGTCACGCCACCGATCGGGAAAGCCAGAGCTCCAGCATAATTCCCCGATCCGTCCAACTTCTTTCCACTATTGCACCCACTCGTTCCTCGAGCGCACAATAGTGTGGGGGCTAGGATGAAGGAAGTGCTGTAGGTCCGTCGCTCGGGAACACCCCGATCGAAGAGGCTTACTAGTTTTCAAAAAATCGACAAGGCCAGAAGGTCGGGTAAACTTGATCGGGTAGGCCATCAGAACGTCGATGCTCTGATCGAAAAATGCACGACCAGGCCATGAGGCCACGAGGTCGGGCATTAAGTGGGTCGAAAGATGCATGACCAGGCCATAAGGCCGCGAGGTCGAGCATTAGGTGTTCGGCACATGCGTAATTGAAAATATAAAAGCAATGAGAACGAGCTGCACAAGTTAGACGAAAAACAAATTTTATTAAATTCAAAATGTGCCAGGTACAAACTCGGGACCGGGCTCCCGATCAAGTTCATTGCAAAAACAAAGAAGTTAAAATCTACTTCTTCGAAGGTTCCGCCTCGCTCGAGGTGGTTGTTCCATTTGTATATTTTGGCCTTAGATTGCTTTGTAAAAGTTTTTCATTGTAATACAATTTGATTGTAATATTCCTTCATTGATTAATAATTAATAAAATGAAACTTTTTAGGTTGTGTGCCTAATAAACCTTGTTTTCTTGAAAGGTTTTTCTACTATGTTGATTTGACATCATCAACAAGGGAGAAATTATTAAGAATTGCATGGTATAGATTTAGATGATGTTCACTATTGAAAAATAGGGAATTCAAAACCCCCAAAATCAATGTTAATTAGTGGCATGGTTGAAAAAATTGCTATGTGTTGTTATTCTTGTTCATTTAGTGGCATGGTTGGAAAATTGCTAGGTCCTTTTACACACATGGTCTTCTAAAGGGGAAGAATACAATAAATGCGTCAATAGCGTGGTCTTCTAAAGGGGAAGAATACAATAAATGCGTCAATAGCATGGTCTTCTAAAGGGGAAGAAATACAATAAATGCGTCAATAGCAAAACATACGACAAAAAATGCCCACCGTGGGGCTCAATCCCATAACCACAAGGTTAAAAGTTTTACACTCTACCAACTAAGCTAGATAAGCTTGTTGATAATTGACCACAAATTCTATAAAGAGTAAATACCCAAAATGGTCCCTCAACTATAGCTAAATTCACAAATTGGTCATCGACTTTTAATTTTAACCAATTAAGTCCTTAACTTTGCAATTTTAACACGATTTGGTCCTCCGTCTTTTTGACCGTTTGTTGATCGTGATTTCTAAGGATATATATGTAATTTCATCGCCGCCCACCCTCATCCGCTGTTGTGACACAGTCTATTGCCAACCACAAGTCACTGCCCAGCCGCCCTCATCTACTGCCATGACACACTCCACCGCCTAGCCTTCACCTACTGCCACGACACAATCCACCGCCCAAACACCATCGCATAATTCATCATTGCTGGCGCTACACCCCAATTTGCAATCTTTATCAGGTCCAACACCACAAACAACTGTGTCTGAGTCTATTGGGCGGCGCCACGATTCTCGTGTCCAACAAGAAGCGTGATTCGGGTCGGGCCAAGTACCGGCTCATGCACAAGGGTGAAGCCATCAAATCCAACATAACCACAATCGGCTCGCTCGTTCTCCCGCCGTCGGAGCAGCTCCTCTTCCTCTTCACCCTAATCGACTGGAAAATCTTCAATCCCAAATGGAAACCCTACATTCCCGACTTCAAACAGGCTTTCGAACACTTCTGCATCAACGACGGCGGTCGCGCCGTCATCGACGATCTCCAGAAGAACCTGCAGCTCTCGTCGGAGCATGTGGAGGCCTCCAGGGTAACGCTTCACCGATTCGAAAACACATCGTCTTCTTCGCTCTGGTACGAACTCAACTACATTGAATCCAAAGGGAGGATGAAGAAAGGCGACAGGATTTTGCAGATTGCTTTCGGCGGTGGATTCAAATGTAACAGTGCAGTATGGAAATGCAACCGGAACCTTAAAAAACTAACGATGGACCATGAAATTACATATATATATCCTCAAAAATCACAGTCAACAAACGGTCATGTAGACAGAGGACCAAATCATGTTAAAATTGCAAAGTTAAGGACTTAATTGGTTAAAATTGAAAGTCGATGACCAATTTATGAATTTAGCTATAGTCGAGGGGTCATTTTGGGTATTTACTATTCTATAAATAATCCGTAATCATAGAAAAGTCTACACTGATCTCTCATTTAAAAAGGTGAATGGAAAACCCATTATGTGTTTGGAGGGACGTATTGCATAAGTCTACCATTAAACTATTGACCCTATCACATCAATCCATCTCTCATTGTCCATGCAGGGGCTGACTTCTAAACACGGAGACTTAGAACATCCATAATAGTGAAATTTTTTTTGTGATTTTTGTAAGTGTGATTAGGAAAGAGAAAAAGAAAAACGAGAAAAAAAAAAACTGATTTAAGAGGTTGTATCGCTTTCCTTCTCTCGTGTACTGTTCCAAAAACCCATTTTCGCATAGCAAACAAAATTTTATCTCTCTTGCCTTCTCTCACCATCATGTCAGCACTCATTGTTCCAAAGACCACAAAATATGCACTGATAACGGTGCTCTTAGTAAAATTTAGACGTCTTAATTATGAGTAACAATTTATATGAGATCATGCATGTTTGAAAAAATGTGCTCCGGTGGAGCCTAGGCGCGATTAATCAGCGCTAGGGATGTCAACGTACCCGACGGGTAATCCGATTTCCTGCCCCATCGGGGACATGGATGGGGACAAAAATAGGGGATCGGGGATGAAGATGGGGGTAACTTTTAATTCCCCGTTGGGGATGGAGAGTACCCTCCCCTCCCCGCGCTGCCCCGTCCCCGAATATATATATATATATATATATATATATATATATATATATATATATATATATATATATATTTATTTATTTATTTATTTTTATTTATACATTATAGCCACACAACATACACATATATGTATTATTTTGTAAGGAGTTAATATATTACCGACGTTTTTGTTAATATTTCGTTTCAAAAAGTATGTATTCAATGAAATTATCAAGACCATGCAAAAACGTCAGTAATCGTAATATTTTGCGACGAATAATTAAATTCGTCAGTAATACCTTTCCATACGTCGCAAACTCGACGGTCTGAGTGACGTTTTTATTTCGTCAGTAAAGACATTTGGCGACGTATTTTTATTTTTGCCGACGTTTAAAAAACGTCACTAAATGTTAACATTCTTGTAGTGATCCCTAATCGGCGCCTAGGCGTCTATGTATTTTTTTATTTTTTTAACAATTTGATTTAATTTTTATTTTTAAATTTTTTAAGACTTGATAATTATAAACCACTACTGGAAATTATGGAATTTCCGACCACCTGAAAATGATCTTAAATCAAGTCAAAAACCTTGTTCCGACCACTTTTGGTATTTGGAAAAACCTTTGTTGCTATTTCCGACCACTTTTGGACTTTTTGGTATCAATTTAATTTAAGATCATTTTCAGGTGGTCGGAAATTCCATAATTTCCAGTAGTGAACTATTTAATACTTTAATAATTAATACTAAAATATTAAATATTTACCTAAAAAATATTTAGAGTTTGAACAATTTACGGTTATTTTGCTCAAAGCGATGTCGTTTTGAGTGAAATAACACATTTAAAAAAAAAAGGAACAATAGCTAATCGGCCGACTAGGCGACCTAGTCGATGCGTAGGCGGCCTAGTCGACGCCAAGAAGGCCTAGGCGGTCAGCGCCTAGTCGGCGTGTTACCTAGACCACCGATTATGGTGATACGCTAGGCGGCTGGCCAGCGCCTAGGCGCCGATTAATCGGTGCCTAGACGCGATTTTTGCAACACTAATTAATGGATTATCGTTAAACACAATCTTTCATCGACAGATGTTATTCAACAGATGGTCTGCTAGATCCTCTTAACGGACATTGTGTAAAACTATCATCAATGGCATACCATTATCATTCATGAGTTAAGTTCTTGCAATTAATGTTCTATCACCTAATGGATAACACATGGAATAAGGGTCCGTTTGGAAAGCAGGAAAATGACTTCTGGAAAATGTTTTCTGGAAAATGAGTCATTTTCCGGAAAACATTTTCCTTTCCAGTGTTTGGTTGCATTATGGAAAACTGTTTTTCTGTGTTTGGTTCATTTTCTGGAAAATGAGTAGAATTGTATAATTAAACATTTTAATTATTTTATTTAGAATATTACAACATGTATAATAATATATAATAATATAATATTAATTTTAAATATAATAAAAAATAGTTAAGTTTTTCAAAAAAAAAAAAAAAACTAATAATATATCAAAAATATTATGGTGGTGGTGGTGGTGTAGTGGTAGTGGTGTTATTCGTTATATAATAATAATAATAATAATAATAATAATAATAATAATAATAATAATAATAATAATAATAATAATAACAACAACAACAACAACAACAATAATAATAATAATAATAATTGGTGGTGGTATGACGGTGGTGGTGTGGTGGCGGTGGTATGGTGGTGGTGGCGACGGTGGTGGTTGCGGTGGTATGGTCGTGGCGGCGGCGGCGGCGGTGTGATGGTGGTGGCGGTGGTATGGTTGTGGTGGTATGGTGGTGGTGGCGGTGGTAGCGGCGACGGTGGTTGTAGTGGTATGGTGGTGGTGGCGGTGGTAGCGGCGACGGTGGTTGTAGTGGTATGGTGGTGGTGGTGGTGGTGGCGGCGACGGTGGTATGGTGGTGGTGGTGGCGGTGGCGGCGGCGGTGGTGTGAAGGTGGTGGTGGCGGCGGCGATGGTGGCGGTGGTATGGTGGTGGTGGCGGTAGTGGTTGCGGTGTTGGTGGTGGTATGGTGGTGGTGGTGGTAGTGGTTGCGGTGGTGGTGTGATGGTGGCGGGGGTATAGTGGTGGTGGCGGCGGCAATAGTGGTGGTGGTGGTGGTATGGTGTTGATGATGTTGGTGGTGGTGTGATGTTGGTGTAAAAGTTGGAAAATGACTTCCCCCAAAAAAAGGGGAAGTCATTTTCCTCCAAAACAAGCATATTTTCCAAAGTCAACGGAAAATGATTTCCGTTGACTTGATTTTCCAAGCACATCCAAACACTGGAAACTTGGAAAATGATTTCCAGAACTCATTTTCCAGGTTTCCAAACACACCTTAAGTGCTATCTTAGTTAGGGTACAGTTTATCTGATCTTCTCAAAGTAGCAGATCCAAGATCTTCTGATAGCAGTACAACTGACAAATGTCGGATGTTACGTACGGAAATTTAGTACACAACAGAAAAAACCTTTTGAGCACACTTCTAGTTCTAATCCGTATTCGAGTCACAGAAAACTCCAATTTCACACTTCGAACGTGTGAGAGCTCCAAGAAGAATAACAATAAGACTAGAATCACAATATATTTCTCTGCTTCCTCATCTTCATATACAATAACCTATTTATATTAATATATTGATACCTATAATAATTAACCTACCAAAATTATACTAATTATACAAGGTAATGATATACATAATTTCCTTATGTTTAGGCACAATATTAACTCCCCCAGTAATTAAGTTATATCATCCTAATTATCATACTAATTCTAGAAACTTACATAATTACATTTATGGGTGTATCACTTTCCACCCCTTCAAAAATCACCTTGTCCTCAAGGTGTAGGTATAGAAATGAGCATATTCATGCTTTGATAATACTGCTTGATTGATTTGCCAAACGTGGACATCATAGACAACATGTTCACTGGACTGCCTTGTAACAGAATTCCTTGTTGGTGTCATGATTTGGACCAATTTGGGAATCATTTCTACTGCAAAGTGGATGAAGTTTTCCTCCAAAGACACTATTGATGTGAAAATTAATTCTTGAAACAATATAATTGGGGAGACTTAATATGCACAATTATAGTTGCTACTTTATCTTTGATTGGTGCTTCAATTTGGGCTGAATCCATGCGGACCGTGATATGTTCCCCCATAGTATTTGGTGCAGGATCTACCTCCTTCTCAGTAAAATTTTGAATTTCTTCTTGATTGGCTTGATTAGTATAGTCCTCACCAACAATTGCACCATAACTTATGTCAACCACATTATCACCAATCTCTTTTTCGATTATAAATTGATTCTTTCTCTTGTTTTCGATTCAATTGTGTTTCCTTGTTCAAATCCAAGTTCCTATTCCCCTTCGTTTTCTTTTTTATTGTTATATTATTCCTTTGTTAGTTGTTTTTATTATTGCACTATTATATTCAAACCTTTGCTTTGATCTAGATTTCCAATTGAAGAGTTAATACCTTGTGTTTGAGAGACAAACTCATATCGCTAGTCCTTCGAGAATGATATCCAGTGTGAGGATACCCTCTCACACAAATTTCACCATGTAAAAATACTCCAATTATCACTACTTTTGGACTCTTACCGTCTTAGTGGCCATCAATGGGAAAAATTCAAGATGTTTAAATTTTGACTCCCCAACCCTATAATTTGAGCCCCTCCTAAAGCGATGAGAAGTTGACTAATATGAAATTGTTGAGATATTTTTACGAGTTATTCTAAACTCTCAAAGCATTAAGAACCATTTATATTATGTCCATTAGTATTCAAACGATGAACACCATCCATCGTTGCTAAGGTTGGAAATCTTTTATCAAGGCGACTTGGTGGATGACCCTTGAAATTAAAGATTAGGCAGTGAATAATGTGCATCTAATTAAGTGAAGAAAGTCATTTGAATGACTGTCAAAATTAAAGGGTGTTTTAGCAAGTAACTTAGTTTCGTTTGCAACTAGTGTAAAATTAAGGCGAAATTTTCACTTGTATTCGTATTATACTAGTGAATCCCTATTATGTTAAGGAGGAGAGTGGAATAGAAAGTTCTCAAATCACTATAAAAATATTGTTTCAATTTCTTACAAAGAGTCAATATCGCCCCCACTGGGACTCAAGCCTTTGGGCTATGACCTCTTATTTGGGAGAGCCAATTCATGCCACTAGACCACAACCACAAGGTCATTGGCCTATTCGTAACTCTTTATTTATTGCTTACTTGAACTCAAGTACACATGCACTATTTTCTTTAATTTATTTTTGCAAACGCTGCAAGTCAAATTTACGCAAGCATAACCCTTCCATTGCAAAAACTCTTGATGGGATGTTTGGTTAGATGTAGTTGCAATTCAGTTATAGCATAATTCTTTGGCCACCAAAATTACAGTGTTTGGTTGGAGGGAATTGCAATTCCACCAAGTTGCAATTCTCTCATTTTGATGAATTACAATTCATACCCTCCCCATATGAATTGCAAATTCAACGGGGAAAGGAATGGGAAAATGGAAGAAAAATATTTTTTTTTACCCTTGATTATTACAGGGCGTTTGGTTGGGAGGATTAATTAGGGAGAAAAAGAATTGTAATTTGGTGGGAAAAATAATAAAGTGGAATTTAAATTATATTGTTGGGTAGACATGAATATAATGATGGGGAATTGAAAGGGGAGAAGTGAATAAAAACTAAAATATCCTTATATAATAATAATACAATAATAAGAAGAAGGATAAAATAGTCATTATTGTGGAATTATAATTCCATAAAGTGTGGAATTGCAATTCCTAGGGGAGTAGGGGGACCCTAGGAATTACAATTCCCTCCCACCAAACCATGAATTGTAATTTAATGGAGTTTAGTAGGAATGGAATTACAATTCCATCCTACCAAACACCCCATTGTTAGTATTATTATTATTACACAATGACATTTTAGTCTTTATGCTACTTTTTCCATTCTCATTCCTAATAATTTTATTTCTCCCTACCAAACAATGTAATTTGAATTTCTATTTTATTCTAACATTATTCTTTTCTCACCAAATTACAATTTCTCTTTCCCCTAATTCATTCCTTCCAACCAAAGTATTTTGGGTTTCAAAAAGGTTTAAACAGTCTATTCAATCCTCCGTCCGGAACCAACAAATGTCAATACCATAAACACTTGTGCAATTTGAACCACTACATTACACGGAGAGAAGCAAGCATAAAATCTTAAACAATTTCGATTCAAAACAAAGATCAATAATCTAATGGCTAGCTACAAATCTGAGACAATTTAGCTTGAGTAATACAGATCAGAGATAATCTAATGACCAACTTTTGTCACCAAAGTTGTTCCAAAACTGATATGCAGATAACATAGACAATTACAGCTTAAACAAAACAAAGCCAATCTCTTGAGTAAGTCTTTTTTTTCTACAGCAACCAAAATCAATATAGACCATAACATTCACAAAAGACAAACGTTTTGTTCACATGTTTAATTTGCTTTCAAAAGTCTGTTTTCAATCCATCCAATTAACTCTCCATTATTTATTGCCTTCTGTACGCGGTGCACTTACTTTGTTTCCAAGAGAAATTAATTACAAGTTGTCATGCTTGTCCAAGCTACATTAGAAAATTAAATAGGACATAAAATTAAGAAGGTAAAATAGCATTATTATTCATCATAAAATACCATATAATACAACATATTTATACAAATTAAAGTAAAGGTGACAATAAGTGTTTGACAACACTTTTACTTTATTTATGTTGTAGGACAATAGAATCATAATCAGCTGAGAACCAATCTTAACCTGCGAACTTCTAAATGATTGTACCGCATCTACTACATGATTGCACTACTACAACTTCTAGACATGTTTGGAGGACCTTGTGGTACAAACGTATCCGGATGCGGTGCAATCATATAGTAAGTATGGTGCAATCTTTCAGAAGTTCGCAGGTTCGCACGTTAAGGTGAGTTGACACCTGATTATGGACTTTTGTGTGTGCGTGTGTGTGTCTATATATATATATATATATATATATATATATATATATATATATATATATATACACACACACACATTATTTATACAATATTCAATAACTTACATGTAATCTAAGAGATATATATCAATAAAGCCTAGTAAAGATGGGCAGGAAGCTTAGGTTCAATGATGAATGACAATGGGGATTTTGGATGAGTGGTCAAGCCATAAATCTCTTCCAAGGATATATCCTCTGGCCTCATATCTCCAGCTAATTTCCAATTAAATCCGTGTAATAAATTCGCCAATGTTGTACGAATAACCTTCAGCCCAAGATTATAGCCCGGACATTTTCTTCTACCTGACCCGAATGGTAACACTCCAAAATCCTGTCCTGTTATATCAATATCTCTCTCTAAAAATCGTTCAGGGAGAAACTCATTCGCCATGTTCCAATACTTAGAATCCCTTCCAATAGACCATACATTAATAAAAACCACTGTCCCTTTTGGCACCTCATAACCTCCCACATTGCAATCCTCCATAGAATAATGGGGTGAAAGTAATGTGGCAACTGGATGCAACCTTAGTGTTTCCTTGAGGATTGCCTCGATGTATGGCAGTTGCGAAAAGTCCTTCTCTTCTACCCATCTCTCCCTCCCAATCACTCTGTCCAATTCCTCCTTTGCCTTGTCGATGATCCATGGTTTTCTAAACAACTCTTGGAATGCCCATTCCACTGTTGTTGCTGTTGTATCTGTGCCACCCGCCAGCATATCCTAGTATGCAGTCAAGAAAATCAATTAGAAATCAATTAATTTTTATTTTTGAGCCAAAATTTTTAATAATATTAATATTTTTATTGTAACACTAAGCCTATTTTTTATGTTTCAAACTTGAGATTCTCACATCATCACCAAAAACCATTACCCAAAGGTGTAATATATGATGCAGCCATTACCTAAAGATGTGCATATCAGAGAATAAATCCTACCTTATGAGTTGTGACCATAACTATATATCAAAGGGGGTAATATAGCCTAGGTTGTCCATAACAAAAAAACTCAAACTATTGTAACTCAATAGTTATTGGGTGGACCGTGGTCCACATAGCTGTATGGACCAGGTCCAAAACGATATCGTTTTGCGTAATTTTTTTCAGGCGACCCACTGCAAGATACATTTTTATAACTCATAATGTATATTATTCTAAAGCATAATGACATTATTCAAACTCAAATTATATTATCTTACTCCAGAAATTTCATTATTTTAACACATAAAGTACATTATTCTAACTTATAATATACATTATTCTAACTCATAAAATTCAAAGACGTTATTTTAGACCGTGGTTCGCACAACTGTATGGACCGTATAATTTGTCATTGAAACTTGTGTTATCATGCTAACCATCTAACCAACTTAACTGGAGTTGCCCACATCATCAGTATTTGTGATATACGAATATAATGCTATATATATAGTTATGATAACAAGGAAATTCAAACAAATAAATGAGAACCACGTACATGTATCAACCCCATGAGGCGATCGGGAGTGAGTGCATCCTCGGCATCAACATTTGTATCATCAGCAATCTGCAAAAAGACATCCACAATGTCCTTTGGGACAAAGCTCTTGCCAGCAGCTTTCATCATGGCCCTGTGGTCTTCAATCACATAGTTCAAGAACTTGGCATACTCATCTCTGAAAGCTTTCATCTTTTTCACATATCCCTGCAAGTCAAAGCCGCTCAACCAAGGAACCCAATCTCCAAGGTTGATCACACCACCAAGCAAAAACCAATCATCAAGAAATTCTTGCAATTTCTTAAACGGTATCGAATGGCCATTCATGTTGCTATAGTACTTGTGACCCGTAACAAGCCTAGTAATAGTAGACAGGGTGAACCTCACTAAATGGTCTCTTAGCAACACCGGCTTCTTACATCTGTAAAGGCCGGAAATGAAAGCCATCCTTTCCTCAACACGAACGTGCTCGAACGAGTCAAGCTTTTTCAGGCTGAAAACCTCGCAAAGAAGAATCTTGCGGGCATGGCGCCAGAACGGTCCATGAGGGGCCCAAACCACGTCGGACCGGTTAAAGGTGTACTCGGCAGCGGCAGTGGGGGGACGAGAGGCGAAAACGGCATCGTGGGTTTTCAAGAAAAGTTTAGCCGTTTGTGGAGATGAGGCAACTAAAACCGGCTTGGACCCAAATTTCAAGAGCATTAATTCTCCATATTTTTGGGACAGTGAGTGTAAAGATTGGTGGGGGGTGGAGCCAAGGAGGTTCAAGTTGCCAATAATAGGCCACGGCCGTGGACCTGGCGGAGTTTTTGGTTTTCGACGTTGGTGGATAGTGCTTAGTTTGAAGAGAAATGCTATGGCGATGAGAAGCCATGGCAAGGCAAACAGCAAAGAAAATGTTTCCATCATCAATGTGTATGGATCAAATATTAATTTAGCTGTGTCTAATGCCAAGGAGGGTCCGTGTATTTATACACAAAAAAACATCTTAAAACAAATGTAACATCTTTTTCACCCTTGTGTTCGAACTTCACTATTTTAATTTGGTGTTTAAAAAAGAATTAATTTAACTTTTGGTCCCACAACTTTTGAGGTTCTATCATCACTTATTCATTTTTGGTGTGCAACTTTAAAATTTTTCAATTTCAGTGCCTTAACTTTGTTATTTTTATTAGTTTTAGTCTTTACGACCAAATTGACGACAAAATATTAACGAATTTTATATTTTTAGGCGTAAAATCATCATCCCAAGGAAAGATTTTCAATATATAAATAAAATCATTGTTAAATAAGATCTATGGGTGTTTGATCGATGATGGGCAAATTCTGTTTTTCTATTAATATGATTTTTTTTGTTTAGATATTGAAGATCTTTCATTGGGATTACAATTTTGGACCTAAAAATATAAAATTCGACAATATTTGACTGTCAATTTGGTCGAAAAGACCAAAATTGATAAATATAACAAAATTAAGCACCAAACTGAAAATATTTAAAGTTATATACTAAAACTGATAAGATCTCAAAAGTTATGGGATGAAAAGTGAAATTAATTCTTTTAAAAAAGTAACAAATAAAATCTCTTAGCCGCCCCGACTCTCTCGTGCTTCTTCTTTTAAGATTAATGACTCACTGTCCAATTGGATGCAAAATACATATGCCGATGTACGATATTATACTACAACTGGTTTATGTGATAGATATAGGATTTGGATCAAATAGAAATTTAATTACTTGTAGAATAAAATTAAAGACCAATTAGAGTCTTCGATTTGTGAAGATCTAATCACTTAAAAAAAAAAAAAAAAAAAAAAAGAGGGATGAAAGGAAAAATTGGATAACATTTTTATAAATAATTCAAAACTTTCATCCAAGCAAGAATATTAAGTTGCATCAATGTGAAATGTAAATTGCTTGCACTCTATAATATTATGTGATTTTACTTACACCATTTATTTGTACACTTACACCTGACACTTGCACTTCAAAATTTGATTTATTTATAAAAATATCACCACATTTTTAAAAAAATACTTATGATTTGTTGATCTTTTCATATTGACGGTTCCGATTAGTTTTTAGTTCTCCCCTGAGCATGAGTTCTCATAGCAATGCACCCCATGTGTGTGTGTGTGTGTGTGTGTGTGTGTGTGTGTGTGTGTGTGTGTGTATGTGTGTGTGCGTGCATGTGTGTGTGTGTGTGTGTGTGTATAAGGATCAGTTTAAGTACGGAAGGCTCCCAGGTGAAAGATGAGGTGAGATCAGAGACGATGATCAACTTTAGATCAACGGCTCAAATGAATAAAAAAAATTAAAAAAAAAAAAAAAGCGCGTCGAAGTTGAAAGACGCAAAGTGTAAAAATGGTGCACCTTAAGTGTTACAAAGACACATCTTAAGTGTTAAAATGACACATTTTAACTGTTAAATTGGCACAGCTTTAGTGTTAAACATGGCATACCTTAAGTGTTACAAAGACGCACCTTAAGCTATGGAAAGACGCACCTTATGGTTTAACAAAAAAACGCACCATAAGTTCTCAACTGAAAAACTGACGCACCTTAAGCACAAAAATCACGCACCTTAAGTATAAAAAAGACACATCTTAAGCTATGAAAAGATGCACCTAAAATTTTAGACTGATGTACCTTAAGCATAGAAATCATGCACCTTAAGTATTAAAACGATGCACCTTAAACACAAAAATTATGCACCTTAACTTTTAACAATACGGAAAATGATCAAATTATCACAACATTTTTTTAAAAGTTTTCTTCAATTTGCGATGTTGATTTTTATTAGATAAGGGCTGAGATTAAATCTATTTTTTTACCCAAAGCCTATTGGCTATTACCATATATATATATATATATATATATATATATATATATAGTGTGTGTGTGTGTGTTATCAAATGTTTTGCATGTGCTATGTAATAAAACCACTGAATTGCCCCATACGATACAATGAAACTAAAGGTGAAATAAATAGCAATTTTTTAATAGTATGATATACTACTCTATTTCTTTTACGACACAACTCTTTATTTAATTCTACTCTATTCTTTTACGACACAACTCTTTATTTAATTTCATGCAATAGCGCCGCACGTGTTTTAAAATTTCGCTACAGAATTATTATACAATTAGGGTCCGGGATAGGGATGAAAGGGTCCGGGATAGGGATGAAAGTGATGATCCTGGTTCATACAGTTCTGTGAATTATGCTATCAAATAATGTACATTTAATATATAAATAATGTATATTTAGTATATATATATATATATATATATATATATATATATATACCATTAAAAAGGATTCAAAGTAAGTCTTAATTATGCGCCTATTTAAGACCTACTTGTTAGCCTTTTTAAAACCTATAGATGTGTAAAAAAAAAAAAAAATTAAAGATATACCTAGTAATACAAAATAATACATGAATAAAATAAGTATATCACCACAGATTCACAATTAGCAGGAAGATCGGAAGACTGGAAGTGATAAACGAAATAGAATTGAAAATTTTGGGGTAAATTCAATCACATATATACTTGGGGTTATATTATAAATATAAAAATATATTTGTAATATATATATATATATATATATATATATATATATATATATATATATATATATATATATTTAATATTAAATATATATAGTTAAATAGGCTAGACACGTAGGCTTGAACGCTAGGCCTGGTACATATAGATCTAGATGTATTTAGCTAAATAGCCTTTAAAATAGGCCTAAACCTAATCTTTTTACTGAAAAATCCAAGCTTGACTAGGTCCAAACTAGGTCAGGGCATAAGCCCTTGGCTCCTTACGCATGGACCTGGCCTATTTTTATTCCTAGTTACGGAGCATTGTGTTTAGTTAATGTGGCACTATTGAAATTTTATTATTGGGGTAATATACTAATATTCATAGGCTCAACTGAAATTTGATAAGTCCTACCAAATGAATAATGGTAATCCTGGATGTGAAGAATAAGTCTAGACAAGGCCGGTCCTATCATTTTATAGGCTCGGGGCAGGATAACAAAATGGGCCCCGATTAATATATATTTCATGCATAAAATTTGTTGGAAAAAGGGGTTTGTATTCAAAATTCCCCAACATGTGTACTTCCCTAGAGTGGGTGTGCGGTTGCAACTTATAGATTGTTGGAAAAAGGGCTTGTAATCTATAATACATTTGAGATACAACAAAAATATAGAATACAACAGGGAACAAAAACTGGATCATTTGATATCTTCAGGCGTGTAATCACTTTCCTATAAGCTTTAGATCTCCCTCTATATGAGCAATAAGGTTCAAGATTTAATCTTATGGGATACAAGAAGATGAATGAAATTCTCAAGTTGCAAACTTCTGAACAGATAATAAAGAATTAGACAAACGTGGAACGTGAAGTATATCAGACAATGTAAATGATCTAGAAAGGGTGTTAAAAGAGGCATGGCCAACATGACTAATAGATAAACCCATACTGTCACCGACACGTAAAGTGCCATTACCAGTGTACTTCTCCGATGTAGAAAGGGCAGCGATGTTTGGAGTTGCATGATTTGTGGCTCTAGTGTCTGGAACCCAAGTATGAGAATTTGACGAGGTTTTAGCACCTAAACCATTCTGAAACACCAAATTAGCCTGAGAACCTGGAGCCCCTGAATAACGCCGAAAACAGTTGACTCCCGTGTGACCAAAACTTTTACAAATTTGACACGGATCATTATAGCGCCAAAAACAATTGGCTCCCGTGCATGTGACCAAAACGTTTACAAATTTGACACGGATCATCATAGCGCCAAAAACAATTGACTCCCGTGTAACCAAAACGTTTACAAATTTGACACGGATCAGCGCAAAAAAAAATTGACTCCTGTGTGGCCGAAACCTTTACAAATTTGACACGGATCATCAAAGCCACGTTGCTGACCTCCACGATAATTAAGGTTGCCACCGCAGCGCTGCATTTTTTTTTTTTGTTTTTTTGTTTTTTTGAAGTTACGAAATCACAACTCCCCAGCTTTGATTTCAAAAACAAAGCAAAGCATAATACCAACTTTGGTGGACCACAAAACAAAGATTAAGCTACTGCTAAATGATAGTATGTGTCTTGAAGGTCAGCAAAGACGTGACACTCGCCGGATCTTGATTTTGATTTTATGAATCACAAAATCCTAGCTAAGTGATACCAGATGAGAACTAATAGTATTGTATTTTCTAAACATAATTACAATGATATCAGAGGTGAATATATACAATAGAGAGTCACAGTGTGATAAGGATAAGAAGTTCTAAACAGACTCAGATACATAGAGTCCTAATAGGTATTACGGGGATGGATTCAAAGCTAGATTTACAATTTGAAAATGACTATTCTTGTCTAGTACCAAGTTACATTTTAAATCCTACCATTTTTTTTTTCCTTTTGCTGACAAGGAATTGAAACTTGTCCAGTAGGTAAACATCATTCATGTATAATATCTCACAAATCATACAAAACATGTAAATAATACTACGAAGACATTGTGCAACAGCAGACCCAACCAAGAAAGTATTAGCAAGAATTGAACTTTAAAATCTTCAAGTACCAAAATCATCCACTCGACTACCTCTTCTAGGACACTAATTATGTTTTTCAACATAATACTTTGTATATATTAGTTAATATTTGCACTTATTGAAGTGCTTTTATTTTTTTTTTATTAAAATAGGATAGAATTTCCATTAAAACGTAATTTGATAGTCTTCATAAAAGAGTAAGAAATCAAAACATCCTAGTAAAGATGGGTGGGAAGTCTAGGCTCAATGTTGAAAGACAAAGGAAATTTTGGATGAGTGGTCAAGCCATAAACCTCTTCCATGGATATATCCCCTGGCCTCATGTCTTCCGCTAATTTCCAATTAAATCCATGTAATAGATTGGCTAATGTTGTTCGAACAACCTTCATTCCAAGACTATACCCGGGACATCTTCTCCTACTCGATCCAAATGGTAAAAGTGCAAAATCTTGTCCATTTATATCAACGTCTTTCTCTAAAAATCTTTCGGGAAAAAACTCATCAGCCTTGTCCCAGTACTTAGGATTCCTGCCTATAGACCATACGTTAACTAGAACAGTTGTTCCACTTGGTACCTCGTACCCAGCCACATTGCAATCTTCCATGGAATAATGGGGTGGGAGCAATGTGCAAAGTGGATGCAACCTAAATGTTTCTTTGATGATTGCTTCCATATATGGTAGTTGCGAAAAGTCTCTCTCTTCTACCCATCTCTCCCTCCCAATCACTCTATCCAACTCCTCGGTTGCCTTTGCAATAATCCATGGCTTTCTAAGCAATTCTTGAAATGCCCATTCCACTGATGCTGCTGCTGTATCTGTGCCACCCGCCAGCATATTCTATTAGAGTCAAGAAGGAAAGTAGACGATCAAAAAAACTGAATATTTAGGAATATAGTTAATTTCGTTTTTATTTTAGATTTATAGGTATTATTCTACTTTTAGTCTTTTTTTTTTTTTTTTTTTTCAAAACATTCTCTTTGGTCATAATATTATTATAGCATGACTATTTAATTCTGTCAACAAAACTGTTTAAATGATGTTAAATACGAGGACATTTTGGTCTATTCAGTTTTAAGTGTTAAGTTATTACCGGATTATTATTATTATTATTATTATTATTTTTTGGGTTCTAGATTTGTGTCATCCCGGTTTGTCCTAACATTATTATGAAATGACCCATTTTGGTCATTCGTACGTCAACCAATATGTTTAAACGACATTAAAATGACTTTATTAACCACTCAAAATCCTTTTATTTTGTTTTTGTTAATAAAATCGTTATCAATACATAAGTCTATTGTAAAAATTTTTTTAAAAAAAGTACAATTGAAAAAATTACAAGTCTACTCTATCCATGGCAAACATTAAGTCTAATGCATAATTCTACTTTATCAAAATCCACAAGACTTGTACTTTTATTATCAAGAAGAAAAAAAAAAAAAAAAAAGAGGGTTTTGAGTAGTTAATAAAACTAATGTTAGGACCAACATGGATATTTTGAGAAAAAAAAAACAAAAAAAAAAGACTAAAAGTGAAATACCACATAAATCTCGGACCAAAAAAAAAAAAAGAAGGAAAATGACTTAAAATTAGCTAATTAGAATTGAATAGACCAAAATACACTTGTATCTAAGGCCATTTAAATGTTTTTGTTGATGGAGAACAAAAAATATCATGTCAGAATAGTAGGATCAAACGGTATATGTATGATAAGGAAGAAATTGAAACAAAAAGCTTACATGGATTAACCCCATTATGCGATCGCGATTGAGTTCAACATTTGGATCATCAGCTATCTGCAAAAAGATATCCACCATGTCCTTGGGGACGAAATTCTTCTCATCATCACCTTTCATCACAGCTCTATGGTCCTCAATCACATGGTTTAGGAACTCCTCGTACTCCTCCCTTAAAGCCTTCATCTTCTTCACATATCCTTGCAAATCAAAGCCGCTCAACCAAGGAACCCAATCACCAAGATTCACCACACCACTAAGCACAAACCATTCATCAAGAATCCCTTGCAATCCCTCTAACGTAATTCTGTAACCCGCATTCTCTTTTCTGTAGTACTTGTGACCTGAAACTAACCTAGTCATGGTAGACAGGGTGAACCTCAACAAATGGTCTCTTAGCAACACCGGCTTCTTAGCCCCGGCAGCATCATCGTAAAGGCCAGACATTAGAACCATCCTTTCCTCAACACGAACATACTCAAAGGAATCAAGCTTATTCGGGGTGAAAACCTCGGAAAGGAGAATCTTGCGGCCGTGGCGCCAGGGCGATCCATAAGGCGACCAAGTGAGGTCGGCCCGGTTAAAAGTGTGCTCTCCGGCCGCCGTGGGCGGCCGGGAGGCGAACACGGCGTCGTGGGTTTTCAAGAAAAGTTTAGCCGTTTCAGGAGACGAGGCAACTAAAACCGGTTTGGACCCAAATTTTAGGAGCATCAATTCTCCATATTTTTGGGACAGTAAGTGTAAGGAATGGTGTGGGAGGGAGCCAAGGAGATTCAGATTGCCAATAATTGGCCATGGCCGTGGACCTGGTGGAGTTTTAGCTTTTCGCCGTTGATAAAAAGTGTTTATTTTGAAGAGAAATGCTAAGGCGAGAAGCCATGGCAGGGTGTGAAGAACCCAATAAGAAATATTCTCCATAATGAACGGTGAATGATTCAAATATGCTCGAGTATTTATGGGAGCTTTATGCTTTGCAATCATGGTGCGCAAAAACGATGTCGTTTTGATGTCTAACTTTTTTTAAAAAAATTCAGTTTCTATTATCGTTAACGACGTTATGTTGTGCATAATTTGAACTATATAGTTTATTCATTTTGGATATATAGTTTATTCATTCTAGATATATATTTCATTCATTCTAGATATATAGTTCATTAATTCTAGATATATAATTTAAATTATGCACAACAAAACGACGTTAACATCAATCGAAACTGATTTTTTTTAAGAATAACGCGCATTTTTAATCAAAACGGTGCTGTTTTTGTAACCGTGTGCACCATGTTGCACGGCATAATTTGCGGTATTTATGCACCCAATTCAAAATTAAACAAGTATGTCCACATAGGACAACAAAATTAAAGAAGTATGTCAACCTAGCCACCTAGGACAACTTTGCAACGCTCATCAAATACGACATTGTTGTAAACGTGACCACATTTCGCGGTAACAGAAATTAACAAAAAGGAACTAAAAAAAAAAAATTCAAATTGACCCATAGTGTAACTAAATCTTTTAACTGAAAAGAAAAGTATCAAATGAAGTACGTCCTATAAAATAGAGAAATTAGATTTTAATATTGGCAGTTTGGTTAATGCATAGCTGTTAGATGTTAGCTGATGTGTTAATTAGAGGGTGATGGATATATTAGGAATCAACCCGAATTGACCCGAGAGCGTGGAGCAAGAACGGGTCTCGGGGCGGTGTCGTGTACTCGCTCCGGCGCGAGGCCTCGACACGTGGCCTCTGCACGAGGTCGACTTGAGGTCGGACCGACCTCTATATGGGGTCGGACCGACCTCAAGAGGGGCTCGGAGCAGACGGGCTCGGTCTGACCCCGGTCGCGAGACCGGGCGCGGTCAACTTGGAGATCCAACTACCCCCCGTTTTAGGGGGAGGCGGTTGGGGGGTTTAGCTTGTATAAAAGCCCCCCTACTTGTCCTAACAAGGCACATTCTATCTTACTTACATACTTTGTACTAGCGAAACCATTGTAATAGTTTATTTACGGCATTTGATATAATATACAGTCCTCATGAACTACGGTCCCTACAGCCTTACGACATCGTTTTGTCCCGTTTACATATTTCCCATATTACGTTCTTATCCGGTTTTAATAATTCGGGCCACCCCGAGTTAATTAAATCCATCAGAGGGTATAATTAGTTGCCAATATTAGCTGATTATAGAAAAATTGTTTTCTAAATTAACTGTTAGCGGGTAGCTGTTAGGTATAATTTCTTTTCTCAAAAAGCTAATTGAAAAAATTAGTTTGAACAACTTTTTGAATTTTAGCATTTTAGAGTTATAAAAAGCTAAATACCGAAATACTTATATTGATTTTTTAACCAAGTCAAACAATTAATAGTGGTAAGTCAAAATTGGCTAATAAGTTAACTATTTTACCAAACAGGGACATTTGACACCTAAAAAAAAAAAAAAAAAAAAAAAAAAAAACATGGTTTTTTGTTGATGTGGGATGGAGTTTTTGCAATAGTTATGCTGTGGAAACGTGTTCACCATGCGCATGGTGAACACAGGGGTAGATCCATAATTTCTATACTGTAGATTCATAAATTTTTTTTTTAAAACGTATTCATAATTTTGTTTTTCATTTGTTGTTAACGGGATAGATCTATAATTTCTAAGATGTAGATTCATAATTTCTATACTGTAGATTCATAACATCTATACTGTAGATTCATAATTTATATACTATAGATTCATAATTTATATACTGTAGATTCATAATTTCTATACTGTAGATTCATAATATCTGTAACAACAAATGAAAAAACAAAAATATGAATCTACTTTTTCAAAAAAATAATAATAATTATGAATCTGCAATATTGAAATTATGGATCTACCCCTGTGTTCACCATGCGCATGATGAACACATTTCCACAGCATAATTTGCGGAGTTTTTGGGGGAATTTTAATTAAAAAAACAAAACAAAACAAAAACACGCAATTGTCTCTCATTGTCCACCCAGCGGTCGCGTATAATACATGCACCTGCTTGGCAATTGAAAGTGGCCGCCAGCTGAATTGAAGCTTTATGTTCTTTTTTGTTTTAATTTAAAAACATGATGGCCGTTGCAAACAATTTCTTGTTTTTTTTTTTTTTAAATTTAAATTCTTAATTTAATTTTATTAACATTCTTCTTTTTATTTTTTTTTATTTTTAATTTAATTTAAATAAATTTTAAATTTAATATTATTATTAAATTTATAATTATTAATTAAATTAAATTTTCTTATTATCAATAATAATATTATTAAATTTATAATTATCAATTTATAATTTTCCCTATGCTATTTACTTGTCTGAAAGGTTGAGTTTCCAACCCTAGAATCTCATATACATCGCTCTGATAGAGCTTTTTGAAAGATGTAAATCACGGTAAATCAGTGTGTTAGCAGATAAAGTCAAATGTCGGTACGCACAAGAGATATTCCCACTTTGAACATAATCTTCACAGACTCACTGTTGAGTTTCAAACATTGATCTCTTCCCTAAATAATGTCTACTGAATCAGTGGGTTAAGTCTATACGGACATTCTATGCTATTTACTGACTTGAAAGTTGTTTGTTTGTTTTTGTTTTTGTTTTTGTTTTTGTTTTTTTTTTTTTTTTTTTTTTTTTTTTTTTTTTTTTTTTAATTTCATATGATTAGTAAGAAACACGAGTATCACACTATTCCTCCATATATGGATATTTAGCATTGGCAGTTTATATATGAATCACGTATATGAATATGAGTGCAGTCCAAAAAATAATTTGAGAGTCTAGCGAATAAGCGACGGACGAGCAGTGGCTATGGCAAATTTGAATTAGAACATCTCTATTGAGGGGTTGCCTTCACGGATTTTGAAAAGACAAGCAAGGTTAATAGCAATCAGAATAGTAGAGATTTTTTAAAAAAAATATTTTTTTGTGGACCCCAAAACTCACAGTCCCAAAAACCCATTTATCCGGCAAATTATTGTGTGAAAGCTGCGTGGACCATGGTCTAAAACAATGTTGTTGAGTTTTATGAGTAAGAATAATATATTTTATATGTTGAAATAATGTACATTATGTATTAGAATAATGTACTTTATGTGTTAGAATAATGAAACTTTTTGATAAGATAATGTACTTTATGAGTTAGAATAATGTACATGATGTGTTATTAAAAAGTATATTGCAGTGGATCGCGTAAAAAAAATCACATAAAACAGCGTCATTTTTGGATCATAATTTACACAACTGTGTCGGTCACGGTCCACACAATAACTATTGTATTTACCCAACAGCTTAAGTTTTTTTCAATTTTTTTTAGAACCCACCAATCTATATAAAGTTAATAAACTATATTTTAATTATTTTAATCACTTTAAATTATAATTATAATCTTATCTTTATGTTTATTTTTATATATAACAAAGCGAAACCCAATGCCACCAAATTTTTGGATAAATGGCCGGCACCAATGGGATATGTTTGGCCCGAAAATTTAAAAAAAAATGTAATTATATATTGGCCCAAGATTTGTTATATTAGAACTTTTATTTTTTATTATGTTATATTATTTAGTGTCAATTGATTTATTTTTTATTTTTGTAATGCCCAAAAAAAGATATATATATATATATATATATATATATATATATATATATATATATATATAGAATCGCACTCAGGTGCGAATGCTTCGCCCAGGCACGAAATAGGAATGAATTCTGTTCGTCCACGTGTCCAGATCTAATGGATGAGAAACACTGATTTTTTAAAAAAACGCGGTGGCATTTTCGTAAATAATTGAACATTGAAGTGCAAGTAAAATGTATTAAGTTATTAAGTCCACGCCACCGCGTTTTTTTTTAAGTTATTAGATCTGGACACGTGTCGCGCGCTGATTCGTTCGCATTTCCCTCCTGAGCACTTATTCGCACCTGAGTGCATCCCTCTATATATATATATATATATATATATATATATATATATAAGAGCCAAAAGAAGTATTGGGTAATATGGTTGAAAGATCCCAAAAATAATAATCCTACGAAAAGATTAATATTATATGGGAAAATAGAAAAACTGGGAAGGAAAATGTGGAGCGTTTGGATATAGGTTTAGCACGAGTTCGAACACAAAGTTCTTTTCCTTAAAACCTTATTTGCTACCTCCCACAAGTGCTAGGAGCGTTGTAGCCTAGGTTTCCTAGGATAAAACGTGCTACGATTTCTTGTTTAAGCACCTAAACAAGGAACCCGGCAAACAAAGCAAAGCAATGAACACTAGTTGGTAAAGAAGAGAGTAGAAGCAGAGTTTTGAGAAGCTGAAAGCTACTGGAATTCCTCTCGGTTTCTGTACTGTAAAAATGCTACTGCTCTACCTCTCTTTATATAGGGATGTTGGAGTGCTAGCATTCAACATGGCCATTAAATTGGTATTAAAACCAATTGTGTAACACCTGTAACAGCCACCCACTAAGTAGGATTAAACTCAGAATTAAAATTGGAATTAAAACAGTATTAATTCCGTAACAGATGAGTTTAATCTGTACAACAGGCTGAACTTTCGGGTTTCAGACCGTTGGGGTGCAGGTTCACACGAGAGCACACGGACCAGGAAACACGAGAGTACATCTCTCGTGCGCACTGTGGTGCAACCCGAGAGTGCACCACTCTCGTGGTCACAGATGCACGAGAGTTGTGCTCTCGGTGCACCACAACCTCTCTTGCTCCGCACGAGAGTAGGTGCTCTCGGTTCGGTTCCGGCCGAACCAAGTGACTATACCAGTTGGAAAATGATACCGAAGTTTGGCATAACTTAGCCCGCAAGGCCAGCCAACTTCCGAACGACATTCGTGCTCGCAGGTGGATTTTGATTTGCACACCCCCCCGCGGGCGCGTGAGAGAGCCTCTATGCTATACAATTCTACAAGCTTCAAAAGAGCTCATGTATATAAGGGGGGCAAATCTTGTTTCCAAACCAATGTGGGACAAAGTCCACTATTTTCCCTTCATTTCTCAACTCAAATGGGTCTACTTTGAGAATCAATATCTCATTCACCCATTATCCGTTTTGAGCGTACAATATATCAATCTCTTCGTCTTACTACGAAGAATCCGAATCCACTTTGACTCGACCGAAATCGGAAGTGGACCCCACTGATAATTGTACCACAAAATAGCCACTTAATATGCCATTTTATGTCATTTTAAGCTAATTTTTCCAACAAGAAGTTATGTCTATAATGGATAGAAAAAATTCCCGTCAAATTATTAAATCAAATGAATGGTTCAGATTGTTCAGATTTTAATTTTTCCTTGAGATTTCCAAACTTATCCTTAATTATATGATTTCAATAAGAAAAGGTCTTAGGTTCGAACCTCATTACAATCAAAATTTCCTTAAAAATTATATTATTCGTTAACTTACTCATTGATTTCAATAAGAAAGGTCTTAGATTCGAACCTCATCCCAATCAAAGTTGGCATAATTAGGACTCTATTTTACTCTTATTAAATTAAATAATTTAGTAGCTACAAAAAAAAAATACATATGCATTTCTTTAATTTAAAATTATGTGTCTACAATGTCTTTATTCAAAACCATTTATTCATTATCAATAAATTAAATAAGAAAAATAATTTCATTAGTTATATTATCTTTATTTATCTCCAATGTAAAAATTAAGAGAAGAGCATAACCAGCGTGGTAACAAGCTCTAATGGCCGGCCGAATTATACGATGATCTCCGAGCTCCGCGTCTACTATGCCTAATCGGGGACACTGGAATAACACCCCGAACAATTATCGGAGAAGTACATTGGTAATGACACTTTACGTGTCGGTGATGGTATGGGTCTGTCTATTAGTCGTGTTGGTCATCCTACTTTTGATACCCCTTCTAGGTCTTTTACGATGTCTGATATATTACATGTTCCTGGTATGTCTACCTCTTTATTATCTGTTCAACGTTTTGCTACAGATAACAATGTGTTCTTTGAGTTTCATCCTTCCTTTATTCTTGTGAAAGATATCACCACCAAGGAAATCCTCCTACGGGGCAGTAGTTCGGGTGGCCTATATACTTTGCCTGTTCCAAATTTGTCTCCTTCCGCGTTTCTCTCCGCTCGTGCTTCTGCTTTGAATTGGCATGATCGTCTGGGTTATCCTCATTAGCGTGTCCTGAGTCAAATTCTTCTGTCATGTTCGGTTAGTGGGTCTACTCGTAGTATTATTCTAATTTATGTTCAACGTGTCGATTGGGTAAATCTGCACGTTTCCCCTGGCACGTGTTGAGTCTAGCACTTCAGACATTCTTGATTTGATATACATTGATATTTGGGGACCAGCTCCTTTGCTATCTTCTAATGGTTGTCGTTATTTTGTCATCTCTGTTGATGATTATTCTCGTTACACTTGGTACTTCCCTATGAAGCATAAATCTGATATTTATGTCATATTTAATCATTTTCGTGCTTTAGTTGAGCATTCATTTAATTGTAAAATCAAGTCCATTCAATTTGATCTAGGAGCTAAATATAAGAAATTACATTCCTCGTTTGTGCAACTAGGCATTAATCATAGACAGTCATGTGCATATACTCATGAGCAAAATGGACGTGTTGAATGGAAACATAGGCACATTGTTGAAACTGGGCTCACTCTTATGGCTCATGCCTCTATTCCGTATCGTTTTTGGAATTTTGCTTTTGAGACTGTTGTTTATTTGATTAATAAAATGCCTTCCAGTATCTTAAAAAACTCTAGTCCTCATCATGTGTTACACAAGTCTCCTCCTTCTAATATTTTCTTCGTGTCTTTGGCTGTCTGTGTTATCCCCACTTAAGACCATACAATCGTCACAAAATGTCATACAGGTCTTCTCCTTGTGTCTTCCTAGCTTATCATGAGTCTTTTAGGGGGTATAGGTGCATGAACTTACACACTAATAAGATTTACACATGCAGGCAAATCAGATTTGATGAAGAAGTATTTCCTTTTGCTACTAAATCTTCCTTGCAGGCTGCACCACCTACTCAAACTGCTCCCTGGGCGGAATCTATTCTCCATCATGACGTCAGCAATGCTACATCGGATTTCGTGCATCCAGATTCGCCGCCAAAGCCCGTGTTGGACGAGCCCATGCAAGCTGATTCCGTGCAGCCTACATCATCCTCGGCCGAACCTGTAGAGGTTACACGGCGTCCACGTGGAAAATCGATGAGGCCAACCGTCCGCACCCACTCCATGACGACTCACAGTAAGCCTTAGGCTCCACCTACGGCTCTGGCGGCTCAGGTTTGTCCTACGGAACCTACGTGTTACAGTCAAGCTGTTAAATATCCTGAGTGGCCTGAAGCTATGGACCAATAATTTAATGCTCTACTACAGAATTAGACTTGGTACCTAGTTCCTTCCACCACAGGTATGAATATTATTGGGTGTAAATGGGTGTGTTTCGCACGAACGGGAAGGCGGATGGAACTATTGAGAGGCATAAAGCCAGATTAGTAGCAAAAGGTTTCAATCAGGTTCCAGGTCAGGATTTGTTTGATACATTCAGTCCAGTGGTGGAACCCACAACTACAAGGCTTCTATTATCCTTAGCTTTATCATCTGGATGGGTTATCAGGCAACTAGATGTCCATACTGCTTTTTAAATGAAAATTTGGATGAAACTGTTTATATGAAGCAACCCCGGGTTATATTGATGCTAGTTTTCCACACCATGTCTGCTTATTGAAACGTTCCCTATATGGATTAAAACAAGCTCCTAGAGTTTGGTTTAATCGTTTACACACGTTTTTAATATTCATTGGTTTTCAAGCATCAAAGACAGATGTCTCTCTATTCTATTTCTCTCAAGGTTCTGCATTAGTTTATGTGTTGGTCTATGTGGATGATATTCTGGTAATGGGAAGTGATCATGCCCTAGTTATTCACTTACTCTCAAAATTTTCTACAATTTTTAAGATTAGAGATCTTGGTGAACCAAATTTTTTCCTCGGCATTGAAATTGTTAAATGTGATGATGAAATCCTATTGTCTCAACAACGATATATGAATGATATTTTGAAACATGCTAGAATGGCGAAATGCAAACCTCTTTCTACTCCTATATCTGTTACGAAAATTGTTCCCTTTAGTGCAGACTTATATGATGATCCTACGTAGTACATGAGTCTGGCTGGAGCATTACAATATCTCATTGTTACACGACCTGATTTATCCTTTGCGGTTAATCAGCTTTGTCAGCACATGCATGCTCCTACCACATCACATTGGGAGCAACTGAAATGTGTCTTGAGGTATGTTAAAGGAACAATTCGGTTTGGGTTGCGTATATGAAAATCAATGTCAAAGGAAATTCATGCTTTTTCTGATTCTGATTGAGCTAGTTGTCCTGAAGACCGTAAGCCCACTAGTGGTTTTGCTATCTTTTTGGGGACAAATCTTATATCTTAGGTCTATAAGAAGCAAAGAACGGTGACTAGATCTTCAACTGAGGCTGAATATAAAGCTCTAGCATATGTTTGTGCTGAAGTGCTGAAGTAACTTGGATTGTTTTATTACTGCGAGAGATCAAAGTTCTAGGTATCTCTGTCCCTAAACTATAATGTGATAATCTTGGTGCTACTTATATGTGTGCAAATTTCATCTTCCATGCTAGCTCGTACCAAGCACATTGAGATAGATTATCACTTTGTTCAAGATAATGTTGCTGCTAGAGATATTCAAGTCAATTTCATCTCAACAAAAGATCAACTTGCAGACATATTTACAAAAGCTTTGCCTAGTTCTAGATTTTCTTTTCTTAGAGACAAGCTACAGGTTACTAGCATACCATGTGCTTGAGGGGGAGTATTATGACTAGTATTAGGACTCTATGTATTTGAGTCATATTATGACTTCCTATCCTAGTCTCCTTATGATCCCTCTTGTATATATATTATCTTAGTCAGTACGGTTGTCAATACATCTCATTCAATACAATACATTCAGTTCTCATCCCCAATTCTCAATTTCTTTAAAAAAAATGTTGAAATTCTCCCCCAAGTGTCAATTATTTTTGGGTTGGGTTGGGGAACGATGTGATGAATGTAGTGTTGGGATAGGTTTATATTGAGGACAATAAAAGCAAGCAGCGAGAGACCTAGGCAAATTGATATCATGTGACATATATTGCATCAAAATGAAGAAAAATTTGTTGGGATTATATGTTGAGCCAGAAAGCAGCCAGGCCACCACATGCATAGATAATGAGTGCACCAAAAAATTTAACAAAAGAAATGGCAGAAAATTAAAAATGGTGGAAGGGAGTTGTTGGTGTAGAAAGAGGAAATAATTAAATGGATTCTAGCTAGATCTGTAAGGTGGGAAATAAAGTACGAGTAGTAATTTTTTAAAAGATTTGTTGGGGATAAAAATCAATTATTTATTAAATAAATGGAGTACTTGACAAATAGCACTCAACTATATATTGCTATCAGGTCATTTCACATTTTCACCACCAGCCAACAAAACATTTAACAGAAGAGAATAATACAGCTAGCGCTTATTTAACAGAGCAGCAACTCAGCAAGAAAATAGTCAAATACTCTCCGATATAAAACTCGAAAACTAATTGTTGGAAAAAATAATTTTTTTTGAATGCTACTAACTCTATTACAATGTAGTATATGTTCACAAAGAGTCAATATCACCTCTACTAAGGCTCAAACCCACACCCTCTCATATGAGAGTGCAACCCGGGTGCCATTACACCACAAGGTCTTGGCGTTGGAAAAAATAACTTAAAATGGCATAAAATGCCATTATAAGTGGCTATTTTGTGGTACAATTATTAATGGGGTCCACTTCCGATTTGGGTTGAGTCAAAGTGGATTAAGGTTCTTCGTAGTGAGACGAAGAGATTGATATATTGTTAGCTCAAAACGGATAATGAGTGAATGAAAAATTGATTCTCAAAGTAGACCCATTTGAGTTGGAAAAATAAAGGGAAAAAATGAAGCTTTTGTCCCACATTAGTTTGGGAAGTGAGTTTGCACCACTATTTATACAAGAGTCTTTCTAAGATTTATTGAATTGTATAGTATAAAGACTCTTTATTGTGTACAAGGGGGGTGTAAATCAAATTCCCAAACAAGCTTGATTTAGGCTTGACTTATCTATGCTGCCACTTGCGGGTTTGAGATTAAGTTATGCCAAGTTTCAGTATCATGAGAAGGTATGAGCGAATGCAACCATTCGATGATTTTGACCGCATTCATCTGTTACGGAACAATTAATAATTTTTTAAATTCAAATTTAAGTCTCAGATAATAGGCTGTTGTTTCAGATATTAGTCGTTCGAGACGATTCGATGATTTTGATCGTTTTGGAATTAAATTCATCTGTTACGAAACATTCTTTTAAATTCAAATTTAAGTCTCAGATAATGCGCTGCTGTTTTAGATGTTACAATCTGGTTTTGTACCAGTTTAAATGCCATGTGATCAATGCTATTTAATTCTAACAATCCTATATAACAGTGGTAGAGCAGCAAATTTTACACACAAAAAAATATTGTTTTTCTCTCTCGAAACTCTGCTTCTACTCCTTTCTTGCTACTATGTTCTAAATTTTGCTCTAATTCGTCGGGTTCTTTGTTTGGGTGCTCAAACAATTGAACCGTAGTACGTTTTATCCTGGGAAACCTAGGCTACAACGCTCCTAACATTTGTGGGAGGTAGCAAATAAGGTTTTAAGGAAATAGTGTTTTTCTCGACTCGTGCTAACCATCAATCCGAACCTACACCGTACCCCTTCGTCATGTCCTTCACAAAATTTCCATAAAATAATAATCCTTTTTCATAGGATTATTATTGGATTTTTCCAACGCATTTTTCTACAGTCTTAAAACCTTATTCCTTGTTTTCCCATTGGTTTTATCTCTAAATTCCTTGAAGAAATGGAGAACCGCGTACTGCCAATTCATGGTGAGGAGAATGTTGTTGAGAACAACAATGGTGAGAATGGCAACAACGTTGCACTTTCCCAAACACCACCAGTGAACGTTGGTTCACAAGATGGTGGGAGCACCGAGGGTACATCTCTACGATGCGGGTACCTACGGTACCAAGTGATTCGTCCGAAATACCGGAGAAGTAAATTTAATGTAGAAATTTGAAATTTATCGGAGAATTATAAAACTAATAATTTTAATATAATTTTTAAAGGGAAAAGGAATAATATAATATTGTTGAATAGAAATACGAATTTTAATATTGTTGTATTGTATTAGGAATAGGAATTTTAATATTGTTGTATTGTATTAGGAATAGGAATTTTAATGTAGGATTGTAGTACAAATAGGAAAGTAGGAAACAATATATTCTTTTTGGAATTGTATTACACTATTTTATAATATTGGAATGAGAATTTTAATGTAGAATTGTAGTACGAATAGGAAAGTAGGAAATAATATATTCTATTAGGAATTGTTTATTTTTTTTCAAAGGGTACTTAATTCATATTCTATTAGGAATTGTATTACACTATTTTACAATATTAGGCAAATCGTAATTGTATAGGACTGTTTTAGGTGGGAAGTTAAAATGTAGGACTTTGTTTTTATATATAGTACTAGTTTTTTTTACGCGTTGGGATAATGCCCAATGATTATTTTTAAATAAGTAATTCAAAGTTTATCAATGTAATATTATATAGGAGATGTTAATGCATAAGTAAATAAATATTTAATTTGTTTATTTAAATTGGTAATTTAAAGTATATAAATGCAAGATAATATATGAGAGATTGATTATAATTGTCACTAAAATAAATGTTTGCAACTTTGTAATAACGCTAGTCTAAATACTAAGTATAAAAGCAATAGTCTAAATAAATACTACTTTTGGCTTAGATTTCTCTAATTCTTCTTAATTCTCTTTTGGGTATCACTGTCATTGTCTTCATTCTTCAGTACTTTTTTTTTTATTGGTATGTCATGTGCAATTGGGTTACTGTTGGTAGCATAGATGGATTCATCGTGCAATGAGATTATGGTGTAGGAAGCTTTAGATTTAATTTGCCTTGTTGTGTATTTGACTGAGATTTTAGTTGTACTATGAACTCTTTATCTTACAAGTACCTATTGATATTTGATAGTGGTAGATTTTCCCTTACATGTTTCATGTGTTGTTAGATGTGTGTCATAGGGTATCATGTGAAAGTATTGAACAAAATATTAATATTTATTATATTTATATAAAATACTTGGTAAACAAATATATATAACATATTTTGTATTATAACTTTGATATTTAATTACAAGATAATATTATAAAAAAAAAACAATTGCCAATGTAGTGAATATAATAAATTAATAAATTTGAAGGTAAGGAATCTTTGAATTGTAGAAAATAAAGATAATATAACTAATGAAATTATATATCTTTTTAAATTTTTTATAATGAATTTTTTTTTTTAAATAAAGGCATTATAGGGATTCTAAATTAATTAAATGTATATGTATTAATTTTTTTTGAAGCTACTAATTTATTTAATTTAATTTAATAAGAGCAATAAAGTGAAGTACATACATTTCATCAACAATAATGAAATCATTGAATTTTAAAATTTCCATTCGTTTTTTAGACAAATTGTTTTGAGAGTTTGTCAATGACAATTGCAACAATTCCTGTCAATAAAGGATGATAATAAATAATTCAAAATATATGGTTACAATAGATATATTGTTATAATGGTATAGTAAAAATTAACTTACAAATTTCTTTAGAACTTTTCATGCATTGATAAAATTCTGATGTGTAAACTTGTTTAATTGGAGCCAGTGAGATGTCAACATTGTCAATTCTTTGAAAAATGGTCCTACCGTTTTAGAGTTCAGGTGTAATTGTATTTATAGTCAACAACTTTGTAGTTAGGTCGCACATGTCTGACAATAATGTAAGAACAATTTTATCCGATAAAAAAATAATAGCATAATATTTGTAAAGTAATGTACAATTGCACCATTAAAAAAATACATACAAAAAATATTAATATCATAATGACCTAAACCATTCCAATAATGCAAAAGCATAATTGAAATATTAAGTTTTGTTCTAAATAATCAAAAGAAGAGTAATTAATCAACCAAAAAAAAAACAAAAAAAAAAAAAAAACAAAAACTTAACCTAAAATTGATTTTTTTTTTTAAAAAAAAAATGCAAGAAAATCAAATGATTTTTAAATTTACTGATTTATAATCTTTGATTCTCAATTTTGAATGCTATGTATTTAGTAGGGCTAATTATTTGACAAAAGTTTATGTTAAATTATATATTATATATTTTTAATACATTTTAACACATTAGTAGTATATGGCCCTGTTTGGTAAAACATTGGCCTATAGGTCAATTTTGGCTTATTTGACCAATATTAATTGTTTGATTTAGTTAAAATATTAATATAAGTGTTTTGTTAATTACCTTTTTGCAACTCCAAAATGCTAAAATTCAAAAAGCTACTCCAAGCAACTTTTTCAATTAGCTTTTTGAGAAAAGAAATTATACCAAACAGCTATCAGCTAACAGCTAATTTACCAAACATCTTTTTACAATCAGCTAATGTTATTAACTAGTTATACCCTCTAATTAACACAACCAGCTAACAACTATCCGCTAACAACCATTTACCAAACAAGGCCTATGTTTAACAATTATGCCAACTCTAAATGGGATGGAGTTCGAACCTAAGATTTTTCTTATAGAAATTAATGAGTAATTTAAAGAATAATATGTTGGAAAAAATAGCTTAAAATGACATGTTAAGTGACTATTTTGTGGTACAATTATCAGTGGGGGTACAATTATCAAAGTGGATTCGGGTTCTTCGTAGTGAGACGAAGAGATTGATATATTGTATGCTCAAAACAGATAATGGGTGAATAAGATATTGATTCTCAAAGTAGACCCATTAAGTTGGAAAAATGAAGGGAAAAAGTGAAACTTTTGTCCCACATTGGTTTGGGAAGAGGATTTTCCCCACTATGCTGCGGTAAACGTCTACCGGTGCGGTACGTTATGCTGCGGTAAACGTCTACCGTTTCCGGAACGGTACATGCCTGTACAGTTCAGCTGTTATGGATTTAATTTCATATTAATTCCAATTTTGAATTACAGAATTAATTCTCAGGTTAGTGGTGCTGTTACATGGGTGTTTTAATGTCATTTTATAATGCTATTGCATTCCGTCACCCCTATAGAAGAGAGGGTAGAGCAGCAGAATTTTATAATAACGAAAATCATATTTTCCAGCCCCAAAACTCTCTGCTTGTACTCCATTCTTAGCCTTCTGTGTTCAGAATCTTGGTCTAGTTCGCCGGGTTCACTCGTTTGGGTAGTCAAACGTTGAACCGTAGTACGTTTTATCATGGGAAGCCTAGAATACAACGCTCCGAGCACTTGTGGGAGGTAACAAATTAAATAAGGTTTTAAGGAAAGAGTGATCGTTTGACTCGTACTAAAAACCCTACACCAAACACGAGCCCATCTCTTCATCTTTCCCTTCCCTTTTTCTACAGAAAATAATAATCATTATTTTTGTAGGATTATTATTCGTTTTTACCAATGATTAACAAGCATAATAAATAGTTAACGAAATATTCCGTTACTAAAGTTTATACTAACGGAATTTAAGGTTATTTAAGGAAAGAAAATAATATAATAGAAGGTAAATAAGGAAAAACATAATAAAAAAAATACTAAAATCTAAATAATATTAACCATTTATTTAAGAAACAATTACACCAACATTTTTTTGTTCCAGGACTTAATATTATTGACTCTTATTAGATTTGTAGATAAATTTGATAGGCTTCAATCATAAAAGAGTAAGAAATCGAAACATCTTAGTAAAGATGGGTGGGAAGCCTAGGCTCAATGTTGAAAGACAAAGGAAATTTTGGATGAGTAGTCAAGCCATAAACCTCTTCCATGGATATATCCTCTAGCCTCATGTCTTCCTCCAATTTCCATTTAAATCCATGTAATAGATTGGCTAATGTTGTTCGAACAACCTTCATTCCAAGACTATACCCAGGACATCGTCTCCTACCTGACCCAAATGGTAAAAGTGCAAAATCTTGTCTATTTATATCAGCATCTCTCTCTAAAAATCTTTCGGGAAAAAACTCATCAGCCTTGTCCCAATACTTAGGATTCCTGCCTATAGACCACGCATTAACTAGAACAGTTGTTCCACTTGGTACCTCGTACCCAGCCACATTGCAATCTTCCATGGAATAATGGGGTGGGAGCAATGTGCAAAGTGGATGCAACCTAAACTTTTCTTTGATGATTGCTTCCATATATGGTAGTTGCGAAAAGTCTCTCTCTTCTACCCATCTCTCCCTTCCAATCACTCTATCCAGCTCCTCCATCGCCTTTTTTATGATCAGTGGCTTTCTAATCAATTCTTGAAATGCCCATTCCACTGATGCTCCTGATGTATCTATGCCACCCGCGAGCATATTCTAGCAGAGTCGAGAAGGAAAGCAGACGATCAAAAAACTGAATATTTAGGAATACAGTTAATTTTATTTTTACTTTTTTTTTTTTCAAAACATCCTCGTATGAACCTTGACCTTTGGTTAAGAATGGATGAGTCCATTTTACTCAACAACACCCCAAGGTTGGGCAAATTATGCTGTGAAAACGTGCCCACCTTGCATTTCAGGCAATACAGAAGATGAAGCTGCATAAAGAAGAGGCAGTTAGCCTCAACCAACTTAGAACTACCTACAGTTAGATTAGTTGGTAAAAATCAGATTAGTTAAATCTGTTATTATCTTTTTTTATGTTATATACTTCTCCTTTCCTTAGTATACAATGTCCATATAAAAACTATCCTCAAGTTCTCTCTGAAATAACAAGTTAGTATCTCTTTGTTTCAAACATCTTCTTTCCAGTTACCTTCTTCTCCTTCCTTCCGCGACATGGTATCAGAGCCAAGTTGAGTAGATCTCTATGGCAACAACAGCGTCGCCAGCTATTGGCACAAGGACCACTCCGATGGACAGCGGAGCAGTAGGAGCGCCGGGAATTGGAAATTCGACGCCAACATTGCATACTTCGACAACCTTTATCGAACACGACGGAAGTGACGTATGATCCGGAATCCCAATCGAATCCGTACTTTCTGCATCCCAATGAAAGTCCAGCTTTGATGCTCTTTTCTGTTCCCTTGGACGGTTCGAATTACCATCCTTGGGCGGGAGCTATGACAATGGCGTTGTCCTGTAAGAATAAACTGAGATTGGTCGACGGTTCAATTCTCACACCCCCCCAGAGATGATCGGAAGTACGAAGTCTGGGATGGATCATTCGATCGCTATCGCCAACAGTTGGACGCAACGTACTCTGGATCGACACTGCGTATGGCATATGGAAAGACCTAAAACGAAGATTTAGCCAACAAGACCTGTTCAGAATCACAAAAATTAAATGCGAGATTTACCAAACCAAACAGGGTGATAATAGTCTGAATGAGTATTTTACTCAACAGAAATTGCTATGGAATGAGCTTCAAATACTCAGACCAACCATCATTTGTCAATGTGCCGTGAAATGTGAATGCGGGAAGAAAATAGATGAGCTAAATGAACAAATTGAAAAGGATAAATTGTCCATATTCCTTGTTGGTCTTCATGACAGGTATACGGGTGCAAGGAACCAAATGATGCTTATGAGACCTCTTCCAGATTTTTGTGAGGCATATTCCATGATAGCTCAACAAGAAAGATAATTCCATATGGGGTCTACTGGATTTACCAGCCAATTACATCTGGCTGGTGAGAATGAAGCCACTGGAAGTGCTTTAATGACCAGGGCAGGTGGTGGTTTTCAACAGAATTACAAGAAGTTCACAGGCAACAACAAGAAACCTGTGTGCACCTTTTGTGGCTACACAGGACATACAGAGGATAAATGCTATAAGAAGCATGGGTACCCACCTGGTTGGAAGCAATCCAGAAATCAAGGCATGGTGAACCAAACTCAATGGCCATTGGTAATTCAGCAACCAAGCAGTGGCGAAATCTCATTCACTCAGAATGATTTCAAGAAATTCTTGGAGTTTGTGGGGAGAAGGGATCCTTGAGTACACCTCTTGACCAACCAAATCAAGAAGCACATGCCAACACAATATCTGCCAATCTCATGCCTGGGGCTCAAATTGAAGGTACTATCCATCCCACTAACTCTGCAAATTCTAGAAGTTATGAGTGGATATTGGATAGTGGTGCCACACATCATATAGTATGCTGTTTAAGTCTATTAACTAATCCAAAGGAGGTGCAAAATATGCATGTTAGTTTGCCTAATGGACACCAAGTGGACATCACTTACATTGGTTCTGTGATTCTGTCAGATGAATTCATTCTGCACAATATCCTATTTGTTCCTGGATTTCAATATAACCTTATATCTATGGGAGCATTCATTAGGAGTTCTAGTTGTACTATACAGCTACACAGTGATAAATGCATAATACAGGGAGTTATCCATGGCAAGATGATTGGACTGATTGAAGTCAAGAATGGCTTGTATCACCTGATATGTCCTGTTAGATCACATGTAAATAGTGTTTCTATGTTGAATAAATGTGCCGCCCTATGGCATGCTAGGTTAGGGCATGCCTCATATGCCAAGATTCAATTGTTGCATGATGTAGATTCAACTATACAAATGAATAAAAGTTTGATTTGTGACTGTTGTCATTTTGCAAAACAGAAAAGACTCCCTTTCCAGCCTAGTAATTTTATCTCTATTGCTTGTTTTGACATGTTACACATGGACATTTGGGGGCCCTATAAAGTTTCCACCATTCTTGGTCATCGGTATTTTCTTACCATAGTTGATGACCACAGTAAAGCAGTATGGGTGCACTTGATGAGGAAAAAGTCTGAGGTCAGGGGTTTGATTGTGGGATGTTGCAGAATGGTTAAGAACCAATTTGGAGTGCAGGTGAAGATCATCAGATCAGATAATGGCTTAGAATTTGACATGTCTGATTTCTTTAGCCAAGAAGGGATAGTACATCAAACCTCTTGCATCTACACACCTCAACAGAACAGTAGAGTTGAGAGAAAGCATGGTCATCTCCTATCCACAGCTAGAGCTCTCAGGTTCCAAGCACACCTGCCAGAAAGTTTTTGGGGAGAATGCATCCTGCATGCAGCCTACATCATTAATAGATTGCCATTTGCTACAATCAATCAACAAATACCTTATCAGGTTTTACTTGGAAAGTCTCCTCAGTATCAGCACTTAAAAGTCTTTGGCTGCCTAGCATATGCTACCACTTTAGGTCCAAAGTTGAAATTTTATGCAAGGGCCAAGAAGTGTATATTTCTGGGATATGCTAATGGAACCAAAGGTTATAAACTATATGACTTATATTCAAAGGCTATCTTCTTGTCCAGGAATGTGAAGTTCTATGAAGATATCTTTCCTTTCCAGTTAACTGCAAATCCTGAGAAACAACCCCCTCAGATCATTCTTCCAGGTGATACCTCAGCAAGATATTTAGATGACCTACAAAGATCTTCACAAACTGCTCCTGACAATTCTCAAAGTCAGTCATATACTGAACTCCATAATGCCCAGGATCAGTCACATGCCAGTAATCCTGATGAGTCAATTGAACAATCTCATGATGATGACAATGAACAAACTGTGGTGCACCAGGCAGAAAACCACCAGTAATTCTGATGAGTCAATTGAACAATCCCAAGCTTACTTAAAGGAGTATATCTGCCACAGTTTTGCTGTTAGGACTTCTCCCCATGACATATCAAAGGTGGTCAATTACAATAAACTCTCACCCTATTTCACTTCATTTGTCATGAATATTGCTTATCTTGTTGAACCTAGAAGCTACAGAGAAGCAATAAAACATGATTGCTGGAGAAAGGCAATGGAGGATGAACTCACAGCCTTAAAAACCAACAATACATGGGAATTGGTAGATCTGCCAGTATTCAAGAAACCCATTGGTTGCAAATGGGTATACAAAATCAAGCATAGGGCTGATGGAACCATTGAGAGATACAAAGCAAGGTTGGTGGCTAAAGTTTATACACAAAACCTTGGCATTGATTATCTGGACACCTTTAGTCCAGTGGCTAAGATGACAACTATCAGGGTCCTTCTAGCTGTTGCAGCTGCAAAAGAATGGCACCTACATCAAATGGATGTGAATAATGCCTTCCTTCATGGGCACCTAGAAGAGGAAGTATACATGGAACTCTCTCCTGGATACACAGAAGGGAAAGATGGAAGGTCTGCAGGTTAATAAGGTCCTTATATGGCCTTAAACAGGCAAACAGACAGTGGAACAACAAGCTCTGTGCAGCATTGTAGAGTATGGGTTTCAGGCAGTCTGTATCTGACAACTCCTTATTTACCAATGGGGAAGGCTCAGCAGTCATTGCACTACTGTTTTATGTAGATGATATAGTGGTGGCCAGTGCTGATCTAAGTCTAATTCAACAAATCAAGGTTCAGCTTAACAGTCAGTTTCAAATTAAAGACTTGGGGCAACTCAAATACTTCTTAGGCCTAGAAGTGGCCAGACAGAAAAAGGGGATTGCTATTTCCCAAAGAAAATATGCCTTGGAATTATTGGAAGAAGCTGGTTTCCTGGACTCAAAACCTGTCCATAGTCCTACAGTACCTTCCCAAAAACTAAGTGCAACTGAAGGTGAGATCCTTGATGATAATACACAGTACAGAATGATCATTAGAAAACTCTTGTATCTAACTATTACAAGACCTGATATATGCTTTGCTACACAACAGCTATCACAGTTTTTGGATAAGCCCACACATTTGCATCTAGAAAATCAGTAACTGGATTTTGCATCTTTCTTGGCCAGGCCTTGGTATCTTGGAAGTCAAAGAAGCAAGCCACAGTGTCCAGATCCTCCTCAGAAGCAGAATATAGAGCATTAGCTATCACTACCTGTGAAGTGCAATGGTTGCTCTACCTTCTTGCTGACTTTAGACTACATCATGATGAAGCTGCTGCTTTTTATTGTGACAGTGAGTCTACAATAGCTATCTCTGAGAATCCGGTCTTCTATGAGAGGACCAAACACATTGAGATAGATTGTCACTTGGTCAGAGAGAAGCTGCATAAAGGAATGATTAGATAATTTCACATTGCCTCTGAAAATCAGCTAGCAGACATACTAACCAAAACTCACTGTCCAAGCTCTTTTCATAGATATATTTCCAAGCTGGGATTGATCAATCTATACAATCCAGCTTGCGGGGGGATTTCAGGCAATACAGAAGATGAAGCTGCATAAAGGAGAGGCAGTTAGCCTCAACCAACTTAGAACTACCTACTGTTAGATTAGTTGGTAAAAATCAGATTAGTTAAATCTGTTATTATCTTTGTTATGTTATATACTTCTCCTTTCCTTAGTATACAATGTCCATATAAAAACTATCCTCAAGTTCTCTCTGAAATATCTAGTTAGTATCAACATCTTATTTCTAGTTATCTTCTTCTCCTTCCTTCCGCGATATTGCAAGGTGGGCACAGTTTCACCAACGAAAACGACGTCGTTCTAATTATAAAAAAAAATTTGTTTTTCACTTACCATTAACGACGTTTCTCTCTTCGCAATTGCACAGTTTAGAAATTATGAATTTACTGTATTTAAATTATGAATCTACAGTATAGAAATTATGAATCTACAGTATTAGGTTTGTGAACATGTGATAGAGCTATCTGTTCATAATTTTATAAATATATGTTCATAATTATAGAGTTATATGTTCATAATTTTCAATGTTCATATTCTCAATTGTTGAACTCTGTATTCACTAATCACAAAACTATATGTTCATAATTTGATAACTATACAATTTAGAAATTATGAATCTACAGTACAAAAATTATGAATCTACAGCACAAATATTATGAATCTGCAGTATGGAAATTATGAATCTACTGTATAGAAATTATGAATCTATTGTAATTAAATTATGAATCTACGGTTTAGAAATTATGAATCCACAGTATAGATTTTATGAATCTATATTATAGAAATTATAAATCTACAGTATAGAAATTATAGAGGATAACAGTGCCACTAACGGCACCGTTACTCAACCACATGAAAACGGCGTCGATTGGAACCGTGCCCACCTACTCTTCAACAGCATAATCGTCCCCCAGGTTTTGTTTAAACAACATTAAAAATGACTTTATTAACCACTTAAAATCCTTTTGTTTTGTTTTTGGTAATAAAATTGATATCAATACATAAGTTTACTGTAAAATCCAAAAAAAAAATACAATTGAAAAACTGTAGGTCTACTCCGATCCATGACAAACTTTAAGTTTAGTGCATATGTCTACTTTATAAAAATTCACAAGACTTGTAGTTGGAAAAAATAGCTTAAAATGGTATAAAATGGCATGTTAAGTGGCTATTTTGTGGTACAATTATCAGTGAGGTCCACTTCCGATTTGGGTCGGGTCAAAGTGGATTCGGATTCTTCGTAGTGAGACGAAGAGATTGATATATTGTACGCTCAAAACGGATAATGAGTGAATGAGATATTGATTCTCAAAGTAGACCCATTGAGTTGGAAAAATGAAGGGAAAAAGTGAGCTTTTGTCCCACATTGGTTTGGAAAGAGGATTTGCCCCCCTTTTTATACAAGAGCTCCTTTGGAGCTTGTAGAATTGTATCGTATAGAGGCTCTCTCGCGCGGGGGGTGGTGGGGGTGCAAATCAAATTATAACTAGAAACGAGAGCGAAAAGGCTTGGTTCGGCGCCTAAGCAAGCACGAACTCTCAGCTAGGCCGAAACTTGTTAAGTTTGTTCGGCCTTGCCGTGGCCAAACTGAAGCTCCTGTTGTGTGACCGTTGGGGTTTTAATTCAGCTGTTACAGAGTTAATTCTTTGAATTAATTCTAATTTTAATTTTTGAATTAAAACTCAAGGTAGTGGTTGCTGTTACAGGAGTTGTAGGGGTGCCTTTAAATGTCAAATTAAAAGCTACTTAATCCTTCAACCCTATATAAGAGAGGGTAGAGCCAGCAGAAAATTAACACAACAAGAAAGTATCATCTTTTGCCTCAAAACTCTCTGCTTCTACTCCTTTATTAAGCATACTGTGTTCATAATCTTGCTCTAGTTCGCCAGATTCCTTGTTTGGGTGTTCAAACATATAATTGTAGCAAGTTTTATCCTGGGAAGCCTAGGCCACAATGCTCCTAGCACTATTGGGAGGTGGCAAATAAGGTTTTAAGGAAAGAGTGATCGCTTGACTCTTGCTAAAAACCCAACACCAAACACTAGCCAAATTCTCCATCTTTCCTTCCCTTTTCTCTACAGAAAAATAATAATTTTTTTGTAGGATTATTATTTGTTTTCACCAACGGATTTCCAACAGTCTTAAAACCTTAATTCTTTGTTTTCCCGTGGGTGGTCTTCTCCAAATTTCCTTGAATAAAATGGAGCATCCCATTCTGCCAATCGATGGGGAGGATAATGTTGTTGCGGACAACAATGGAGGGAACGGCAACAATGTTACGAATTCCCAGGCACCACCAGTGAACGTTGGTTCACAAGATGGTGGGAGCACTGAGGGATATATTCCCATGACTCGGGTACCTTCGGTACTGAGCGGATCGGCTGAAAAGCCGGAGAAGTTCACCGATGTTGGATCGAACTTCAAGAGGTGGCAACAGAAGATGTTGTTCTACCTTGCAACTCTCGGCTTGGCAAGGTTCTTGTCCGAGAGTGTTTCTGAGTTGAAGGAACAAGATGCACAATCCGTGATGGCAGTTGGCTATTGGAAGGATTCGGACTTCCTTTGCCGAAACTACATCCTGAACGAATTGTGTGACACGCTATATGATGTGTATCGAAAGATTTGCACATCAAAAGCATTGTGGGAGGTTTTGGAACATAAATACCGAAGTTAGGATGCCGGCTCAAAGAAATTTGTGGTTGGCCGATTCCTCGACTTCAAAATGGTTGATTAAAAGATCGTGCTAAGTCAAGTAGAAGATTTGCAATTAATCTTCGACGAGATCCGTGACAAGGGCATGGTGCTAAGTGAAGCTTCCAAGTGGGATCTGTGATCCACTTGTTGCCTCCAGGTTGGAAGGACTTCAAGAACTACCTTAAGCATAAGCGAGAGATGTTCAACACCTATGAGACCGTTGAGGGTAAAAAGGTGTGGATGGGAAACTCTACTCAGTCTGCTGTGGAAGGCATGGGCAAAGTGGTTCTAAAGATGACTTTCGGGAAGGAACTGACGTTGAACAACGTACTGTATGTTCCAGATCTGAGGAAGAATCTTGTGTCTAGCTCTCTATTGAACAAGCATGGCTTTCGCATGGTGTTCAAGTCAGACAAAGTAGTTTTGTCCAAGTTAGGGATGTTTGTTGGTAAAGGATATGTAACTGATGGGTTTTTTAAGCTCAGTGTAATTCCTATTATCAATAAAAGCAAAGTTAATTCTGTTTACTTGCTTGAGTCTTCCAATTTGTGGCATGGTAAACTAGGTCAGGTTAATTTTAATTCTATGCGTAGATTAATTAGCATGGACCATATTCCTAACTTTCAAATTAACATAAATAACAAGTGCGAAATTTGTGTTGAGGCAAAACTAACGAAAGTACCTTTCAAATTGGTTGAAAGGGAAACTGAACCACTAGAATTAATCCATAGTGATTTGTGCGATTTTAGATCGATACAAACGGGAGGTGGTAATAAGTATTTTATCACGTTTATCGACGATAGCACATGATACTTCTATGTGTATTTGCTTAAGAGCAAAGATGAAGCCGTTGATAAATTCGTTCTTTATAAGAATGAAGTGGAAAACCAAGTTAATCGGAGAATTAAGAAGGTTAGAAGTGATAGAGGTGGTGAGTACGAAGCACCGATTGGTGACTTCTGTGCAAGTGTAGGTATCATACACGAGCATACGGCACCTTATGCACCTCAATCAAATGGTGTTGCCGAACGAAAGAATCGTACATTGAAAGACATGATGAATGTGATGCTTATAAGTTCGGGTCTACCTCAAGATGCGTGGGGTGAGGCGATTCTGACAAGTAATGTAACTCCCCCGATTTCCATACCATTATAAACTTAAACATGCAGATAACCACAATATAAGCATACACAACGGAAGTCTAACTATATAAAAATGGAAAACGAAGAGTGTTATGCCACGTCCACGCTAAGGTGAACGCACAGGCGAAAACAACATCCACATCATCAGTCTAAAAGGGACAAGGTCAAACCATACACAAGTCTAAAATTCAACATAGAAGGCACACAGGCCCAAAACAAACTACATAGTCTGAGGGATATACACTATCCATCACTAGATCGCGCTCGCCACTACTCGAAACCTGAAAATCACATAGATAAATGGGACGACGCCCGGTCAGCGAATGATGCTGGTAACCCACCAATACATGTTAATAGCATATATAGATAGATAGTATATACAAAATCATTTCGAAACGGAATACTGTATATATAAGTTCAAAGCCAAGGATAGAAATCAACCACAAGACTCTATACCACTCTCAATAAGGATAAGGGAACACATCCCAAGACAACAAGATGTAAACAACGACAACACAAGTAAGGCTCAAGGTATACTCTACCATCACTCAGTATAATATCACCCGACATGCACAACACAAGAGGATAAGAGACACACATTGGCAACACATGCCTTAGTGACATCACACGTCACGAATTGATAAACACACAACGGCAACACATGCCTTCGTGACATCACCCATCACGAATTGATATGCCTTCCTTATGCCAGGTTCCAACCTTATGGCTACCCCTAACGTTATGTCTAGTTCCAACCTTTATCTCCAGGACCCCTGTACACCAAGTCCAACCTTATTCCTCCGAGGACCGTCGTCCCCACTCCAATAACCTCCAACATTACCACCGATTTCATAGTACACGAGGGTACCGATCACACACATGGCAACACATGCCTCCCAAGAAAACGTGAACCCATCACACAGGTCACAAACTCCATAATCACGTTATGGCCACCACGAGGACCACTGTCGTAGCTTGTTGACTAATGTCCCATTCCATTAATCGTGCAATCGAGGTACAGCTACACACACAACACCATCATAGGAATTAATCAACGGATCACAACGAAGATATGAAACCATACTCAACAAGGAAAGGATCACAATCCGACAACAACGATGATCAACACAAGTCATCATCCACAATAGGAAAGAACAAACCGCACACGCTAGCATTTAAACACCGAACTAGCATGCTTATCAAACGGGTAAACTAAACATAGTTCCAAAGAACACACAAGACTCATCACGGTTCAACGAATCACAAGGTTGAACACTTAGCACAATTCAAGACACCAAAACCTACATGGAATCCTACCATATAGTTCTAGACATACGAAACATCAAGAAGACACTCAAATAGTTCCACAAAAGAACATCGGGAAGTCAAAACATCAAATACCGAGTCGAAAGAATCACGGGGAACAAATCCCCACACAACCACCATATTGTACCCGCGGGTGGGGCCACGGGTGGACCCCCACCTGTGGTTCCGCCCGCGGGAACCATCGTTCCACACAACCCGTACCCCACGGGTGGGGCGGCGGGTAGGCCACTGCCCGCCGTTCCGCCCGCGGGTACCATGCCCTGTACAAAAATGTCCCTTCGGGGATTTTCAACACCAAGCTCAAATTCAAGTCCAAAACATCCAAAATCTCACCAAATACAACAAAATGACTTGAATCAAAGGAATAGCCAATCAATGTCCTACAAGAACCCTAATAACAAGCTCTAGATATGCATTTTCACAAGACAATGCATCAACACTCACATTTCATAGCAAAATCACATGTAGAATCCAAGAAATCATCATATAGGTAATGAAAATAGATTTTGTAGAGCATGGGTTACCTCTTGAAGACAAAACCTTCACTTAAAACACTTCTCAAAGCCCCTAACAAGGTTCACCTTCAACACCCACTTTAAGAACACACAAAAGATCATAAAGATTTCATCTTTAGGAAAAGATACCTTAGAAAACACTAAAAACACAAAAGGAACATAGATCTTACCCTCCTATATGCTCAAGAGTAGGAAAGGTGGAACCTTGGAGACAAACTTTGAAGATCTTGGAAAGTCTAAACTTAGCTTGGAGAGAAAGCTAGCTAGGTTTTTAGAGAGAAGGAAGAGTTTTTTTGCTTTGAAAGTGTAAGGATAGAAATGAAAGATATCTTCTAGGTTAGCTTGGAATACAATCATAAGGGAAATGTCTACTTTGCCCTTACTAATATGAGAAAGTGTAAGGGAACAAGGGAACTATTCACAAAGCTTTAGGTACAACACCTTGACTTGGGTTGACTAGTCATTTACTAGTCCCCGACTATTGAATTTTCAGGAATTTAAGGAATTAAATTACCAATTGAATTAGGATTAATTACTTAATTAATTCCTAAATAGAATCTGGATTACGGGGTGTCACACAGGCACCTGTGGACATGTCGGTTGCAAGTCACCAAGGAGATTCGGGCAAGGTCAGCTCTTCCAAGTCTAGAAGAAGCAGAGAGGCAAGAAGGGCGCTCAGAATTATCTACAGGCAGAGACTAGAGGACTCCTAGAGCAAGTCCGTAACGAGTTTAGAAGTTGGAGGCGGGAGCACGGTTCTCGACCGTCCGAGGCCGTGTCGCCGTTGTTAGGAACACTGTTCATGGATGAGATCATGAACGAACCTTACCCTTATGATCTACGTGTCCTAGGTAGCAAGGACTATGACGGGAAAACCGATCCTGACATTCATGCCAACTCATATTACGAAAACATGCTGATGATGGGTGTAACACCCCATGTTACGGCCTCTAACCCAAACTAATTATTTAATTACTTACCCTTAAAAGAGAATTGAATTCCCTTAATTAATTAAGAAGGGTCCACCATGGATCATGGACCCTTATCCCTAAACCAAACCCTTAGTCCTATAAGGAATAGAATAAGTAAATCCCTACCATTCAGACCCCAGTTAGGACTCTTAGATATATAAAAGGACATAGGAGGCACCTAGAATTCACACCACAATAGATTCCACCACACAAGAATTCCCCTATCACCAAACGTAGGAGAAATCACGAAGATGAGATCTTAGAGAAAGAACCTTAGTAGCCAAGGATTCTAATTAAGGCTAAGAGGTAACCCATGTCTCAACAAAACCTATTTTCCTTGCTATAATCTTCTTCATTGGCTTCTTGATATATGATTATGTGCTCGAGTCTTGATAAAGCTTTTCTTGAGATTGATATGATGATTATAAGATAATCTTGATGTTTATGAGATGATCTTGATGTTTATGTGTTGATCTTGATGCTTATGTGATAATCTTGATGTTCTTGATTCTAAGATAAATTATCTAAACGATCTTATGTTTTAAATATGACTAGAGCCCTAGGGTTAAAACGTGGATTTCGTATTGTGTTATTCTTGGTAGGTTTGGGTGGGATCTTGCATGTTCGGGTATTGAGTCTTGGTATGTTTAGGAGTCGTGCTAGGATGTATTTAACGTGATTTTTGATTTTAATCCATTACTTGATTACGTGGTGTCGTCATTTGTGTTTAAATGTGTCTGGACATGGTTTTGGGTTCCACGAGGGATCCCGGGACCGAATTATTACATAAGAGTCAGTGGGGGTAGGTGGGGGCAGGGGTACCCGCCACCTACCCGTCGCCCCATGAGGCCGCCTCGCCTGCCCGCCGGGCACCTGCTGCCTCGTGATGTGCCGCCGGCGGGTGGCCCTCCACCCGCCGGCCACCCGCTGAAATTCCGGTGTAGAATATGGTGGTTTTCCCCGTTTAATGTTTACCTGTGTCCCATGGTGTCCCATTGGACCCCGTTTGTTGTGCCTGAGTCTAGTTTGATGTTTCGGGTACCGTTCGTAGGATAAGAGAGCCTCGTATATTGCATACTAGTCGAATTGGTATCCCATTGGCCTAGGAGAAAGGTGCATGAACCCCTTAGGCGTATCTCTAGTAATGTGGTTGACCACGCATAGGTTATATATGTATGTTTTCCCCCTCCTTATGTGTCAATGTGGGTTGCATGTACTTGGCTATGTGTTATTTGTGCATGATACCCCAATTGGTTGCGATCAATTGGCTATACAGGCAGTTGGATAGGTTGAGAACCATCGGCTGTTAACCCGACCGTTTGCGATCGGACGGGTATATAAATATATATATAGGGTTGCGGTCCATCTGGTTGCGATAAGATATACATACTATTCGGGCTGCGGTCCACCGTTTGGTTGCGATCAAACGTTATAAATGAGCTGCGGTTCATCGATTTGTTGCGATCAATCTCCTTGTGCTGCGGTACAGGCAGGGTGCTTTGGGGCCATGCCAGAGCTATATGCGCTGGCGCTTCGTGTATGGGCGCGTGAAGGGTCCTGCGGCACCACCAAATGTGTTTACGTGTTGAGATAATGATTGAATACCGATATGAATGATGTGAAATATTCTTGTGACCTTAGGGTGTATGATAGTATCTTTATATGCGTGATTATATCTGACGAATGTGCCTACCCTTACTTGTTGAGTCTATTCTCGGTTTTAAATTAGAGTTTCTTAAGTATATATCCATTCCGGCTTCAAAATGGTTTTCCTTATATATATATATATATATATATATATATATATATATATATATATATATATATATACTTATATTGTATTTTAACGCGTTAGAGTGGGTTACCAGCATTATTCGCTGAACATATATATTTGGCTTTCAGGCACAGATAAGTAGCTCCGGAGCGCGCTAGAGGACCTGAGGCTTAGCTAGTTAGTTCCTTATCGGCCTGCATGCCATGATGATGTACTTAACATTGATTTGAGGATTTATGATGTTTAGATAGTTTAGCCTGTGTGTCTGAGTTCTCCAGCTCAGACGTGTCATAGCACCCCAACAATTATGTTTAGTTATGCTCTGTTTTGGGATTTAATGATAGTATTGCCTTTATTTAATAAGCATTCAAAGTTTTAAATTTTAGGGGTGTTACAATGGGAGTCACTAACACGGTTATGTGCCTAGCCTTTTACTCCACCCTGACGGGACGAGCCGTAGAGTGGTTCAAAGCGCTAGAGCTAGGATCGATCTCGTGTTTCGCTGACCTGGCCACAAAGTTTGTATCTTTCAAGACGGTACAGAAGCATTTCATGTACTTGGAAAAAGCTAATAAGTTAGAGGGCGAGTCCCTATCAGACTTCCTTGAGAAATGGAAGAATGTGATCGGAGAGGTCGAGCCCATGGACGACTTGACAGCGATCAATTTGCTACATTCCTCCCTCCGAGCCGAAGCTCTATGCCAAGTCTTTATACTACGCCCTCCGCTGACCTACAAGGACGCCATCCGCTGGGTGACCAGCTACACAAACGCTGGAGAAGCCAATGCGGCGAAACGGTCTCAGGAGACCGGCTCTAGTTGGAAGTCCCTCTCAGGCCGACCGGAGGGAAGGCAACCCGATCACCTGGGCAAAGGCCGTGGTTGAGTGAATGACTTCAGCCCCTTAAATCGACCCGCGGTCGACATTCTGCGGTACGCCCAGTCATGTAATATGAATATACATTTTTTTAATTATTATTATATTACAATTTATTTCCTTATTTTAATTAGCTTGTCTAGGTTGTTGAGTTTTTAGCGTTAATGTAGGCTAAGAATTCTTATTCTATTCACTTTCCCTTTCTGTGCATTGTATTGGTTCTTTTTTGTATTTGACTTTATCTCCTCCGTGAGTTTCTTTCCGATGCATATCGGCTATGTTTGTAGTTGTCGTTTGAAGAGTAGGCGTGCGTCTAGGAATCTATCCGAACAATCGAAGCTCGACTCCAGTGAGGCAGGGGCGATCGAGTATGGCGTTCGATGGTCAAAGCGGCGTGTATCCAGCCGCAATTACGATCAGGCGAAATGCTACGGTGGCGGGGCTTTGGGCATAATGGCGGAAGAGATGGCTTCGACGGTGGTCTATCCCTCTCCTCCTCTATCCGACGATCCAGTGTGACATGTTTTCCCCGGCGAGGAGGTGGCGTGACAGCTTTCACATTCGACCTTAGCTTCTATTTATGTGTGTATGTTTAGAAAAGGAAATTAATTTTGGGGGAGGGGTTAAAATAGGAAATACCTAGTAACTTTAGGCTACTCCTGAGAGCTCAAGAATAGCCTAATACCATGGGGTGCCAGGAATCTCTATTCCCCTTGCAAGGGGAATAGGTCATTTCTAGGAACGTTGTTCCTGGGAATAAAAGAGTTTAACAAACAAAGGAATATGCCTAGCTATTACTGGGAATGCTATTCCATTTCAGGCCTATTCCGCGAACCAAATGTGCCATAAGAGTATTGATTCTGTACCTAGAATAAATTAAAATTTGTGTTGGAACATGAGAAACGGGAAACTACAAAATCTGTTAAAACTTAAATATCAAAACGACGTCGCATAAGTAGACCCATGAATATCAAAACGATGTCGTAAAAATTTGTACTTTGTAGGGCTCTAGGCCCAAAATATGTATAAATAGTCCCATGAGGACAAATAATTTTCACTATTCACAAGCAATTCTCAGTAATACAAAATATTTATTCTCTGCATATATTTTTTCTATATTATTTTCATTTACTCGTTATTTTAATGGTTGTGTTGGCCAACTGTTGACGGTCCAAAAGTCATAAAACCAACAATATTCATATTCACATTTTATTTAAGAAATTCACATGACTAAATCGCCCAAAACAGCAATATACTATTAAGGTTTACGTAATATTATAAAATAGTGTAATATAGTTCCTAATAGAATATATTGTATCCTACTTTCCTATTCGTACTATAATTCTAAATTAAAATTCTTATTCTATTATTGGTAAAATAGTGTAATACAATTCCTAATAAAATATATTGTTTTCTACTTTCATATTCATACTACCATTCTACATTAATATTCCTATTCTAATATTGTAAAATAGTGTAATACAATTCCTAAGAGAATATATATATATATATATATATATATATATATATATATATATATGTGTGTGTGTGTGTATGTGTGTGTGTGTGTGTGTGTGTGTGTGTGTGTGTGTGTGTGTGTGTGTGGTTTCCTACTTTCCTATATGTACTACAATTCTACAAGACACCTTTTTAATTTGAATTTTTAATTAATTAGACAAGTATTAATAATATACGTGACTACAAACTGAAATCAACCTTATATTATTTTCAAAAGAGTTAATTCCAGGAATGGTCCTTAGACTATTCACTTTTACCAATTTTTATCCTCGACTTTTAATTTGACCAAAATTGGTCCCTTGACTATTAATTTTATTCCAATTTTGGTCAAACAATTAGATGGGCCATGGATACCAGAAATGATATGCCCTTCTAGCCGGACACACCATCTCTGAGTAATTCAATTCCCCAGAATTCAGAATGCACTATCATCTACTGATTCAGAAGAAGCAAAACCATCCATTGATTGATGCCGAAATGATTCCCCTTGTTTTTACTTTGTTTCTTTTTTTTTTTTTCATCAGATAAAACTATACTGGTTCTACTTTTTTTTATCACACTATTGTTTTTACTTGATTTCACATCCAACTAATTAATTATGAATACCCTTGAATTTAACTGTCTGGTTGGCGATTGCCGTGTATGTGGTTTGAATTGATTGGCTCAATTGTTAATTGACTCCTATTAATTTGGGTAATTGGAAATGAGTTTTGTTAATTTTTAATCTTTTTTGTGCAGAGATTAATATCGTGTGTCTAATGGAAGCATTGTTTTAAATTGAATTTTGATGGTTTGAGACTTTGGTTAAATTCTGGGCTAAAACTATTTGAGTTAATGTAAGTTAATTGCGTCTATATGTTGGTATTCCGTGTTATTAAGTCAAGAACAGCTGGGTATTTGTTGGGCAGCTCAAGTATACGGCATGACCGCTAGACATGTTATGCCTAACGTAGTAGTTTTCAAATCAACATATATTGAACTCCATGTAAAGCATTCTTCCTTATTTCTTCCTTTGCCATGAATGAGTGTCCATAGCTTTGCTCTTCTTTCATGACATGCTATCAGAGCGTGAAAATCAAAAAGTGTTGGACGGAAATAATGTGATTTCAAACCGTGATTATATCCTTACCACATTCCTTTATCAACCACAAAATATTCAATAATTTGTGAAGTCATAAAAAATGATTATCAGCAACAGCTTATATTTAACAATTAAATGGGCCATAGATGAACAGACATGGTAAGCACGTTTAAATTTATTTAATTAAAATTTAACTAATTTTAATCTAATACTTCAATTTTAAATAGTAGAAGATGACTGGCCTAAGAGTTTTCTACAATCTGCCTATTGTTCATATCCAATAACCAGATTCAAATTCAAATCCCCTACCTCTCCTGCACAATTTCACACCATCCAAATCTAGATATATAGCATTTCAAAAATATAAAATTAAAGAATTTTAAAATTAGAGATAGCTAAGGATGAAAAAAAATACTAGCGGCCATAAGGAGTAGTCCAATAATCCAATAGTAATGGTGATGTATGTAACTGAGCCTCTATCAGAGTTAATGTATGTAACTAAGGCTCTATCAGAGTTATTAGAGCTTATAGTAGGAGTGACGTATATAACTGAGTCTCTATCACAACTATCAAATGCCAACTATGGGGTATACTATCCTAGCTTCTGGACTTCAGGATATGGAACCCCTCAGCACCATTATCCTCATATATTGTGGCCCTGGAATAATTACAAGGTCACATATATGCACATAGATGATGAGGGTGAAGAGTTAGCAATGGACCCCTTACTATTGGAAGTCAATGGGAATGTTTAAAACATATCTGCACAAGGTGGTTTTTGAGTAACACTACTACACGAAAGGATTTTAACATCGGTTAAAAGACCTTATTTAACGTCGATTATCTTTTCATGTTGGCTTTAGAGACGTAGTACATAAATTATACGTCGGTTAAAAAACCGACGTTGTATAATTTTTTAAAATTAAAAAATAAACTTATAACGTCGGCTATTTGCATATAGCCGACGTCGTATTATTTTTTATAAAAAAAATAATTAACATACGACGTCGGCTTTTAAGGTAAAGCCGACATTGTATTGTTTTAAAATATATATATATATATATCTACTATACTAATAAGAGCCCAAGAGAGTTAGGCCTATAATGGGTAGAAAAAATGGCGGTCAAATTTTTTAATCAAATGAATGACTAAGATTGATCAGATTTTAATTTTTCCTTAAGATTTTCTAATTTATCCTTAATGAATATGATTATCCGTTAACTTTTCCGTTAAATATTATCTTTTTCGTTAACTTCTGTTAGTTCAACGTTAATTTACTCATTGATTTCAATAAAAAAGGTCTTAGGTTCGAACCCCATCCCAATCAAAGTTGGCATAATTAGTACTCTATTTTACTCTTATTAAATTAAATAATAATTTAGTAGCTACAACAAAAAATAATACATATGCATTTCTTTAATTCTTTTTTTAGAATTATGTGTCTACAATGTTTTTATTCAAAAAAAAAATTATTCATTATCAATAAATTAAATAAGAGAAATAATTTCATTAGTTATATTGTCTTTATTTTTCTCAAATATCAAAATTCATTACATTCAAATTCATCAATTGATTATATTCGCTAAATTGTCCCTACAATGTCTTTATTAAAAAAAAATATTTATTATCAATAAATTAATTAAGAGAAATAATTTTATTAGTTATATTGTCTTTATATTTCTCCAATGTAAAAATTCTTTACATTCAAATTCATCAATTGATTATATTCACTACATTGTCTATTATCTTTTTTGTGCACTATTTTTTAATTAATTATCAAAGTTAAAATACAAAATAATGCTATATATTTATTTACCAAGTATTTTATTAATACCATGAAAAAATTAAAAAAATTATAATTAATAAAGCCAATCATATTAACTACTTGAGGGATTTGTTGACAAAGAGAGTATTCAAATCACACAACAAATTGAAGTGAGAATTACCCCGCAATGTCCTTGTTTGACAATCAGCAATTAGCGGTTAGTGTTAGCGGATTTGACCAGCGAATTATATAAACGGTTGGTAAAAAGATATTTGAAAAAATTAACTGTTTAGATTAACATGTAAAATGACCTAAGGGTATACATATATTTAATAATAATAATAATAATAATAATAATAATAATAATAATAATAATAATAATAATAATAATAATAATAATAATAATAATAATAATAATAATTGTTTTTAAAAAATAAAAAAATATAATTAAGACATCATATTAACTACTTGGGCGATTTATTGACAAAAAGAGTATTCAAATCACACAATAATTTGAAGTGTCCTTGTTTGACAATCAGCAGTTAGATCTTCAATATTAGTATATATTTAATATTTTATGCCCTAATTTTTATTTGTTCTCCCTTATGTCCCGTATTTGATTTCAACCATACCTATACAATTATTTTATTGACAATTATAATCAATCTTGACTATATTATCTTGCATTTGTAAACTTAGAATTGCTTATTCAAATACACAAATTTAACATTCAATTATCTATGCATGAACAATTCCAATATAATCTTGCCTTGATATACCTTAAAGTACTTATTAAAAAAAAAAAAAAAAAAAAAAACATTGGACATTATCCCAATCGCGCAATGCGCTAAAAAACTAGTATATATATATATATATATATATATATATATATATATATATATATATATATATATATATATATATATATATATATATATATATAGTGAAAGGTTCCCGTGCGGTTGTGCGGTTATTAATGTGCCTGAGATTTGTACATGTGCGTGAATGTGTAAAATGCAGCAGAAAATATGGATATCAGCTTCTTCCCCATCCCCAGTAACCATTGCCTCCTCCCTAAGATTTGTTTATTTATTTATTAATTGATTTATTCTGCTATGGTGAAGGTGAGTAAATTATATGTGCGTGAAGTTTTGTTCAGAATCTTTTCATGCACGTCTTTGAAGCATTCTGAACAAAACTTCACGCATGACTTTCACGCACGTCTTGATATGGTTGATAATGGGTAGCTCAGGACATATTGCCATAGGGCCAAGTGCTGTTGTGTCTCTCTTGCTGGGAGCTATGGTTCGGAGTGAAGTTCATCCTTTTATTAAAGAGATTTGTCTCTCTTGCCACAACGCCCATTAATGACTGCCTGATATGCATGAACAGTTAATAGGTGTGATATTCTGCTATGGTGAAGGCGTGAAAATTCTCTTATTACTCACGCACATTAAGCACAAATCTCATGCATATTAAGCACAATACTCAGGCACATTAAGTACAAAACTCACGCATATTAACATGACGCACATTAAGTACAAATCTCAGGCATATTAAGCATAACACTCACGCACATTAAGTATAAACCTCACGCACTTTAATCCACCGCACAACCGCACGAGAAGCAACAAATGCACCTGATCCCTTCCCTATATATATATATATATATATATATATATATATATATATATATATATATACACGACGTGGGCTTTACGTTAAAAGCCGACTTCGTATATTAAATAATGTTTTTTTATATATAATACGACGTTGGATATTTAGTAAATATCCGACGTCGTATATTTAATTTTTTTTTATATTAAAATTGTTTTATGGTTTTTATCCCAACCTGTATCAATTTTCAGAACCTGCGCAGCTAGCAATTTAACATTCAACATCAACTAATTCAAACTACTAAACATGAAACTAATATAAAGAACAAAATTCATTAAACTAATTCAAGCTACTAAACATAAAATTAATATAAATAACACAATTCAACAAAACTACTAAACGCACTCTTGGGCCAGCTAAAGAGGAGATAAGGTGCTTGGGCCGTTGATTTAAGAACTTCTAAGATGGTGAGCCCAGTTTGGGCCTATGGGATTTAACTCTATTGGATCTGCAATGTTGGCTAGGGTATTTGGGCTCAGCTTGGGAGCTTTAATTTTTATATTTAATTAGGCCCAATTGGGCCATAGAGTTGGCCGAATGGCCTATTGGTTTTAATATGGCCGAATGGCCTGTTGGTTTTATTATGGCCGAATGGCCTTTGTAGTTACTAGAAGCAGCTGGGCTATTTTAATAGCTTAGTGGCCTTTTGGTCGCAAATTATGCCCTGGACCCGTGTCTACAATGCATTGTGGACACGAGTCCAAAACGATGTCGTTTTCAGGGAAAACGTGTCATTCTAGTTTTTTTTTTTAAAATTGATTTTGTCTCGCCGTTAACGGCGTTATTCGTTTGTGTCATTATGACTGTACAGTTATGAAATTATGAATGTACAGTTATGGAATTATGAACATAAGTTATAAAATTATGAACACAGAGCTCTGACATTATGAACTTACAATTATGAACATATAGTGATAAAATTATGAACATATACTCTTATAACAAAGTGATCTGATTTTTTTTTTTTAAATAAAATTGGAAGAGAACGGTACCACTAACGACACCGTTACCGTGTCCAGCCTGCATGCTGGACACGGGTCCGGCAAATTATGCTCTGGACCCGTGTCCACATTGAATTGTGGACACGGGCCCAAAACGGCGTCGTTTTTAAAAAAAAACGCGTCATTTAGTTAAAAAAAAAAAAATTTCGCGCGTGTTTTGCCGTTAACGGCGTTATTTTTTTTTTTTTGATTATGAATGTACAGTTATGCCGTTATGAATGTACAGTTATGCCGTTATGAATGTACAGTTATGCAATTATGAAATTATGAACACAGAGCTCTAACATTATGAACTTACAATTATGAACATATATAGTGATAAAATTATGACCATGGAGCTTTAAAATTGTGAATATAGAGCTTCGAAGATTATGAATGTACAGTTATAGAGTTATGAATCTACAGTTATGGAGTTATGAATCTACAGTTATGAGATTATGAATCTACAGTTATGGAATTATGAATGTACAGTTATTGATCGAATTATGAACAAAGAGCTCTAACATTATGAACTTACAATTGTGAACATATAGTGATAAAATTATGAACATAGAGCTCTAAAATTGTGAACATAGAGCTTCGAAAATTATGAATGTACAATTATGGAGTTATGAATGTACAGTTATGATGTTATGAATGTACAGTTATAGAGTTATGAATGTACAGTTATAGAGTTATGAACGTACAGTTATGGAGTTATGAATGTATAGTTATTAACATATAGTAATAAAATTATGAACATATACTTCTATAACAAAGTGATATGAAATTAAAAAAAAAAAAAAAAAAAAAAAAAAAAGGAGATAACAGTGCCTAACGACACTGTTACCCGTGTCCAGCAAGCATGCTGGACACGGGTCCAAGGCATAACGATTGCACGGGTCCATAGCATAACGATTGCCTTTTGGTTTAATAGGCTTGAGCCTTTGCTATTTGACTTGCTTGGAGCCACTTTTGGGCCCTAGTTTGTATATATTGGGTGGTCACTTTTGGGCCACCTATGTATAGACTTTGTTTTGATTTCAATATACGCCTTCAATTTAAAAAAAAAAAACAAAAAAAAAAAACATCAAGCCAATAAACATAAACTAATTTTAAACGTAAAGTATCAACTAAAAACCAAGTGGCTTGTGGTTCACTGGTATCGGATTGCTCCCTATGTGGGAGGTCTAGGTTTTGAGCCTCGTTGTAGGTGTAGTTTGTATAGGTATCCTTCTTCCTTTGTAATAAAAAAAAAAAACTAAAAAGCGTTTTATTAACTCATTCATCAATAAGAAACTTAGACCATTTGTCTCTAATTTCATCAATCTGTTGTAGGGCAATCTTCCTTCTCTTTCCAAAGCCTACAAAGTTCAAAAGAAATAATAAAAGGGCAATCTTCCTTCTCTTTCCAAAGCCTACAAAGTTCAAAAGAAATAATAAATAAGCAAGTATTTTAAAAAATTTGAAGAAGAAAGATATATTATTAAATTACTTGCCTTATCCATTCCTTTGCTTGGGTTGTTGGAAACAATTTCCAACATGTATTTCATCACATAATAACCACATTTGGTGATTCCTTTTTGTATAGCACACTACATTTGAATTACAATAAAATTTAAAAATAAAATAAAATAAAAAACAATAAGTTTTCATGTTTTACAAAGTGAATGAAGTACTTACCGAACATATAGTCCATTTTGGTTGAACGATTTTGTTTCTTTCCATTCATCATGCTTGTTGCAGCCATACACCTATTAATATAAGACATAAAATATATGTAAATACTTGGCATCACTAGTTTAATAATAACTATTAATTAATTATATAAATTTACATACGTTTCCATTATATGTTTAATGTCTTCACGCGGCCCATGATCAAGTGAATCAAACCAAAAAATTTCATTTAGTCGAGAAATCGCCATCAGCATCCAATGCTCACTACAAATAAGTAAGTTATTAGTTTTATAAGTAAATATAATATATAATAAAAATATATTATTGTTGGTCCCAATAGGGTGGTAAAAAGTCTAGAGGGGGGGGGGGGGGGGGGGGGTGAATAGACTTTTTAAACTTTTTCACAATAAATAATTCTTTGGTAATTTCAACTCCAAATAACAGATAAATAGAAAAGGAGTGTAAGAATAAATAGAAAAGGAGTGCACAACGGAATAAATAAGTGTAAAGAGTTATGCCCAATCAATAAATTGAATCACATGCACAAGTTAGATATGCTCAGATGATGTGTAAGAATAACAAGAATATCTTGAATATTTAAAGGAGATGGTTCACTCAATATTTAACAATATTGTTAAAGTTTGTGTATGAGACTTCGTGCGAAATCAACCGTGTGATAAATGTCATATGCAATACGTCAAAATTGCTTAGAATAATTTAAATGTTAAGCATGGAAAGTTTGAGTTACATGCACACGTGAAAACACACTAAACCCGAAAGATTAAGATCAAAAGTGAATAGTAAACGGGTTAGTCAAATACTAGATAAATAAATAAAGCGAATTAAGTAAGTGCGGTATGTAAATGAGATAGGCAATTTATAGTGGTACAGAAGTGGCGTAATCTTCCTAGTCCACTTTACTCCTTTCGCGTCTAGGAGTAATTCACTATTTTTCATACACAGTTATAATAGTGAATAAGTGCTACACAAGCACTTCTTCGGATGCCTTGCACACAGCTACACCCAACTCCGAGTGTCTCGCACACAGCTACACTCAACTCCGAGTACTTTGCACACAGCTATACTCAAATGCCAACTAAGTGTCTTGCACACAGCTACGCTTAGCAACTACGAGTGTTTTGCACACAGCTACACTCACTAGAGTATTTTGCACACAACTACACTTACTAGAGTATTTTGCACACAGCTATACTCTTTTTACAATTACAAATACAAAGGTAATTGTATCTCTGTCTCACTATTTTTTAGATTATTAAGACTAAGTCTCTCTTCTAGATAATAAATATTTAGCACTTTGAAAATTCTGAATTCGCACTTGTTCATCCGTTTCTTGTATCTTTAAGTCTTCATGGCCTTTTTATAGATAATCAAATATATCCCACCTGATATTGTTGACAATAGTAGGTCTTCAATTTGATTTGATTGTCAACTTTCCTGACAAGATAATATTTTATCTTGGAAATAAATCCTTTGAATTTCTAACGTCTCTTGGAAATAAATCCTTTTGGACACATCTTGCTTGTTCAGACACATTGCGTCTGTCCTTGTGGGGGATTCGATCTTGAGTGTGATCGTTGTATGTAAGGATTTCTACAATTTCGCCATGAGGCTCATCCGGTCATTCTCTGTAACATATTTGTTAAATGCTTGTCTTCTGGATGAATACTCGTAGGACCAAAATTAATTATCCAAATTAATTTTGTTCTTCATGTAGTAGTCTTTTCTTTGCTTTGTGACTTGATATTCTGAATTATGATGCTTATACTAAAGACTTAAATTCTAAGGGGATCTAAAGTACATTTGGCTCATCAAAACTTTATTACAAAAATATTCATATCAATTATCTATAAGTACTTTTATTTAAAACGTAATTAATACTTACTTGAGAACATATGGAGCTAAGTATACAAATTTCTTCCCTACTGCATGGTGGCATTTATATACGATTTTCCCTCCACCATATTATTCATTTGTGGTTGAATCCAATATGGATATAGGAAGTCATACGTGTCTTTTGATGCCAACTCAAAACTAATGTAAATACCCTTATTCACAAACACAACCAATTATATATAGATTACCAATTATATAAATATAAAACTATTACGAACAAATAATACTAAAGAACTTATTTCCTTATAAAGAACTGAACTAGAGAAACATCGATGGTCTCCATATTTAAGAAATGCATTATCTCCACACTTTCAAGGTACAAGTCATACTCAATGTTGCCCATAATATTAGACCATTTATTATTTCACATTATTATTGTATATAGTATAGTCTTAGATTATGTGTCAGCTAATAGATAGTCAAGGCTAGTTCTATTTGTCAGGGTTAGTTAGAGTTTTACATGTAATATAGTTTGTAATCTCTATCGATTCTGTTACTGAATGAAAGACATTCTCCAATCTGGTATCAGCCTAGGTGTCGATCATCTCTCCACCTCCTCCGCAAATATTTTCCCCCTCTCCACCATACACTAAAACGGCCATGTCTACCAACTCTTCCGAACACACTGTCTCTGCCGGTGGTCCTCCATATCTGGCCGGCGGCAACCCTCTCGCTGGTGCTCATCACTACGTAACTATGAAGCTGACATCCCGGAACTTCCTGTTCTGGCGTACGCAGCTGGTTCCCTTTCTCCGGGCCAGGAACTCCTTGGTTACGTAGACGGCAGTTTTCCATGTCCACCAGCCACAATCGTCTCGGCTCCCACCTCCGGCGATTCAACCAGTGCGGCTCCGGCGAGCGTCCTCCCGAATCCGGCGCACCATGCTTGGGTGAAGCAGGATCAGTCGATCCTCTCACTCTTGATCTCATCCATGTCTGATGAGGTCCTGTACCTTGCCCTCGGATGGAACACCTCGGCGGAAATTTGGGAGTCCATCATCAGTGCACTCGGATTGTCGAGCCAAGCTCGTTATCTCAATTTACTAGGACAATTCCAGGTGTTGCGCCAAGGTAATTCGTCGACAGCAGACTACCTTGGCCGTGCAGGTGTGCTGGTGGAGTCGCTCGTGTAAGCCGGCCGGCCTCTCTCACTGCTGGAACAGAATTTATATGTTATAAGAGGACTCCGGCCGGAACTGAAAACCTTGGCGGCAGCTTTCACCAACGGCAATGCAGTGATGCTGGATCACCTCTCTGATTACCTGGCTGCCAACAAGTTCATTCTGGTCGACGATTACGCTCCGACTGACGCCACAGCTTCGCATTCTGCCTTCTATGCAGGTTCCGGGTGTGGTTCACCCTTTAGCGGTGGTCGGTAGTCGCAGCAACCAGGCTGGGGATCGGCATCTGGTGGTCGTGGCGGACAAAACCGCCGTGGTCGCGGCGGGCGTGGGGGGCCTCGGTGCCAAATTTGTCGTTCCCACGGACATTCCGCTTTATACTGCTACAAACGTTACCAGCCGCAACCAACCGCACAGGCCCACGTGGCGGTCTCGGGAGATGCTCCAGTAGCTCCGGTTCAGGCTCCGTCAGATGGGTGGTATCCGGACACTGGTGCCACAGCACATGCAACCCCCGATGCAAATATGATGGCGCAATCTGAGGAGTATGGTGGACGGGATGTGCTGCATGTGGACGGGATATCGTGCATCTATTTCATCTGTGTCAAAATCCCTATGTCTAAATGATATATTACATGTCCCGAGTTTGTCTGTTCCGTTACTTTCTGTGCATAAATTTGCGGTTGATAACAAAGTGTTTTTTGAATTTCATGATTCATGTTTTTTTGTGAAGGATTCAATCACCAAAGCGGTCCTGCTTAGAGGTCTTGCTACGGGCGGGCTTTACAAGCTTGCGACGTCAAACACTAGTTTCGCGTTCATGAGTTCCCGGGCAACTCCCACCGTTTGGCACCAAAGGCTTGGTCACCCTCACAAAACTGTCGTGAATAAAGTCCTGCAAAATTGTCCAATAAAGTCCACTAAAGTTGCCGCGGATGAGTCCTATGTTTCGTGTCATCTTGGGAAGTCATCGTGTTTCAAATTAGATAGTGTGCCACGATCTAGTGAACATGTCTAGATCTCATATTTACTGATATTTGGGGTCCTTCCCCCGTATTATCTGTTAATGGTTTTCGCTATTTCTGTCTATTTGTAGATGACTTCTCCCGTTTTTGCTGGTTTTATCCCTTACGGGTAAAATCAGACATATATAAAAGTTTCGAGTCGTTCCGTGTGTTGGTCGAACGTCAATTTGGACGTTCCATTAAATCTATTCAATCTGATCTAGGGGGTGAGTACCGCAAATTACATGCTGTATTTCAGTCTCTAGGTATCAATCACCGTCAATCATGTGCTTATACACATGAGAAAAACGGCCGAGTAGAGCGCCGTAACAGACACATCGTCGAAACGGGACTTGCTTTACTAGCCGAAGGAAAAGTACCCCACGAATATTTGGAGTATGCTTTTGAAACCGCAACTTGTTTAATCAATTACTTACCCTCATCAGCCATAAATTATGAAAGCCCATACACTCGACTATTCAAAATACCTCCACCATATACCTTCCTTCGTGTCTTCGGGTGTCAGTGTTACCCATATCTGCGCCCGTATAATAGGCATAAGATAGAGTACCGCTCCACCCCGTGTGTCTTCCTAGGTTATCCCTACTCCTTTAGGGGTTATAGATGCATTGACTTGACTAGCGGCAAGGTCTATATCTGCCGTCATGTCCGCTTTGATGAAAATATATTCCCTTTTTCAACACATTGTGTGCAACAGGTACCGCCCTCACCGAGTGTACCATGGGACGCTGCGCCTATTATGACGACAAACACGCAGCTCACTTGTGCATCAGGACCGGGTCAAACCAGTTCACATGTGGTCCACGATGCTGTGCCCTTAGCTCGTGAGCCTCAACCATTGGCAATTACTCATACCGCTCCGGCACGAACCCGAAAACGACGTGTACAACCACAAGGGCGTGACCATGTCATGCGACTGCGTCACATGACCAAGGGTTCCGATGAGCAGTTTCAAGCATTGACTGTCAGTACAGACCCCACTTGTTACTCACAGGCCGTGGGCCACCCTCACTGGCGTGAGGCATTGGATCAGGAGTTTAATGCTCTACTCCATAATCACACTTGGCGTTTGGTTCCACTTGAACCACATATGAATATTATTGGCTGCAAATGGGTGTTTCGCACCAAACGCACTGCCGATGGGTCGGTTGAACGTTATAAAGCACGCCTGGTTGCAAAAGGGTTTAACCAAGTTGCAGGAGAGGACTTCTTTGATACTTTCAGTCCTGTGGTTAAACCTACCACAGTTCGCATGTTATTTTCCTTGGCTATATCCAAGGGTTGGAATCTTCGTCAACTAGATGTCCACAATGCCTTCTTAAATGGGCATCTTACTGAAACTGTTTACATGAAACAGCTTCCGGGTTATGAGGACCCCATGACCCCGGGACATGTCTGTCACCTGCAACGATCCCTATACGGGTTGAAGCAAGCACCCAGAGCTTGGTTCAAGCGTCTTCATGATTTTCTGTTGTCTACAGGTTTTCAGGCATCTAAGACCGATGTCTCTTTATTTTATTTCACTAAAGGTGATTCCCGTGTCTATTTATTGGTCTACGTCGACGACATCATTATGACAAATGATGCCACCCTCGTGGATACTTTACTGCACCGTTTATCCTCAACCTTCAAAATTCGTGATCTGGGAGCGCGGGGATTCGCTTTGGGAATCGAAACAGTTGTGGTTAGCGATGGTTTACTTCTTTCACAGCGTCATTACATGACGGATCTACTTGGCCGCTCGGGCATGGTTGATTGTAAGCCTCTCGCTACTCCAGCTGCTGTGGCTAAGTCCGAAACCCCGTCTGATGAACCTTACGATAATCCGACACAGTATCAGCGCATTGTCGGGGCTTTGCAATAACTAACTATCACCCGGCCAGACCTATCTTATGCGGTTAATCGCCTTTGCCAGTTTATGCATTCACCGACTGTTGACCACTGGAATCTCGTGAAACGTGTTCTTCGCTACATCAAAGGAATTCTTGATTATGGGCTACGTCTTACTCCATCCTCCTCGACCACGATTCATGCTTATTCAGACTCCGACTGGGCAGGTTGTCGTATCGACAGGAAAAGTACTAGTGGCTATGCAGTCTACCTTGGTGATAATCTCATTTCGTGGCTATCCAAGAAGCAACGCACCGTGGCCCGCTCCTCTACTGAGGCTGATTATAAGGCGTTGGCTGATGTGTCTGCTGAGGTCACCTGGGTCATCTCTTTACTACGGGAACTTGGCCTGCACTCTGGTCAACCAGCGACACTCTGGTGTGACAACCTAGGTGCAACATATCTGTGTGTGAATCCGGTTTTCCATGCTCGCACCAAGCACGTCGAGGTTGATTATCATTTCGTCCACGACAAGGTAGCCACAGGGGACTTCGTGGTGAACTACGTGTCCACTACTGACCAGCCTGCCGACATCTTCACGAAGCCGCTTCCGTCACCGCGTTTTCTACTCTACGAGGCAAGCTCAATGTAGCTCCCTGCCACCTTGTGCTTGAGGGGGTGTATTAGACCATTTATTATTTCACATTATTATTGTATATAGTATAGTCTTAGATTATGTGTCAGCTATTAGATAGTCAAGGCTAGTTCTATTTGTCAGGGTTAGTTAGAGTTCTACATGTAATATAGTTTGTAATCTCTATCGATTCTGTTACTGAATGAAAGACATTCTCCAATCCATAATACCACGAGCCACCTGGACCCCAAGATTGTGTTCAAAACGACGAGCTATTGTAAAGGCCTTTTTGCATCCATCAGTAAAAGAATCTAGATCAGCTATAGTGAATTCTTGATGTACGGATTGCACACCCGATTGAAAAGTCAATTTGGTCTTTTCTTTTAACTGTGAATTATAATACAAGTAAGAATTATTATTTTAAAAAGTAAATTACTTACTATTTTAAAATAGAAATATTTTCAGTGTACATACCGCATCAACTTCAGTACATAACTCTACCAGCTTCTTTGGCCAAATAATAAAGTGTTGAATTGCATCACCTACAAGCTGAACCTCACTGGTGGGAATTGGTACATGTGCACTTGGATCACTAACTTCATTTACGCGCACCTTCACATGATTCACATCCAGTACAACCCCATGAACCTGTCCACCACTGTAAGCTATCACATATGCCACTGGACGTCTAATTGGATCTTCTTAGAACAATTGACATCGTGTCCCTAACTGCATTAATTTTTAATTAAGATTCATATAAAATTTTATTGACAAATAATAATAAGATTAACTATAAACGAATACTTGCAGCCGGTAAATTACTAAAAGGGTCCGGGGAACTAGCTTTGTCACTTCGAGATGGTGGCTCAGCATCCACACATACGTCATTCCCCTGCTTTCTGGACCTGTATGCGATTGTACAAACTCATCACATGTCTCTTGTTCAAGGAATTCGTATTTTTAACAAGGGTTCATACCCGCAAAAGCACCGTATATATACTTGCTCACCAATGTTGTTTTAAAATCTTTCCACCTGTCACCGACATAGCTTATCCAATGTCTATTCATATCAATTGTGTTAGGAATATCATAAGTATTCTACAAAACAAGATTATTTATTAGTAAGAAATGCAATTACATTAACTTTTTGAATAAATCTAAATCTTAAAAAATTAAAAGTTACCAGGATTTGTTTCCAAATAGTAGCCTTAATCTTTTCTGGGACATTCGACCATTCATCTATTGTGATAGGAGTATTGATTCGTCCCACTAATGCAACATAACTTTTAAATGCACTGCCAGCTGGCCCGTAGACAGGCTCCAATCCATCAAGCTGAATTTGGTGTTTCCCCGAAGTAGAACGCTGCAGAATGATTTTTTGCATACGAGTGACACCCCTCGTCTTAGAAGTAGTATTACTACTTATAGTAGTATTTGTATCTTGTGTAGTACTATCTTGTATAGTACCATCACCATTTTCTGAATCCATACGTCTATTTAGAAACAAAAATTACTAGAATATATACAAGTATTAGAATAAGAAAACTAAAAAATAGAATAAATACTTAATTAAAGCATTACATGTAATAATCAATTCTCCCATATCCCTTCATGATGATCATCTCATGATGCATGCACTTCATCTATCTCATTATCAATAATAGCAGACAATAAACTTGAAGAAAATGGTGGTATTTCCTCAATATCAAAACTAACATAATCATTCTCATCTCCAATAATTTGTCTCTTTCCATGAAGAACAATTGACCTTTTTTGTCACAAGGATCACTAATATAAAAGACTTGTTTTGCTTGGGATGCCATTATGAACTGCTCATTTTTGTGCCCTTCACGATTAAAATCTACAAGTGTAAATCCTAACTCATCAACTTTTACACCATGTTTATTATCTACCCATCTACATCGGAACACCGGCACCCTAAACAAAACATAATCAACTACCCATATTTCTTCAATCACACCATAATATGACAACTCTGTAAACACAAGATTTGTATCTTTCAAACTACTGAAATGCATTGAATTTGCAACCAAAGTAACTCCACTGTTTTGCATATTGCTCTTTTCCTCTTGAGCTTTTGTATAAAAGAAAACCCATTAATGTCATATCCATTATGACATATGACATCTAAACCAGGACCATGTGCTAACTATGAAACAATTTCAGAAATATTATTCTCTTCAAGAACTTTATTTTTGAACCAACGAATAAAAGTTCGATTATGTTCGCCCACAATCCATACATGTCTGTCCTTCTGGGATTTTGCTCCCTAATTAATGCCTTGTGTTCATCTAAATACGGTTCGACTTCACTTGTATTATGCAAGATGTACAAGTGTGCCTGCTCAACATCTTCACGAGGCATAGTATTCACTTTGACTCCTCGAGTACCCTTCCCGACAATTCTTCCATCATGTCGATTCTTTGAAACACCAATAGTCTCTACCCTTGCCAAATATTCAGTACAAAACTCAGTAACCTCCTCAGCAACATAACTTTCAACTATAGATGATTCCGGCCTATATCGGTTCCTAACATAACCTTTTAATACTTTCATGTACCGTTCAAATGGGTACATCCACCTCAAAGCATACTTTGCACCATGTCAATAAGCGTGCGGTTTCTTCTTGCAGCAACACCATTTTGGTCTAGAGAACCAAGCATGGTGTATTGGGCAACAATCCCATGTTCTTGAAGAAACTTAGCAAACGGACCAGGTGCTTTTCCACTTTCAGTGTACCTATCATAGTATTCACCACCTCTGTCGGATCTTACAATCTGTATTTGTTTCCCACATTGGTTCTCAACTTCAGCCTTAAAAGACTTGAAGGCATCCAATGCTTCATTTTTATTGTAAATCAAATACACATAGGTAAATCGCGAGTAGTCATCAATGAAGGTAATGAAATACTTTTGACCTGGCATATCCATATCTGGACAGCAAATGTCAGTATGTATGATTTCCAATATGCTTGAACTCCTTTTGGCACCTTTCTTAGACTTGTTCGTCTGCTTTCCCTTAATGCAGTCTATACAAGTCTCGAAATCAGTATAATCAAGAGTACTAAGTACCCCATCATTTACTAATCTCTTTATACGTTCAAGGGAGATATGACCTAATCTTCGATGCCATAACACGGAGGAGTTCTCACCAACACTCGATCTTTTGGAACCGGAGTGAATATGCATTGAGCTATAAGTGGCATTGTTTGTAAATTTAAATGATAACGACCATCAGACAATGTACCATATCCAACACAAGTTGATTTATCAAAAATATTCAAACACTTGTCTTGGAAATCAAAAGAGAAACCCAACAGCACAAGTCTAGAGATAGAAATCAAATTTTGGGAGAAACTTGGTACATAAAATGTCTTATTTAAAATCAAAACAAAGCCACTACTTAAAATAAGCTTACATGTTCCAATGGCTTCCACTTGTGACCCCATCTTCTTTCCTGATAAGATGGTTCGTTCACTTCCCACCGGCTTCCTTAGATCCTGCATTCCCTGTAAAGAGTTTGCAATGTGGATTGTTGAACCAAAATCAATCCACCAAGTATTAGTGTTAACTTCAGACATATTGGATTCATAACAAACGAATGAGGATAGAATACCTTTCTTCTCGATCCACTTTTCATACTTGATGCAATCTTTCTTCATGTGCCCCTTCTTTTTACAGAAGAAACACTTATGCACCTTCTTTATGTCAGCTTGAGGTGAAAGTTTTCCTTTCCCTTTAGCCTTAGAAGTGGAGCCTTAAGATTTTCCAGATTTAGACTTCTCGTGTGTCGTAGCCAACATAGCACTTTCTCCCATTTCCATCACCAACCTTCCTTCTTCTTGAACACACATGGTCATTAAATCATTTATGGACCATTTTTCCTTATGTGTGTTATAAGAAATTTTAAAAGGTCTATACGGTGATGGTAGGGTGTACAAAGCATAGTACACAACATAGCCATCCGACATATCTACCCCAAGAGTCTTAAGTTGAGCCATAATGTCCCGCAATTCCATGATGTGCTTACGCACACCTTTGACAAAAGTGAGACGGAGAGAGGGGAATCTCATGATGAGGGTGCTTGCTAAAGCCTTTTTTGAAGTGACGAACTGGTCATCAATAGCCTTGAGCAATGCTTGGACATCCTTATGCTTTTCACTAACGGAACCCTGAATCCCATCAGATATTTTTGCATTGATGTACATTGTACTGAGTCGATTGGACTTATTCCATCGCTCATATAGTGCAATGTCATCTTGGGTACTGTCTTTAGTGGGGATCGGTGGTTCTTCATTATGGATAGCAAAGTCCAAGTCCTTCCACCCTAAATTGAGAAGAACCCTTTCTTTCCAAATTTTGTAGTTGTAACCCCTAAGTTCGGGAACTTCTATGTTCAAATCTGTATGAGAAACGGATTGAGATGCTGTAAAGGTAAAAGGTTTGGATTAGAATTTTGAGGCATAGAAAGAACTGAATCGCATACATTACCAATGTAAATGATGCATGTCAAAGATCCGAATGCCATAAAAATTGCATGTGGGCTAAATTTTTACGCAAAATGGACCTTAGAAAATTTTAGAATAGAAATGGGATGGGAACAAGGTTGAATTTCTATTCTCAACGATAAAACTACCAAAGACTATATGCTGATACATAATTGCCTGTGGGATAAATTATGATCATAGTTTGGTATTTTTATCTTGATTAACGATACAAATATAACAAAATTGCATGTGGGCTAAATTTCATTATATTACATATAATTAATCAAAATTGCATGTGGGCGGCCTCTAAGAGAAGGAGGGGGGATGGGGTGGATGGTGGCAGTATAAGGATGGATGCAGGGGATTTGGTGATGTCTGAGTTCTCAAAAAACGGATTTACGGCGGGTCCTGGTGGTCAGGCCCGCCCATCTTAATGAGTACAATAAGCTGGAACTGTCGTGGCTTGGGCAATCCACAGACAGTTCGTGAAGTGGTGGACATGGTGTCCCGTAAGAAGCCCGATTTCGTCTACTTAATGGAAACTAAAGTAGATCGGAATCATGCAGAAAAATTACGTATTAAGATTGGTTTTGAGGGTCTGTTTTATGTGGATCCAGATAGGAGAGGGGGTGACTTAGCATTATTATGGAAAAAGAATAATACTGGTAGGCTGTTGAGTTATTCAAAAAATTATGTGGATGTGGAGGTAACTATAAGGGAGAAAGTATGGCGTATAACATGTTTCTATGGGTTCCCACAGAGGCATAGACGCAGGGAGGCATGGCAATTGTTGAGTGGTTTAAAGGACAAGTCTACACTACCTTGAGTGGCTTTGGGAGACTTTAATGATTTGTTATACCAGCACGAGAAGAGAGGGGGAATCCCCAACCGGATAGTCTACTGAGAGGCTTTGGAGATACTGTACACAATTGTTGACTTGTCCAATTGCCAATGCGAGGTCACCAGTTTACATGGGAGAAGGGGAAAGGGACTGATAGGTGGTTGGAGGAAAGGCTGGATAAGGTGTTGGTTTCTACACGATGGACTACTTTGCATAGTGAGGCGTGGGTTGAAAATATTCTAACCCGAAAATCTGATCACTCTGCTCTCTTCCTAAACACTGATATTATACGGGGCCACAGATATGGGGGACCGAAACGATTTCTCTTTGAGATGGTATGGGTTCATGATGATGGTTGTCGGGGGGTAGTGGAGACTGCCTGGCAGGATAGTAGGGATAAGGGGCTATTGATTTGTCAGCAGCATTGTGGAGGAAGGCTAATGCGGTGGGGTGGGGAGCATTGGCATAAATTTGGTGACCGTATAAAGCAATTGAGAAAAGAACAGGATGAGCTGCGTCACAGACGGGATTCGGCTGCATTGGCCGAATTTCGCGATCTTGAGGAAAGACTGGGACAATTGGAGATGCAGGAGGATATTTTTTGGAGACAACGGGCAAAACAGCACTGGCTGCGTGGTGCGGATTGCAATACTAAATTCTATCATAGGTACGCTTCTGCTCGTAGAAGGAAAAATTATATTCCTAGATTAAAAAATGATGTGGGTGCATGGGTGGATGGGGAAAATATGAGGAAAGTTGTTTTGGAGTATTATGCTGCTATTTTTACATCATCAAACACTGAATGTGAGGATCCCATGCTTGATAATTTTACCCCCCGTGTGACTAGTGAGCAGAACACTATGCTCCTTCGCCAGTTTGAAATAGAGGAGGTCAGGAGTGCTTTATTTGCAATGTTTCCTGATAAAGCACCAGGACCCGATGGTATGAACCCTGGGTTCTACCAGGAATATTGGGATATTGTATGGGGAGATGTGTCTGAATTTATTGTGAATTGCTTAAACTCGGGCTCACTTCCTGAGGGATTAAATGATACTAATGTGGTTTTAATTCCGAAGAAAAATGTGCCTGAAACGGTAGCTGATATGAGACCAATAGCACTGAGTAATGTTCTGTACAAAATCATGGCAAAGGTAATAGCCAATAGGATGAAACCACTTATGGGGAACCTCATCTCAGAGGCCCAGAGTGCTTTTATTCCTGGGAGACTTATTACTGATAATATTTTAATAGCTGCAGAGGTGGGGCATTATTTAAATAGAAAGCAGTGTGGTAGGAAGGGGTGGGTGGCATTGAAGTTGGATATGGCCAAAGCATATGATAGGATGGAATGACAATTTCTGAGAAGGATGTTGGAGGTAATGGGTTTTGATGACCAGTGGATTAATTTGTTGATGCAGTGTGTTACTACTGTCCAATATAACATCCTGATTAATGGTGTTAATAGTAGGGGTGTAACGCCAATTAGGGGACTACGACAGGGAGATCCTTTATCTCCATATTTATTTCTCATATGTGCTGAAGGGTTATCTATGTTATTACAAAGAGCGCAAATGGCTGGCTTAATACATGGTTGCAGAGTTGCTAGGGGAACCCCACATATATCACATCTATTTTTTGCAAATGATAGCCTATTATTTTTTAAAGGCAGATGATAGAGAGACAGAAGTAATTAAACAGTGTCTAGGACGATATGAGGAGCTATCAGGACAGAAGGTAAACTATCACAAGTCCAGTGTCCGTTTTAGCAGAAATACCAGTGTGGAGGACATGGAAGTGGTGGGAAATTGCTTACAGGTAGACCAGGCACCCAACTTTGGGATATATCTGGGATTACCATCTTTTGTGGGGAGAAATAAAAGGGCAGTGTTCTCATATATTGAGGATAAGATAAAACAGAGAATTAGCTCATGGAACAAGAAGTTTCTGACACAAGCAGGGAAGGAAATTCTATTGAAAAGCGTGACACAATCTATGCCTACCTTTTCAATGAGTGTCTTCTTGATTCCAGACACGGTGTGTTTATCAATTCAGAGAACAATGAACAAGTATTGGTGAGGCACTGGTATGGATAGGGGAATACACTGGAAAGCTTGGGATAAGCTGAGTATCCCAAAGAAATATGGAGGAATGGGATTTAAAGATCTCAAGAATTTTAATTTAGCAATGTTGGGAAAGCAGGCATGGCGCTTACTCACAAGTCTAGACACACTTGTTGCAAAAGTCTATAAGGCAAGGTACTATCTGAATACCACTTTTATTGATGCCAAGATAGGAGGATGCCCAAGCCACTCATGGAGAAGTATTATGGCAGCTCATGATATGGTGGTGGCACGGGTGCGCAGGAGGATAGGGGCTGGTAAAACGACACTAATCTGGGGACACCATGGTTACCTGATAATCCTAGCCCTCTGGTACAGACTGATATGCTTGTAGAGCTCAGGCATACTAAAGTGGTAGGTTTAATAGATGAACAAACTGCTACCTGGGACCCACATATTTTAGCAGATTTATTTGATGAGGAGGATGTGAGTAGGATACTGAGGATACCTGTCAGTCCAGGATATGAGGACTCATGATATTGGCCCGATGACCCCAACGGGGTATATACGGTTAAGAATGCCTACAGAAACATTATGGGTGTTTATGATCACTCACCTGGGGATTTTGAGAAATGGACTAAAATGTGGGGAATGAAGATACCCCCAAAATGGAAGACTTTTTTATGGAGAGCAATTTGTGATGTTCTTCCAACAACTAACAACTTGATTATAAAGAGGGTGGAAGTGGATCCCACATGCCAAATGTGTGGGCTGGCACATGAGAATGTTATGCATACATTCATCAATTGTGATTACTCTAAACATGTTTGGAATATTTCAGGATTGCCAATAACAAATATTGTTGTCAGCTCATTCCCGAGTGGCTAACGATTGTGCTTACAATGTTCACAGAGGATCAAAGTGCGGCCGTAGTAGCATTGCTTTATTGCATATGGAGGTGCAGAAATTCAGCCGTATGGGACGGCACATTGCTGCACCCTACGGCGGCTTGGAGGCAGGCCACGGCGGCACTACACTCCTACCAGCAAGTAGCGCGCCGCGGCTTGTCAGCTCCCACGGCAGCTACAGCGGACAACAACGGCGGCACTATCCCACGATGCTATGTGGATGCGGGATACCGAGAAGACACGGGGGAGGCTGCATACGGTATTGTGTTGCTGTCTCCAGAAGGATCTTTCTTAGCGGCAAAAAATGGAAGACTACCGAATTGCTTGTCGCCGTTTATGGCAGAGACTTTGGCATGTAAGGAAGCTCTATCCTGGCTATTGGAAAAGAATATAACAACAGTATCCCTTCAAACAGACTGTTTACAGCTCAGGAATGCTATACGACAGAAATCAACTATCATAATGTCCTATGTTGGAGTAATAGTAGACCAATGTAGGAATTTAATTTCATCTTTTAGTTATGTCTTGTTAAATCATATTTCTAGGCAGATTAATGCGCGTGCGCATACGTTAGCTTCGTTAGCTTTTATTCAGGATCAAGCTGTGTATTGGGATTATATCCCCCTCTGGCTGCATTGCAGCTTTGATTCATTAATACAATCATTCATTGGTTGGTTTTCAAAAAATAAAATCACAATTTATGCCTAAACTTTATGTGATTTGAAAAAGCTTGATATACAATTTTAATTAAATTAAGGATGCTGTGGGCCTGTGGCTACTCCTTAATTAACTAAATTTGTATTATCACATCGGCATAGATTTAACAAAACAAACTATGCACTTAACATGATAAGCAATTACCAAGTATACTCCCAGGAAAGTTGGTCGAGATGAAACTCGGTTAAATACCAACTCCTTAGACAGAGTAGGATTCCAAGGGAACTAGTAGCATATTGGCTATTCTAATTTTCTTCCCAAGAAACTTTCCCCGGTTCATGCATTCTCATATTATAGCATAACTGTTTTGAAGGGTTTACTCAAAACTTTGACGTTCACGGTTTAGAAAAAGGGCTTTTAAGGATATGTGAACTTTTGAACTTAATGTGCTAACCTTCAGGCACTACCGTAGTCGTACTAAACCTTATGTACTACTATAACCGCAATATGCTAAAGTCCAATATACTAAGGAATTCAACAAACTTCTAAAAGGCACTACCAAAGTCCAAGTACTAAGGAGTTTCATAAATTCCTAAAACATGCATTTCTTAGGCATAAAATAAATCGCATAATTAAAACAAACTAAAATTATGCTAATTGGACATAACATGCATATTACAAAACACAAACTCATATTAAACAAATAAATTGCACAAACATTATAGCAATTTAACACATGAGCATACTATAATAAAATTCAAATTTCAGGCCCAAACAATTTGAACAATTTATGTATTAAAACAATTAATAATTAATGATTTATATAAATAGGCTCAAACCAAATTGATACCCCATCAGCCCAAAACTTAATTTAAACAATTAAATAACTTAACCTAGCTTCTAATCTCCATACCCGCAGCCTAAAAAAAAAAAACTAAACAAAAAAAAAAAAACAAAATAGATCGATAGAGAGAGATCGGACGGGACACACCACCGCTCCAGCAAATCCGTCACCACCGCTCGCCACCGTCACCGATACACAGCACCGCCGTCTTCCACAGCCGCACCAACAGACCGCGGCCGACAAGTAGAGGAAGCGCGACGGAGACAGCTTCGCCGCCCACGATCTGCCAACCTTTCTGTTCGCCGAAAAAAGCAGTAATAACGCCACCGCCGAGAACCCTGCTTCGCCGGTCGTTGCCTGAAGAAGAAAGGGAAGCAACGACGTCGCTATAGACTAGCTTCGCCGCCACCGCCTGTCTTCTACCCCGGTCATCGGTAAAAATAGCGCACCGACGACCATTTGAAACCGTTACACGGTCGTCGACGAGTGGCCAGAGAACAGAAATCGGAATCGAAGAAGCCACAACAGCAGGTTGGTTCAAAATATTTTTTTGAAAGCCAACAAACTTATATTGCATTAGCCATTCCAGGCTCAAGAAAAGAAGGAGGAATATCCCTCCAAAGAGAACGTGCCAAAGAGGCAGTTACATATATATATATATATATATATATATATATATATATATATATATATCTAAAAGCACACCAAAACTGATAAATGTTTAAAAACCAAACCTAGCTAAAAGTTCACAAATCCTTCACTTTCTCAACTTTAACAACAAACTTCTTAAGACTTTTTTCTGTGTGAATGAAAATCACTGTCATACCACATCTTCATTTTCCTACAAAAATTTCTAAATAAAAAGATAAACAATAAATAAAATTAATAAAATTTGAAATTAAATAAGGGCAATACTACCAAACTCATCATCCCTAATATAACTTAATTAGATCATGTTAATATTGAATATTTACAAAGGCATTAAATAGAAATTAAATTGTTCTGCATTTAGTATTGAGTGATAGTACTATTTGTACGAACTAAATATTTATTAAAAAATATACATTGATTTGTAATAAGACTACATAAGACTGATTTTACTATATAGGATGGTATCTCTAAGTGAAGAAACAAAAGGAATTCTACAAATTACTTCTCAAAACAAAAAGGAAATTTACAATTTACATAAATCATAATCTGTTTCATGCTCAATAACCTAACATTATTAATACACTACACAATAAATTTTGGAACCAAAAAACTCGCGTAGTTTACTACTGCTGCTTTGTACTTTGTAGAATGGCCTTATAACTGAAAACATACTTAGTTCCTGCATCAACATAATAGAGAGAATAATAACACACTCCTGCTTCTTTTGCCATGAAAAACACACTCCTTACACTTTATGCTTTCACTGCCCTTCCTATCATGTATATATATATCATACTTACACACACTTACCTTGATAGCAGTGCTTGTTTTCATAGGAAATAAATCAGTTGCCGTAGCAAAGAGAGGTGCCATGGAGGTCGAAGATTATATTTGCAATCTGAAACACTGTTGCGTTGTTTTTGAAACTGTAAGGTGAGAATGTATTTTTATAGCTGTGTTTGGAGACATTGAAGAGATATGTGATTTAATGCTATTTTTTTTGGATAACAAAGTGACACAATTCTAAACTGTGTGAACAAATTAATTAAACAATAAATCCTAATCAATAGGATAACCAAGGGTTGAAAATCAAAAAGCCAACGTCTGTTCATTTCTATTCAAATATTAAAGATTACATTAAACCACTAAAGTGATAATTCCCAAAAAATAGCTATAAATGAGAGGCCAAAATCGTTTTTACACTACTTATTACAAAACGGAGTCGTTTTATTTGAGCGGGAATTATTTACCAAATTTATTTTCCCAAGGGGTGTGACCTTTTTATATAGTAAGATAATATATATATATATATATATATATATATATATATATATATATATATATATATATATATATATATATATATATATATATATATATATATATATATATATATACACACACACACACACACAGTTATATATGCACACCTTAAATATATATATATGTATATAGAACAATATGTATCCATATATATTTACAGCATACGGCACATTGGATTTTCGATTCATATATAAAACAAAAATTCATATGAAATCAATATATTCGAATATTCAAATTGCATATATACAAGATTTATTATATTTTTAAGAATATATTATTTTCAAAATATAAGCAATTTGAACAACTAGGTAGAGATTAACATACCAAATGTAAACAAATATAGGCACATATACTGTTATACATACATTGCATATGTAATAATAGGGACTAACCTCCAGCCATAGTTGTTTGCTATTGATTTGCCTCGAAGTTGATGTAGAATGTCTTAGTTGTTTGTTGCAGTGATTTGGGCAGAGTGTCTCAACCATCAATATAGACTTTGTAACAGTTGTAACGGTTAACCGTTACAACTGTTACAATTGGCACACCATAATGGCCATTAAGGACATAATAACCTTGCACCACAACATGGAAAATGTTACTTGTTCGTTGGGATTAGTTGCGGTGCCACCAAGGACAAGGAGGGCCGGAATAATAATAATATTTGCAGTGAAAGTTGCGGATAAAAGAGAAGAAAATAGGATTTTAATTGGGAAGGGTAAATTATGTTATTTCTTTAAAATAATAAGGATAAAGATGAAAAAGAAAAAGTTAGGAAGCTAAGAACTTATTTTGAAACGCTACCTAAGGTAACGTTCCAAAATAAGCTCTTATTTTAAGCTAGGAGCTTAGTTTAGGAACATAACCAGACAGAGCTTATAGCTTATTAGTAGCTTAAAATAAGATATAAGCTCCTAAATAAGCTCTGCCAAACAGAACCCTAGTGGATTGCTAAATCCTAGAAAGAGTGCTTAGGCAGTGGATTAGGCAGTTGCCAAACCACTATAAATATCGGTTCCTTCTTTCTCTCTCGTTGCTATTTAATTTAATATAATTGTGTTATTTATCCTATCAAACTCTATATAGTGATATGCTATCTTTCATATTCTGAACATTAGCTTCATACAAATATACTTTCTCTTCTCCCAATATATATACATTATATACTTTCTCTTGCATATTAATCGGGCTCTTTAGCACAGAATTTGCAATAGCCTAATTCACACCCCTCTTAGGTTGTTTATCGTTTTTCAATTGTAATAATAATAATAATAACAATAACAATAACAATAATAATAATAATAATAATAATAATAATAATAATAATAATAATAATAATAATAATAATAATAATAATAATAATAATATTGTTATGGAATGTATATATTAGGTTGCATAGAGATTTATACGGATTTGAGTAGGTAGTCATAAGGAAATAATTTATTTTGTTTCCTTCTTAGAGGTATTCTAACATGTATATATAGGGCTGCGTATTCTCTTTTGTTGGTCCCAAAAGAGGTAAGGTGAAAGTCTAGAGGGGGGGGGGGGGGGGGTGAATAGACTTTCAAACTTTTTCGCACAACACAACAATTGCTAAGCCAGAGATAAACCAAAACTCTTAACTAGATTGTTAGAGTATGGTGCACAGCTGAAATAAATAAACATAAAGTGTGTGTGAGATTGTGTGAGCAGTATATCTCGTGTAGAGCGAATATGTAAAGAGCAGTAAGTAAAGAAAGCAGTAAAGAACACAAGACAATTATAGTGGTTCGCGAGGTGGTGTAATCCTCCTACTCCACTTGCTCTTATCTCCAAGAGCAATTCACTATATCTACCACTCCTTGGTTCCAAGATACAATGAATTTCCGTGATCTAGTGCTTTGATCACAAAGCCCGCACTAATCACGCCCAGTGACACCACACTGCTGCTTCGGGTTTCACGTCGCCGCGCAACTATCCCAGGATTTCACGACTCCGCGTTACTATCCCCCGTCTTCCACACTCCGGTAGAAACGTATCCCGTGATCTAGTGATTTGATCACAAAGCCCGCACTAATCACGCCCAGTGCCTCCAACACTGCTTCTTCGTATGTCACAGCTCCGTGTGACAATCCAGGATTTCACATCTCCGTGCTACTTTCCTCCCTTCTCTTGTTTTGCTCCAAAACAAGTGTTGTCTTGCTTCCAACTTCTGAGACTCTGTAGATGATCTTCAATGATGCGTAGGTCTCTTTGATGAAGATAAACACTCTGGAATGATTTCTCTTGATAGCTCTGAGTGTTTTCTCTCTTTGAATGTATCAAGTAAAGCACTTGATATTTTTGCTCTGCTTTGCTCTGTTTAAGAACTCTCAGAATATTTTTCTCTTGAAGCTCTCTGAGTTCTTTTTATTTTCTCACTTCTCACTTGAAGATTTTTGGTATGCTCTGTACCAAATGAGATTTTTGCTCTATGCTCTTTCAAGCTTAATTGCTCTATTCGTTCCCCTTGATGGGTTCGAATTTTCTGCTCTCTTGTTCGTGATTTTCTCAACTGCTCTATGCTCTTCTCACTTTCGTTCACTTCTCTACATCTCTTCAAGTCTTCATATCTTCATCATTTTATAGCTGGTAATGAGAATCTGTCCGTTGGAAAGAGACGCTCTCATTTTTGAAATCTTGTATCTTTTTGTCAGAGATCTTATCTTATCTTCTGCAAAGATGTCAGAAAAGATAAGCTAGCCGTTTGATGGATCTTCATCTCCATGTAAATGAGCTCCCAAACTTCATATGATATTCCTCTGGTTTAACGTTGAGTGGGAATATCTGGGTCTCTGTTTTGGTGTAGAATGGCTTCTCTGATCAGCTCTGAAGTGGTCTTTGTATCTTTGGGATTTAAAAATATTCATTAATTTAATCCCATACTAGTTAAACTAGTATTATTCCTTGTGAGAATATTTTCACTGTAAGTTCATCTTCATCTTCTTCATTCTCACGTCTGGGTGTTCTCAGACTTCAAATTGGCTTTGAACTTCCACCCAATTTGAATTTCTCCTTTGTAATTGACACCCAATTTCAATTGTCTTGTAATTGGAACCCAATTTGAATTTCTCCTTTGTAATTGGCTCCCAATTGACTTTGACTTGTAATTGGTTCTTAATCTACTCCTGGTGCTTTCAATTGCTTCCCAATTTGAATTGTTGACTTTGACTTTGAAATTGGCTCCCAGACTTCTCCTGGTATTGAATTTCATCTCAATTCAATTTGATCTCCATGTCTTCTTTGAATCGGTCCCCAACTTTGAAATTGCATCCCATACTACAACCTCAATCCCAGACTTCTCCTGGTATTGAATTTCATCTCAATTCAATTTGATCTCCATGTCTTCTTTGAATCGGTCCCCAACTTTGAAATTGCATCCCATACTACAACCTCAATTGGCTCCCAATTTCAATTCTACATTGGCTCCCATCTTGAATTGATTCCCATGTGAAACTTGCTCCCAATTTCAATTGCTTCGAACTAGCTCCCAATTTCAATTGCTATGAAATCGGCCCCGAATTCCTTTGAATTGGCTCCCAAGTGCAATTGCATCTCAATTGCCACCCAAGTTTCCATACTAAAACCTCAATTGGCTCCCAATTTCAATTCTTCGAACTAGCTCCCAATTTTGCTATGAAATCGGCTTCGAACTAGCTCCCAATTTCAATTGCTATGAAATCGGCCCCGAATTCCTTTGAATTGGCTCCCAAGTGCAATTGCATCTCAATTGCCACCCAAGTTTCCATACTAAAACCTCAATTGGCTCCCAATTTCAATTCTTCGAACTAGCTCCCAAAACTTGTAATTGGCGCCCAACTCCATCAGATTAATTTAATTTGGCTTCTCAAATTTTACCTTGTAAAATTTGTTGATGGTGAGTTTTGAACCTGAGCCATTTCGTATAATATATCAAGTATCATCCACTTCGTCCGTACAAATATTGATTAAATCTCCAATCATATTTGATGTATTCCTTTCTTTCAATAGATGCTTGATCTCCAAGTCAAATTCATGCAATCTTCAAATATTAATTTTCTTCACGAAAATTCTTCTGGATATCTTCTTTGAGTAGTAGCATTGACGTGAATATTGTATCATTCATCTTCTTGTTCAATTTGTCATTTTCTCCAGACAAATTCTTGATTTTAGGCTTTATATCTTCTTCTTCTATTTTCATCCATCTTCCTCTGTTTTTCTCTTTTCAAATTTAAATAAATTCCCGATCATGGTCTAAGACTCTACTAGACCTAACAAATAAAATTGGGGATCTACAAATACATATTTGGCATATCAAAACCATTACACTTTATTCCTAACATCTTTTAAGTGAATCATTCAGAAACCTAGCCTTTTCTTCACTTTTGTACATGGTATCGTGTCTAGAGATTCTGATGCTGTTTTGGCCAGCGCGCCATCCGTTACCACTTTCCCACCGCGCGAGAAGTTTTTCCGGTGATTGAATTTTTTTTCATAGGCAATTCCTAGGCCACCTGAGTCCGTTTACCCGGTTCTGAACTTGGTTTGGACCATTACGTCTTCTGTGACTTTTGCTCTACGGTTATTTTGTCTAGTACACATACAACTTGAATTTGTGTACTTTGTGATTTTTTTTATTTTTTTTTATTTTTTTGTATGGGTGAATATAAATTTGATACATCTACCAAATCACATAACCTAGTTGGCTTGGTATACAATTAGTGTAAAAATGTTAAATTTTACTAGTATTTGTATCATATTAGTGAAACGTCATTGTGTTTTGAAGAAGAGTAGAGTATATGCTTCCCAAACAACTAAAAAAAAAATATTGTCCCAATTTTCCTATCCTTACTCTTTATTTTTATTAATCATTTGAACTCAAACACACATGCATTATTTTCTAGTTGTTGCAAATGTTCAAATTAGCTACAAATTAAATTAGGCACACTTAAGAGCTGTTACTAATAACTTTGTTGACGTAACATTGACATCATCATTGCCGCTTCACCATAATAAGTTGTTCATATACCAACTCATATCTAGTTTTATTGGTGATGGAGGAAATTGATTCCAAAATAATATATTATTATAAAGGGAAAATGCCTTAATGCAAAGAGAGTGAGATAAAAAAAAAAAAAATTGTACTATATTAAGTAGGATTGCATTGAGAGTACAATAGTCAATGTGTGAATAAACAAAAGGTTAGTTCTCTTGCAAGGAAATGACCAGCCTATTTATACACGAAAAAAATTAATGGCTTCTTTAGTAACACTCCTCACGACGTAAATATTTCCCAAGCGAAATGAGTACTTGTAACGACTCTAACAATTAATTGTAAGTTGTAACGATTATTACCCAACTCCAATTCTCCAACCTCATATGCCAACATAACCCTTTCTTCTTGTGTTGACCCAGCCCTCTTAGCTTAGGCCAACCCTGGGGTTGGCAACTTGGCATCCTTGTTCTGGACTTTAAGTTTCTTGATCGAGTCCAATATATCTACAATTAAATTTCAAAATAGTTAACTATATCAGTCACATAATATATTAACTCATCCCGAATAAGGAATTATAATAATGGTTTACAATATAATGAGATTTGAATTTGAACCTATTCCATAAATAAGGACAATGTCTACCATATGCATAATCACTTAAAAAGTTGTTATTTTGATCTTTAAATGCTTGAATTCCTGTATGATTTTTTTTTTAATTTTTTTTTTGGAAAGGGAATTCCTATATAATTTATTTATTTTTACATTTAACGGAGGAAGAACAACCAAATACGCATGAGAATCTATTAGCATTCCTCCATGCTCCTTATACGTGAAACTTATGATATGTTATTTGATCCTTATGACCGTATCCAATACAATCCGCCATTGACATATTGGATTCAATTGGATCCGCACCCTAGTGGATGAGAATGTAGATGAAAAGTTCCAAATTCATATTTGGCGGATTCACTCGAAATTCACTCAGTTTTCTTTTAAATCACTCATAATTTGGGGTTTCAGACCACTGAAAGTATTTTCTAAACATGACTTTTTGTTCTTTTTCTCATGAATTTAAAAGTTCTAGTTGATTTTTATTTGTACATGAAAAAAAAGTGAGAATAATAATATTTTACTTGCACATATAAGATTTGATTGTAATTAATAATGTCTACATTAGCCAATACATATGAAATCATACTTATTGATGCATAAAATAATTAAAACATAATATTATGCATAATACAATAATGCCATTACATTGTAATAGTCCTGCAGAAGTATACAAACTAGGTAGGAATTGAAGAAGCCCCACACACATCAACTCAAACATATTTATCAGTACTGAATTATTAATCATTGAATACACTTATTATTGTCTCCACTAAGATGCATTATATTTTATAACATTAACTATATATCACAGCTGCCTGCTCAGAATTGATAAATCTTATTCTGAATAGTTAGTGGGCATTGGATGTTAGTCAGCATTGGTGCTATGTTAGCAGTCCTGCACTGTTCATCTATCTGCAAAACTCAACAAAATCATATAATTAAGGTCATCAAGGGGAATTTAAATTTAATTAATTAATTAAGAAATTCAATATTTTAATTAGCAATTAATTAATTTAATTTGCTTTGATTATAGTATAGTGTGTTACCTTTTCCTTTAAGTGTTTATTTGCTGCAGTCAGTATCCCTTCCTTCAGTACCAAATACAAATCAATATAATTAATTCTCTATTCAAAAAAAAAAAATTCTCTATTGAAAATACATTATAAATAAAGTGTGTCAAATCAGTCTATTGAGTGTGGAATCATAAAAGATGATTTATTATGCAATTTTCTTTGGATAACAACCAATATATAATACTCAGTGTATTCATATAAAGGAGAGATGAAATTCAATGGATAATACAATTGCATTAAATTTAGAGAAAATGATCAAATAAACCCTAACCTTTACCTGAAAAGTGAATTAGCCCCTTAAATTTTTAAAAATGTGCAATTACACCCTTTAACATGCTATATTGATGTAATAAAGTCCAAAATCTGATAAATGACATGCTATTACAGGTCATTAGGGCTCCGACATCAATTTTATCCATCTCCGGTGGCCGGCGCCGGTCGCTATCTATCAGAGATGGACTGTTGTCGGGCGTCGGATTGTTGCCGGAGATTAATAAAATTGATGTCGGAACCCTAATGACCTGTAATATTGGTCATTTATTAGTTTTTGAATTTTATTGCCTCAATATAAGATGTTAAATGGTGTAATTGAACTTTTTAAAAGTTTAGGGGCTAATTAACTTTTCAAGTAAACTTTAGGGGTTTATTTGACACTTTAACCTTAAATTTATACCATATGATATGATTGGTTAATTTATAGATAATAACAAAATATTACCAATATATATCACAAGTCACATCAAATGGTGCAAAACTTTTTATAAAAAGAGCATTTTCTGAATTTAATTCATATATACCTTATTTTTCAACAGTTGGATCTCTTGAAACATGATATCCATCTGCACAGTAATATCCACCAAATATAAAATTAATCAGAATATTAGTTGAATATTAAAACTATATATATTATGATACTAATTACATAAATTTTATTAATTTGGTGATTTAGAAGGTAATAATTTAAAAAAAAAAATTAAGATGTTGATTAATATGGATATATTTTATTCCAAATACAATCATACATGGTATGCTTTATTGTATATATCAAATACAATGAAAATATATATTGATAGACGATATCTTATAAGTAAAAACTTGTGTGAGACTATCTCATGAATTCTTGTCAATGAGATGGTCGGCAAGTTATTCAGTGGACCTGAGTCCAAAGATACACAATATACATACTTAATATTAACAATTTACCTTTTAAAAATTCACAATTTCTGATGACCCTGTATTGTATTAAAATATTCTCAAAACTTAAAAACATAATTTATATTCTAGATGTTCACAATTTCAATACTAAAAATACAAATTTAGGAACAAGGTTCACCTTGTAAGGTGAACCCAGATCCATGATATAACAACTGGAGATGATCGGATCAAGATGAAAATGTAATACTAATTAAGAATGAAGTGTTGGTACTTATAAGAAAAAATGTAATACTTTTACATTTTAATTTAAAAGTATTACAATTTCAGTACAAGTATTACATTTTTATCTTAACTCGACCCATCTCATAGATAACGATTCGTAAGATATAATATCAAATAAATTTGATTCAAAGAGTAGTAGTCTCAAAGGATACTGTAAAATTTGGAGTAATTTAATATACCTTTGCGGAACGTATTTGATACATCCAAACTTCAAGATATTTCTCAAGTGCATGCAGTTCATCTACAGTCATAGTTCCAGCTCCTCCCCCATACATGAACCTGAATAACCACGGTTCTTTCTACCATTAAATAGTTTTTACCTTTATAAATAATAAAATAAACTTTTAATTTTATATTTCGAAAAATAATATTTGGATAATACCTTAACTATATATTTTACTAATTAATGAAGGGTACCTTAGGCCCCTCTGGAGTACTTCAATCTCGTTCTTCAGCATACCAATCTCCTCTTTCGGGTCCTAAATTATTTTTTAAAAAAATTAATTAAAATGCTCAATAATATTTCCTTACGTACATAATGAAAATTTTTGCAATATCATATATCATATATTATAGTGTAATGAGTGTATTTAGGGGCGGAGTCAGGAATTTTGTTTAGTGAGAGCAAGAAATACAATTAAAATATTTATTATAAAATATAAAATTATAGAAAAAAAATTATATATTATCTCTATTGATATAATATTTATAAATTCTTTTTATTTTAATTAGATCAACTCTAAGTATTTATAGAATAATTTAAATACGATGACGCTTATTTGAAACTTTTTAATTACATTGACTAGATAGTTCATAAAAATGTAAATTTTTTTAAAAAAATATTTTTCATAATTGAATTACAAAACATATTTTGTATCAATTAATTAATAATTGAATTACAAAACATATTTTGTATCAATTAATTACTAATTTTAAATAAGGGAAAATTGTAATTTATGCCCCACTATAATATGCCAATTATCAATGTCACCCTGATTTATTAATGGTGTGATGTTGTCCCTCAATTTTCAAAACAGTACATATAGTGCCCTCCCGTAATGTAAATGTTGCCCCTCATTTTTCAAAATGGTACATATATTGCCCCTCCCGTACGGCCGTACGGTACAGGAGTGGCACTATATGTACCGTTTTGAAAATTGAGCGGCAACATTTACGCCATCAATAATTCAGAAATGACATTGATAATTAACATATTATGGAGGGGCATAAATTACAATTTTTCCTTTAAATAATTTTTATCACACGTAACACATTATAAATTTCATATTTAATACTCCGTATACAATTAGAATTATGAATAAATTTCGGAAATCACAATTTTACTTTTAATGAGAAGATAAAATTAAAATATAATTATATATTCGAAGTGTGTTAGAAAAAGATAAAATTAAAATATAAATATATATTTAATGTGTATTAAGAAAAGACAAATACTCCCTCTTGTTCATTTTATTTGTTCTACTTACTATTTATTGATCAAACTAACTCTTTTTTCTTTGTTTATTTTCTTTAGTATTTTTTACTTATTTTTAAATTTAATTTTTTTTTTTGTGTGTGTGTTTAATAGTACTTTTAGTGTAGTTTCTAAATATATAAATTTTGTATACTAATATTAAACTTTTTTTTTTTGAAAATTAATATTAAACTTAATATTATGAAAATTGGATTAAAAATAACTTCAGTTAAACTTCGTTAACCGAACCAGACACATGAAATGGGACGGAGGGAGTATATATTTTAGGTTTATTATGGGTTACAACAAATTGTGTAGGTAGCAAGGTTTGACAATCCCTATACATTTTAACTACCAATTAAAAACTTTTTTGCACTTTTGGTCCCACAATTATAGTGACACTTCCAGGATTGATTCGCGACTTTCAAACTTTGCAATCTCAGTCCACGACTATTGTTTTAGTTGCAAAAATGGTCATTCTGGCAAATTTTTTTGTCAAAATCTCCCCGGAGAAAAAATTTCGCATTTCAAATAGGGATAAAATAGACATTTACATTGACCTTGCAATCTCGGACCGCCGTTGACCTCTTATTCTAACCGAAGTGCGAAAAATCAAACAAAAAAAAAAACAATTGCCAGAGACGAATCCAATTGTAAAAAAAAAAAAAAAAAAAAAAAAAAAAACCTCTTATTCGGACGACAATAGGTGTTTTTTTTTTTGTTTGACTTTTTCGCACATTGGTCAGAATAAGAGGTCAACAGAGATCCGAGATTGCAAGGTCAATGTAAATTCTCTATTTTATCCCTGCTTGAAATGAGGAATTTTTTTTCTGGTGAGATTTTGACGAAAAATTGGCCGGAAGGACCATTTTTGCAACAAAAACAATAATCGTACTGTGATTGCAAGGTTTGAAAGTCGCGAATTAATCTTGACAGTGCTACTATAGTCGTGAGACCAAAAATACTAAAAATTCACCAATTAAACCATCACAACTTTTGATAACTTTTATGTATAATAATATATTATTTATGTTTACTAAAGCATATACTACATTACTACCCACATACACACGTGGGGCAACGGTCCCCTTTCGATCCGTCCCTGAGTGTATTATGTGTTTTGTAAAATTATGGACTCGTTTACTAACGGAAATTGTTTTCTGTTTTCTGTTTTTTATATTAGAAAAAATTATAATTTATATCTCTTCATAATATGCCAATTATCAATGTCACCCCTGAATTATTAGTGGTGTAAATGTTGCCCCTCAAATTTCAAAATGATACATATAGTGCTTTTTTTTTTGAGAATCCTTTATATTATTTTCTTATGTATCTATGATAAATAGAAGATATAACTTTGTAAAGGACACAATACTCTAACCCATATTATAAATCTTTTCATATATACATAATATATTATTACTGAAGAAGAATAGTTTACTGTAAGTTGATCTGTTTATCACGCAGTAGTAAATAATTTTGGACGCAGCATCTGATTCTGAGAATGCAGAACAAATTCTATTTTCATATTCTATGTGAGATGCATATGCGAATATGACCCCAATAAGATCATTAAAGAAATATAAAATCTCAATTGTATTTAGGCGGTATTTGATTCAAGATATACATTATATAACATAATTAAGGGAATGTAATATTTTAATTTTTAGAATATCAAATTCTCATATATAGTCCCTATTATCTTACTCTCCTCAAGGAATACAACATTCCTAAGGAATGTAATAAATTAATAAATTATTAACATTAAATTTTGAAGGGAATGTGATTCCCTCCCAAGTTTTAGGTTTTCTAAAATTCTCAAGCATATTTACTATTTTGTCATTTCAATTATAACTATTATATTAGGAAATATATATTTTATGTTAGCTTATTATATTTAATTATGAGTTCAAATGAGAACAACCTCCTTCCGTAAAAAGTGAGGGTTGATCTCAATTGTCATTTATGGTTCATCAATGGTTGAAAGTTTTAATAAAAAATAATATAACGTTAATTTTATAATTATTTCAAACTTTCGAGTTTACAATTTTTATAAAATTAACCTGCCTATTTTTCCCTTATTTTTTAACAACCCTTAAATAAGTCATTACTTTTTACATGATGACTTATTATCACATTAACCCTCTCATATATAACTGTCTTATATATATATTTGTCCAATGGGTTGAGTTGTATACAACTAGGTGTGTAAGTATCACAATTTCAGTTTATATTACAATATTTATCATTAGTAACAACCATTTTACCTAAAATACTATCACAATTTCATATATAAATATTACAATATATATTATAAGTAACGGTTTATTTATTTCAAATTAGCATTAAATTTTTTGTAGGGAAAATGGCACTTTTTCCCCCTATGTTATATACTTATAGCACTTTTTTCCCCTCAATTATTTAAGTGGCTCTTTTTCCCCCTGAAATGTTAAATGGACATATTTACCCTTAAAATAAATATTTCATTTATTTTTATTCTCCAATAAATTATTACTATAATTTGGTTCAAACCAGATACTATAGTAACCAAACCAAAATATTCCAATTACAATTTATAATCAAAACGCGATATTTAGAGTTTATTAAAATCACGAACTGGAATGGGCGGTTCATGTTCCAAACTGAAAAAATAAAATACATTTATTGTTGAATTTAAACTATTTTAAAATAAAAAATAAAATTTTAAAATAAAGACGGTTCAAAATCGCGAACGGGATCCGGAACCGTCGGTTCATGATCCAGTTTTTTTTTTTATTCTTAAATTTAATAAATTGAAATCCAAATATTGGGTTCTAGATCTGAATCATAACTGAAAACTTTTAATTCGATTGCTATAGTGTCTGGTTCAGTTCGAACCGAACCGTGGTAATCGCTACATATACACAATAATTTGTTGGAGAAGTAAAATAAATAAAATGTTTAAGGGTAGAAATGTCAATAAAATATATTAGGGGGGAAAACCGCCACTTTTAAAATAATTGAGGGGGGTAATGTGCTTACATGAATAATTCAGGGGGAAAATGTGCTATAAGTATATAACTAAGGGGGAAAAAGTGTCATTTTCCCTTTTTTGTAATAAGTTCTATAATTTTAATTGTTATCAAAAGTAACAAACGATTATTATTCTAGATTCGACCCGTCTCACGGATCCACGCACAAGGTGACTCTTATTGTTGTTATTATTTATGGTATTAAAGTAAAATGATTATGTGGTATGAAGGATAACATTCAACCTAACATATATTAATATCACGTACTCTCAACATTAACTAAACATTTGTACACATCCCATGTAATCTAGCATTTTATTCATCTAATATTCACTAAAGTAATCTAACATTTACTGAACTAAACGCCTCTATATAGGTATTTTATCTTTTTCCTAGGTATCTAATTGTAAAAAAAATATGAAAATTAAAGTTTCTAAAAACGTAACATATGGCAAAAAGAGAGAGAAAGAGTGCTTAAAGGAATAAAAATACCAGAAGTTGATTATCGTTGGCTTCATCTGCCACCTGATCATCAGCTCCCCTAGTGCACTTCAGGTACTTCTCAATCAGCCCTTGCATGGTTCTTTATTCCATGGAGATTTAAAAAAACAAAAAAAAGAATAGAACGAAAATTATAAGTTAAAAATACACGTGAAAATTTCTGCTTGGAGATGATTACAATATAATTAAATATGAAATATAAGTTATAAATATATTTAAGTATATGATCAAAGCCTAGGGTAGGGTAGTGTATGTGTGAATTTGAATCCTAAAAGACTGATGCTTACGAATAATATAAGACTAAGATAACGTTATAAAAAAATTGTTCTTAGTAGGGAATCTGATAGATCAAAAGATTTATCATTACGGCATCTCCATTTGTATGTTTTAAGTGGATTTTGGTACAGTAAAAGTTTAAGTTGGAGATTTTAAACAAATGGGAAGGAAAGATTTTAATGATTTTTAACTCCTGCAAGCAGGGAGATTTTGCAGGAGAAAACCAGCTTTAGCGTACGGATGCTTCATCTAAAATTTATTTTCTTTTGCGTGAGATAACGGATGATGAGGTGGATGTTAGAGCCCACAAAAAACTGGGGTAAAATCCCCAACTATTGAGGATGCCCTTATGACTAAAGTTATAACTAGTTGTGACCACATATTTTCTAGAGTAAGGGTGTTGGATCTTCGCACAACAATCTCCCTCCTTGCACTAGCCAGTAAGACCTAATTTTATATTTCTTTATACAGTCACACATTTTTTAAAGTTAGGCTGTTCTCCTTGCACTAGCCCGTAAGGCCTAATTTTATTTCTTTATACAGTCACACATTTCTTAAAGTTAGGCTGTTGGACTTGGTCTTTTACCGACCTCCGTCCAATAATCTCCTGCTAGACTTGACCCTTATCGGTCTCGACCCAACAGGATCGAAATAGAAAAATAAAGCAAAAGAAAAAGATGAGATGAGAGTACCCTTGAGTGGCGAGTTCATAGAGCTTTCCGTGGGCGGAGAAAATGAAAAGTCCAATTTCAGCGTCGCAAAGCACGGAGAGCTCCTTGGCCTTCTTCAGAAGCCCTGCGCGGCGCTTGCAGAACGTCACCTGCCGGTGCACCGGGTTCTCGATCCTCTTCATCTGAATCTTTCCGCGAGCCATTCGAATATATAGCTATATATATTTGATCTATCTATCTGTTTCGAGAAATCCGATGATGGAAGTAGCTAGCTACCTAGTCGCAGACAACCTCCCACTAGTATGGACTAGCTTCGAGGTTGTTGCCCCAACTCTCTTGGGTGTGCTTAGTACAAACTTGGTTAATTACACTTGTTCTTCTGTGGTTTGGATCTTGGCTTATATATATATATATAATGTGAGAGTGAGATGAGCAGGCCACTAAATGATTCCACATATTAAAGAAAGGGTGAAAGAGCAGAGTTAATTAGGGGGCCGGGGTGAATAGCTTTACAGATCAGTAGGAATATTTGTGCTGCTCAGTTCTCCCCATTTTGTCGTGCTCCATGCCCCAGCCATTTTTGGTTGCGAATCCATCAAGGACACCTGGTGCCTTCGTCATTTATTTATAGGGTTCTACTATTGTCCTCCCAAATCTTACTCTCTCAAATTTACTCTCTGATGTGGTGGACTCTGATAGGTAATTTTTTTTCATGTGGGTCCTTATAAAAATGTCTAAATCAATATTTTAAGTGTGAGAGTAAAAGTTGAGGGATAGTTATGCTGTGCATCCGTATGCACCATGCATGGTGCATACGGATGCAAAAACGACGTCGTTTTATTAAAAACGGGCGTCTCCCCTTAAAAAAAAAATTCAAGTTCGATTCCCAGCAACAGCATTATGTTGTTCATTCATTCTGGAATTTTATTTCATAGATTATGGAATTTTAGTTCATTAATTCTGGAATTATAGTTCATCAATTCTGGAATTGTAGTTCATCGATTTTGAAATTTTATTTCATAGATTCTGGAATTTTTAGTTCATAGATTAGATTCTGGAATTTTAGTTCATAGATTATGGAAATAGTTCATCGATTTTGGAATTATAGTTCATCGATTCTGGAATTTTAGTTCATATGTTGTTGCTGGGAATCGAACCTGAATTTTTTTTTTTTAAAGGGGAGACACGCGTTTTTAATAAAACGACGTCGTTTTTGCATCCATATGCACCATGCATGGTGCATACGGATGCACAACATAATTTGCCAAAGTTGAGAGTAGAGAGTCAGAGTACATGTAGTATTTTCCTTATTTATAGAATGAGTTAATGCTCAATGTTTATAATTAAATAAGGTTATAGTATTTTCCTTATTTATAGAATGAGTTAATGCTCAATGTTTATAATTAAATAAGTATTTGAAAGATTACATATATATGAGAAGTTCATACATAGGTAATTGAATGTCAAATTTGTTTATTTAAATATGTAACTCAGAGTATATGAATACAAGATAATATAATATATTCATTATAATTGTCAAATAAATGTTAGCAACTTTATAAAATCGATCCTCTAACTACTTAGTCTTAAAACGGTAATCTAAATAAATACAGTTTTTGATTTGAATTTTTCTAAATATATTGGGCGATTGGTAAATATGATGTAACCCTTTCGGTCAAAACATTAAAGAAAGTGTTTGGTTGTTCAACAGTTTGGAGCAACAATTTGTTCCAAACCGCTGAAAATACAAACGCTGCAATTTGCAACGTTTTCACATAGCGTTTTGGAGAAATATTTCCCTAAAACACCCATGTATTTATATTTAAAAAAAAAACGTTTACTGTGGAAGAGCCGTTTCGACTCCTTTAATGCCAAGAGCCAATTTTGCTGGCTCACTGCTTGCCCATCAACGGATGGGCAAGCTTAATGTTTAAATTGGAGTCTTGAGGAGCCTCAAGGCTCACATGCCACTTTTCCTATCGATGTGGGAAGAGTGGCAAAACTAATCCTTATGTTTTTTTTTTTTTTTAATTTTTTATTTGTTTTATTAAATTATTATTATTATTATTATGAAATATATGTATACCCTTTAGGTCATTTTACATGATAATCTAAACAACTAATTTTTTTCAAATATTTTTTTACCAACTGCTGATATAATTCACTGGTCAAACTTGCTAATATAATATGCTAATTGCTAACTGCTAACGTAATCCGCTAATCGCTGATTGCCAAACAAGGACATTGCGAGGTAGTTTCCTGCTTTAATTTGGTGTGTTATTTGAATACTCTCTTTATCAACAAATCCCCCAAGTAGTTAATATGATTGACTTAACTTTTTTTTTTTCATGGTATTAAAAAAATACTTGGTAAATAAATATATAGCATTATTTTGTATTATAACTTTGATATTTAATTTAAAAATAGTGTACAAAAAAGATAATGGACAATGTAGTGTATGCAATTAATCATAGACAGTCTTTGTTTATGCAATTAGACATTAATCATAGACAGTCTTGTGCCTACACTCATGAACAAAATGGTCGTGTAGAACGGTGACACAGACACATTGTTGAGACTGGGCTTACTCTTATGGCTAATGCCTCTGTTCCGTCTCGTTTTTGAGATTTTGCTTTTGAGTCTGCTCTCTTTCTCATCAATAAAATGTCATCCAGTGTCTTGGGCAACTCTAGTCCTCACTATATGTTACACAAGTCTCAGCCTTCTTATTCCTTTTTACGTGTCTTTGGTTGTTTGTGCTATCCTCACTTAAGACCATATAATCATCACAAAATGAGTTATAGATCATCACCATGTGTTTTTTAAGGTTATCTAGAGTCCTTTTTTTTTTTTTTTGGGGGGGGGGGGGGGGGGGGGGTATAGGTGCATGGACTTACACACTAATAAGATCTATATTTCCAAGCATGTAAGGTTTGATGAGGCAATATTTCTATTTTCTACTAAGACTGTTTTGCAGGCACCCCCAGTTCCACAGTCTCGACCTTGGGCTGTGTTTACTTTGCAGTCTTACTATGTTCCTTCTACCACGGTGGTACCTGTTTCTTCTTCTACTGTGCAATCTACTTCTTCAGCGCCCGTTGCTCCACCATCACGGGTTCATGCCTCAAAACCCACGACAAGGACACACGCCATGGTCACTAGGAGCATGTCTCGCACCGCGCTTGCAGTTTTGACTGCTCAAATTTGCCCTTTTGAGCCCACTTGTTATACATAGGTTGTCAAATATCCCGAGTGGCGTGTGGCCATGGATAATGAATTCAATGTTCTTCTTCAGAATCAAATATGGACCCTGGTTCCTTTTCGTCCTGGTATGAATGTAGTTGGCTAAAAGTGAGTCTTTTACATATAAAAAAAAAAAAAAAAAAAAAAAAAAAAAGAAGGTTCATGGTTCAATTGAACGACATAAGGCTCGGTTAGTGGCAAAGGGGTTCAATCAGGTTCCAGGTCATGACTTCTTCGATACATTCAGTCCAGTGGTTAAACCCACAACTATCAGGTTAATTCTTTCTTTAGCTTTATCTTTTGGCCGGGTCATTCTCAGTTAGATGTGCACAATGGTTTTCTGAATGGTAACTTGGCTGAGACTATTTATATGCGTCAACCCCCAGGATATACTGACGAGCAGTTCCCTAATCATGTTTGCTTGTTGAAACGTTCTTTGTATGGTCTTAAACAGGTCCCTAGAGTCTGGTTTCAGCGTTTACATGCCTTCTTGTTGTCAGTGGGTTTCAAGGCATCAAAGACAAATGTTTCTTTATTTTATTACTCATAGGATTCTGCTTATGTTTATCTGCTGATGTATGTTGATGATATTCTTGTTATGGGTAGTATCAGAATCTTGTGAATATGTTGTTATCTAAATTTTCTGCAGCCTTTAAGATTAGGGATCTTGGTGAATATGGTTTTTTCCTTGTATTGAAACTCTAAACCATGGTGATGGATTGTTGCTTTCTCAGCAACGGTATATGACTGATATCTTAAAGCGTGCTGGTATGTCAAACTGCAAACCTCTTGCCACTCCCATTCCTGTTTCGAAATCGCTTCCTCCTTGCACAAATTTATATCATGATCATACTCAGTACAGGAGCCTAGTTGGGACATTACAGTATATGACTATTACGCGTCATGACTTGTCCTTTGCTATAAATAAGCTCTGCCAACACATGCATGCTCTCACGGTGTCACATTGGGTTCAACTGAAGCGTGTACTGAGATATGTTAAAGGTACTATTACTTATGGCTTGCGTATACATAAATCTGTGACAAATGATATTCATGCTTTCTCGGATTCTGACTGGACTGGATGTTCTGAAGATCGTAAGTCCACTAGTGGTTATGTCGTCTTTCTTGGGTCAAACCTTGTCTCTTGGGTTTGTAAGAAACAAAGGATTGTGGCTAGGTCTTCTACTGAGACTGAATACAAAGCTCTAGCAGATGCATGTGCTGAGGTAATTTGGATTCTATCTTTACTACGTGAGATTGGTGTTACCAATATCCATGTGCCTAAGTTGTGGTGTGACAATCTTGGTGCTACTTATATGTGTGCAAATCCCATATTTCATGCTTGTACCAAACATGTGGAGATTGATTATCACTTTGTTAGAGACAGAGTCACTGCTGGTGATATACAAGTTAATTTTATTTCCACCAAAGATCATCTTAGAGATATATTTACTAAAACTTTTCTTGGTCCTAGATTTTCTTTTCTTAAAGACAAACTACATGTTACTAATCTACCATGTGCTTGAGGGGGAGTATTAAGACTCTATGTATTCTAGTTATATTAGGTCTGTGTATTCTAGTCTTATTGTAACTCTTGTATTATATTTATTTTACTGTATTCTGTGACTCTATGATAAATTCAGAATATTCAGTTTTGATCATTGTGACTGTTAATATAAAAAGAGCTAGTAACTATTAATACTTGGAGACTTGATTCTCCGGGGATTTTCAAGAATTTTAGTACCGTACTCTTAATAGTTCTTCCACTCAATAAGTTATCTAATATGCAAAAGAATTTCTCTGGAAACATTTGAATCTATTTGATGAAAATTTGATTAATAAACATGCATGATATCGAGACTAATAAAGAGTACAAATATATTAAAATATGATGTTATGTATGAAGATGATACTCCGAAATATATATATATATATATATATATATATATATATATATATATATATATATATAGGGACGCACTCAGGTGCGAATAAGTGCCCAGGAAGGAAATGCGAACGAATCAGCGCGCGACACGTGTCCAGATCTAATAACTTAAAAAAAAAAACGCGGTGACATTTTCGTAAATAATTGAACATCGATGTGCAAGTAAAATATCTTATAAGTGCACCTATTTTCACCTATAAGTGCATGTAATTTTGCCTTGTTAGCATTCACTTTCCGCAACCATTCATGCACATGGGTGTGCTTATAACTATCTGTGCAACTATTTATAACTATAGGTGCACCTACTTATAACTATAGGTGCACCTACTTTCACCTATAAGTGCATGTAATTTTGCATTGTTAACATTCATTGATCTGAGTTCAGCGGGTAGTAATACTCCTGAAAACCACTCGCAAACATTCATACACCTAGATGCAACTACTTATACCTATGTGTGCAACTACTTAGAACTATAGGTGCAACTACTTAAAACTATAACTGCAACTAAGTATTGATGCTCAATGTAAATTTTTACTTGCACCTATAATACATTTTACATGCACTTGTAATACATTTTACTTGCACTTCGATGTTCAATTATTTACGAAAATGCCATCGCATTTTTTAAAAAAATCAGTGTTTCTCATCCATTAGATCTGGACACGTGGACGAACAGAATCCATTCCTATTTCGCGCATGGGCGAGCCGTTCGCACCCGAGTGCAAGTCTATATATATATATATATATATATATATATATATATATATATATATATATAGAATAAAGTTCAAATGTGGCGAGGTCTTACCGTGCGGCGGAATTCCAGAATACACCAATAGTGTTAACAATATGCACCAACAGTGTAATAAAAATACACCACAATGAAATGCAATAAAGCATCACAAAATACACAACAGACTCAAAAAAATACACCATATAACTCACCACCCCAATGGTGTATTTTCGAACAGTGTATGGTGTTTTTACTCACACCTAATGCTGTGTGTTTGGTGATGCGGGGCTCTGTTTACTCTGTTTTGTGTGGTGTATTTTCCTAACGTTGATGGTGCATATTTGTTGAACTATTGGTGTTGCCGCACCGTAAGACACGGCCGCACCTGAACTCGCCTCTATATATATATATATGGGGAAGGGTTCAGGTGCGGGTATAGTTTCCCGTGCGGTTAGATCTGAGCCGTGATCAAATTTAGATCAACGGCTCAAATCAATAAAAAAATTTTTAAAAAAAAACGCGTGTCTGCAAGAAAGAAGCATAAGCTAAAAATGACGCACCTTAAGTGATAGAAACACGCACCTTAAGTGTTAGATCTTAAGCACAACCTCACGCACATTAAGTACAAAACCCACACACATTAAGCACAACCTCACGCACTTTAAGCACAAAACCCACGGACTTTAAATATTAACTCACAGACTTTAAGTTTCAATAACTATTGACATTAAGCACAAACTCATGCACATTAAGTACACAACCCACACACGTTAAGCACAACCTCACGCACATTAAGCACAAACCCCACGCACTTTAAGTATTAACTCACAGACTTTAAGTTTCAACAACTACTGACATTAATCACTAACCTCACACACATTAAGCACAAACCCTACGCACATTAAGCACAAACTCCACTCACAATAATAACAAATCTCACGCAACTTAAGCACAAAAGTCCACACTTTAAGTTTTAACAACTACTCACGTTAAGCACAACCCCACGCACATTAAGCACAAAACTCACGCACCTTACGCACAAAACTCACGCATCTTATATACAAAACACACGCACATTAATCACAGACCCGCTCACCTTAATTTTGACCTAGATGCAAAAATTACAAAATTACCACCGCGTGTTTTTTAAAAAATTTTTGGTAATCCTGGACGTTGATTTAAGCGACATGAATAGCCCAGATTTTGGTAACTCACAGATTGTGTGTGTGTGTGTGTGTGTGTGCGCGCGCGCGTGTACATATATATACATGTATATATATATATATATATATATATATATATATATATATATATATATATATATATATATATATATATATGTGTGTGTGTGTGTGTGTGTGTGTGTGTGTATGTGTGTGTGTGTGTGTATATGTATATATATATATATATATATATATATATATATATATATATAGTGTGTGTGTGTGTGAGTGCACATATATATATATATATATATATATATATATATATATATATATATATATATATATATATATATATGTGTGTGTGTGTGTGTGCGCGCGCGCGCGCGCGCGCATATATATATATATATATATATATATATATATATATATATATATATATATATATATATATATATATATATATATATGCACACACACACACACATATATACACACACACACACATATAATTTAAAATGTGAAACAAACCAACTTAGCAAATTTTCATTTTGTGATTGAATTTATACTATATTATTATATTGAAGATCTATACTGTATATTAAAAGTAATAACATAAGGAAGAGGGCCCCTTCCAAGCGTGGGCCCTGGGCAAGGGCCCAACCTGCCCTTGCCCAGGACCGGGCCTGTATATACATATGTATACATATATATATGTATACATATATATACACATACACACACACACACACACACACACACACACACACACACACACATATATATATATATATATATATATATATATATATATATATATATATATATATGTGTGTGTGTGTGCGCGCATATCCGGCAAATGTGGTTTTATATTATATTTTGAAAGGGGCCCACCACCCTTTCCCATCACTGTTTATATATGTTACGGAGTATATATGTATGCTATAGATGTCTCATATAATAAATTAGGATTCATTAATGTTATTGAACTGGTTACTTAGCAGTTTTGGTAGAATTTGTAGTTTGTATGCTTAAGGTCAAGGAATCGAATTTTTTAATAGATGAATTTAGAGATATTATTATACAATATTAAAATTTATTTATATTTTTAATTTGTATTTTTTAAAATTTTAATTTTTTATAATTATAGTGAGATTTATACTATAGATTGTTTTGTGATTTATATCAAAATTTGAATTTATTTTTATTCGAGTAATTTATTACTTATATTTAAAATATGTGTAATTTTGTGAACTTTATAATGAGTTATTATGTGTAATATATTTTGTGATTTAGTTATGAAAAATATCTTAAAAGATAGTTTAGTTTTTCTATAAATTATCTAGTCAATGTAGTTTAGAACTTAGAAGTCATATTATGCGTCATCGTATTTGATCAAATTAATCTTTTATCCAATTAATTGTGTTTCATATTTTATTATGAATATTTTTAATCACGTTTAGAGTATTTTGATTTATTGCTCCCAATAATTAAAATTTTATGCTACGCTCTTATTTGTAAGTTTTATTTTATAAATTGTTAAAAATTACTTTATTATTTATTAAAATAATAATGTCATTTTCTATAAGCTCATTTGGTTTTAAATTATTTATTCATTTTTATAAACTATAGTTTTTTTTATTTATTTATGAAAGCACTGATGTGATTATTGATAATTTTAAATTTAGAAATGTATCTAGACTTATTTTCATGTGTATGTATAAATGTTAAAAACATGTGGATTTTATTTCAAATTATTTGAAATTATTATTTTTTATTATTTAATTCAAATTTTAGTTATAAAAATATCGATTAATTTAATATAGGGCCCATTTTTGTTGTTACGCCCCGAGCTTATAAAATGATAGGACCGGGCCTATATATATGTATATGTATATATATATATATATATATAGATTTTGGATCAGGTGCACACCCCCTTGGCAGATGAGCTCGTGAGCCTCTTTTCTGACCATTAATTAGTTTAGATGAATGGTCCAGATCATTTGGGAAATTTCACACGTGTAGCAGCTCTTTTGTTAACATTAGGGCTTTTTTTGTAAATTTGCAATAGCTTTTATTATAGGATGTATTTAATTTTGCCTGGGAATCTGCGAGAGTATTTCAACCCTTTGTATTCCATCTCTGTCTGTCTCTTCCAGCCATTCTCTTACTCCCCATCAATAGCTGACCTCCATCATCTCTCCCTCTCCATCAAAAATCTCGGTGGGTGAAGTTCATCATGGTGGCGCCTACTGTACGCCGATCGAAGAGGCAACGGCGGGCTAACGGTGGTTCCATCGAAGGTAATCGCAATCTCCATTATTGTTGTTCTAAAGTCAAGTTTGGGGGTGTCTTGCATGTGTATGGTTGTCTTCTCGTTTTTTATCGGCGGTTTGTGCTCCAATGGCAGTCAAATTGTGTCGTCGGGGTTTTGTCTGGTTGTGGGTTCTTTTTGTGGGTGCGGGGCTATGGGGCGGTCGCTGTATGGGCGGCGTCTTGTCGCCGGGGGACTGGGGAGTCGGTCTGGGAGCCGGGGTCTGGGAAACATCTTTCCGGCGGTAGAAACATATCCGGCGAGCATTTTTTTTTTAATTTTTTTTTTGTTATGCTGTTTCCATTTTTTTTTGTTTTTGTTTTTTCCTCTGTATATTTGCTTGGGCTTTGTTTGTAATTGTTTTGGGGGGATAGGTGTAATTGCCTGCGATTGAAATGAAGGAAAATGCATCTTAGGGATATAGTATGTGCGTTCCAGTATAAATTTGTGGGATATAGTATGTGCATATAGCGGATATTGTATTTGCGTTAAGTATGTTCAAACATATTTGTGTAGATTTAGTATCGTGGTTTTGTATTTTTAATTTTTGAGCATATTAAAAATGAATAATATGGGAGGGGTATGGCCGTATGGGCGTAGTAGTGACTATGCGTGTACATTTCTTGTTAGCCGTAATTTATGTTCATTGCCCCCATGTTACCATCTTTTACATGCACATTTTGTGCATTTTGCTGTCTGAGTATGTGCATTTTTTTTGTTGTTAGTATGTCGCTATATGTTTTTTATATGTTTTAATTTGGTTAGGTATAAGTGTTTGTTTGCCGTGTTAACTATCTTGATTTTGTATTTATAAAGTTTGTTTTAGGGTGATGCAGTGTGTTGAAACATCTTTTTCATTTAATTATACAATGGGTATTATGTGGTTTTTAGTTCTTTTTGTTTTTTAAGTCTGTGCATACGTATACATTATAGGTATATAGTGTGTGCGTTACAGTGTAGAATGTGCTGGTATGCACATTTTTTATGCTAATTAGTGTGATGTAAACATCTTTTTCATTTAATTATATCATGGCGAATATATAGTATGTGCACCAGAGATAGTATAGGTGCCTAACGCAGTGAAAAATCCTATTTTTTTTTGTCTATTTAAGTCTGTGCAAATGTATGGTATGGTAGGTGCATTTTTGTGCTGATTACAATGTCGAGTATGTTTTTTGTGGGGAGTGTATGTGGTTTGTGCTTGGGATGTAGTTAAATGCAATGTTATCTATTTTTATGATGGTGTTATTTTCGATTTTTGCAGGTCAAGGTGACCCACACACCCCAGTTGGTGTAACCGATCCGGTTGCAACTTTACAGCCTGACCCCCCCCCCCCTCGAAGAACACCACCCCCCGCCGACCTCGGCACCACATGAAGATAACGAGGTGGCTCAAGCCCCATCTGACCCGGTGCCGGATAGTGTTCCGGATGAGGATGAGATTAAGAATCTGAATTGGTGCAAATTTGTGATCGATTGTTTGGTTGACAGGCATGCAAAGTGGTCTATGGATACAAAACAGTCATTTACTGTGCATTTACATAATATCTATTGCATGGGTTTAGTAGGTGAAATATGCAGTAGTTTTTTATATTATTTGTGCTTTATTTCTGTTTTTTTTAAGAGTGTACTTTTAAGTTTGTGTGTTTTAAGTGAAATATAAGGGTATTCTTTGCTTTTTTTTAGCATGCACCTTGGGCGTTTTTTTTATGATTGTAGGTATATGGTATGTGCATATATGTATATGTAGTTTGTGCATTAAGGGTTATATTGTTATAACATGCACATGAAGGTTTATTTTTGGGACTGTAGGGTATGGTATGTGCCTGTATATATATAGTGTGTGCTTTTTGAGGTGTTGGTCTTTGCGTTGCATATTTAGTATGTATATTATGTATTTTGTAGCTGTAACATGCACCTAGGGCTTTAATTTTCTGACTGTAGGTTACGGTACGTGCGTATATATATATATACTGTGTGCATTAAGGGTTCTATTGGTAAACATCATGTGTTGTGCATTTTGTATGCATTTTACTCTATAATCCGTGCAATACGAGGTATATGCAATAACATGGGTTTATTAGATGAAATATGCAGTAGATAAGCATTATACAAAAACCAGCATACGCACAGACACGAAGTGTTCATGCACTTAATGGTCCAAACCCAAAAAAAAAAACCACAAAACACGGTCACAGTCTATTTTGTTTATTAGGTAGTACGACGTACATTTTATCAGCATTCTACGAAAACCAGCATATGCACAGACACGAACCGTTCATGCACTTACTGGTACAAACCAAAAAAAAAAAACCAAAAACACGGCCACAGTGTAGGTTGTTTGTTAGGTAGTACGGCGTATATTTTATAAACATTATACAAAAACCAGCATATGCACAGACACGAAGTATGCAAGGACGAAAAAAAAAACCACCGAATATGCACGGACACAAAAGTATATATGCACTGATCGGTACAACGCAAAACAAAAACAACACAGACACAGACTACCTTCACTACAACGTAGTACGGTGTACGCACAGGCAGGTGTACCCGTACGCACACGATTTGTGAACGCCTGCTATCGACCACCCCCAAACCCGTTTCACACCTCAACCATTTCGGGAAAAACCATGGTAGCGCACAGACTTAGAGGTGAATATGCACTTACCGTTACTGCCAATATCCATTTGCTGAAAGTCCTAAATTGTTGCTCCTACTATCACCAGCGACGTCATCACACATCTCCCATTGTTAACGCTAATTATGTCCTCTAATCTTTTTATTAATAGAATCTTTTAATTTCCATCCTCAAAAGCAGCAAAAGATGATTCATATTCCATTTAATTTAAGTCCTTAATTAAATTAGCCTTACAATTACTAATTTAACCTTACCATAAATAATAATGGACATTATTTCTTTTAATCTCAACCATAGATGGGAATTCAATCAATGGGTATTATTAGGCCTCATGGGCTCATCTATTAGAGGGGTGCACCAGATCCAAAGCCTATATATATATATATATATACATATATATGTATATATATATATATATGTATATATATATATATATATATATATATATATACATATATATATATATGTATATATATATATATATGTATATATATATATATATCTATATACATATATATATATATATATATATATATATCTATATACATATATATATATATATATATATATATATATATATATATATATATATATATATATATATATATATATATATATATATATATATGGGCGCACTCGGGTGAGAACGGGTGCCCGGGAAAGAACAAAGAACCAATCGTAGCCGATCACGTATCCAGATTTAACGAATCAAATGTAATTTTAAAAAACGACGCGGTGATATTTTCGTAAATAATTCGAACTTTGGTACAAGTAAAATGTGTTAAAAGTGTAGGTTTGCAAGTAAAAAGTTCAAGTAAAATCACTTACAAGTGCAACCATTTGCACTAAATAGTGCAAGTAATTTACTTTATTAACATTGGTGTACCTAATGATAATATTTTTCACATAGGTGCACTTAATAATAACGTTTGGTGAGAGCATGAGAACAAATCGTGTGCAGCAATCTTATATTTTTTAATGGTCTAAAATTAGATTAAGTGTGTGCGAGCACGAATTAAATATGTGCAAACACACTTAATCGCGTTTGCACACATTTAATTCGCGTTCACACACACTTAATCTATTCTAGACTATTAAAAAATATTAGATGGATGCACACAATTTGTTCTCACATTCTCAGCTAAGCAAATGTGTGTGTGTGTGTGTGTGTGTGTGTGTGTGTGTGTGTGTGTGTGTATATATATATATATATATATATATATATATATATATATATATATATATATATATATATATATATATATAGGGAAGGGATCAGGTGCATTTGTGGCTCCCCGTGCGGTTGTGCGGTGGATTAATGTGCGTGAGGTTTATACTTAATGTGCGTGAGATTTGTACTCAATGTGCCTGAGATTTGTACTTAATGTGCGTCATGTTAATATGCGTGAGTTTTGTACTTAATGTGCTTGAGTATTGTGTTTAATGTGCGTGAGTATTTCAGAATTGCGAGCTCAGAAGGAAGTAGAACAGAAACTCACGCACATTAACGCCCAAGCTTCTTGTTACTTCTTCTTTCAATTTGGTCATGGATTCTGGATTATCAGCTACCTTCAGTGCAGTTGAATAATGTTTATATAGATGACGCACGTACAGTAAAATTTGCACAGCAGCTAAGTGTGAATTTATGTTGTATTATTCCCATAATTCTTAACCACCATAGCCTGCCTCCGCATCATCATCATCAGGGAGGGGGCAATGGCTACTGGGATGGGGAAGAAGCTGACATCAATAATTTTTGCTGCATTTTACACATTCACGCACATTAAGTACAAATCTCAGGCACATTAAGCACAACACTCACGCACATTGAGTACAAATTTCACGCACATTAATCCACCGCACATCCGCACGGGAAGCATTCAACCGCACGGGTATATATATATACATACATATATATATATATATATATATATATATATAGGAGGGTTCCAATGAGGACAATTGCTTAGGTGAGAACGTGAAAACAAATCGTGTGCATCCATCTAATATTATTTAATGGTCTAGATCAATCGCGTTCGCACACATTTAATCACATTCGCACACACTTAATCTAGATCAATCTAGGCCATTAAATTTATTAGATTAATGCATAAGATTTGATCTCACACTGTCACCTAGATCAGTCGCATTGGCACACACTTTAGCGCGTTCGCACAACATTTAATCGTGTTCGCATACACTCAATCTAGACCATTAAAGTTAATTAGATTGATGCACAACATTTGTTCTCACGTTCTCACCTAAGTAAGTATTCTCATATATATATATATATATATATATATATATATATATATATATATATATATATATATATATATAGATTTAGGTTCTCGTGCGGGTGAGGGCTTCAGGTGCGTTGTGCGGTTTAATCTGAGCCATTCATCTCGCTTTAATCAACGTCCAGGATTATCAAAGTTTAAAAAAAAAAACGCGGTGGCAATTTTGTAATTTTTGCATCTAGGTCAAAATTAAGGTGAGTGGATCTGTGATTAATGTGCGTGAGTTTTGTGCTTAATGTGCGTGTGTTTTGTGCTTAATGTGCGTGAGGTTTGTGCTTAATGTGCGTGGGGATGTGCTTAACGTGAATAGTTGTTAAAACTTAAAGTCTGTAAGTGAATACTTAAAGTGCGTGAGTATTGTGCTTAATGTGCGTGATGTTTGTGCTTAATGTGCGTGAGTTTTGTACTTAATGTGCGTGGGTTTTGTACTTAATGTCAGTAGTTGTTGAAACTTAAAGTCTGTGAGTTAATATTTAAAGTGCGTGGGTTTTGTGCTTAATGTGTGTGGGTTTTGTACTTAAAGTGCGTGAGTTTGTGATTAAGATCTAACACTTAAGGTGCACCTTAGCTTATACTTCTTTCTTCCAGGCATGCGTTTTTTTTTTTTTTTTAAATTTTCATTGATTTGAGCCGTTGATCTAAATTTGATCAACTGCTCAGATTTAACCGCACAACCGCACGGGAAGCTATACCCGCACATGAACCCTTCCCTATATATATATATATATATATATATATATATATATATATATATATATATATATATATATATATATATATATATATATATATATATATATATATATATATATATATATATAAACATAATAAGCCTCTATTAAGGTTATATCCTTGATTTATGTCCCTATTTTTGTATGCAAATAAATGTGTACATTTTACTTTAAATGTTGTACATTCCAATGTTATTAGACAAAACTACCTTTACACCGTTATAACACCGTTAATTTTTAATTCTAACATTGATAACACATCATTATTACCATACACCTATATCGATCATATCTTTTTCCTATTTTTTAATTATCATTTTATTAAAATCATTATATATTAATTTAATACTTAATTATATTTTAATTAAATTTCTATGAATGCTAAATTATATATGTGTGTGTACAAAATACATATATTATTTGTGTATACATAATTCAAATTATAAGTTTTAATTATTTGTATTTATCAATGTTTTAATATTGGGCATGAATTTTCGCGCATCGCGCGTACAAAATGCTAGTATATATATATATATATATATATATATATATATATATATATATATATATATATATAATTGAAAACTCTAATTTGTCGTTCAATCATCAACTTACACCCCCAATTCCACTCCACAAATTGCTCTCCAGACATAAGATTGTGTATCCTAGGTAAGCAGACATGTATTTTCAAAAATAAAAAAAAAAAAAGAAAAAAAAAAAGGTAAGCAGACATGTTTATAGTGGGGCAGAGCACAACCTAGTCACCAATTGCAGCTGATTCTTTCATGTGCAAACCAACTATTGATCTGATCTTTAATAGCCAATAGGCAACAAGCCTTTTTAAAGCCACCTTTTCCCTCTTCCAATGGCCTTCACACATCCACACCTTGCCCTCCTTTTCACCTAGCTAGCTAATAGTATATATATGTATTTATATATTTATATATTAGGGTTTCCAATGTTCTTCTTTACGCCGGGCGTTCATGTTTCAAAAAGTACTCTTTTTTTCATCTTTAATTTGGGGTTTTTAAAAATCATATCTCATCCTCGTATTGTCAAGTCAGAAGAAAGAATAAAGAATGGTGCGTGCCAATCAAGCTTTTCTTCAATCTCCGCTCCAATATATATATATATATATATATATATATATATATATATATATATATATATATATATATATATTTATCTATCAATACCAATATTAATACTATCAAGTATATATATATATTTTTTGTTTATCATGTAATATGAATAATGTTATTAATAGCATCCAGCACAGTAGAATAAACTCTGTTTCGTATTACCAGGACTATGTGGTCCAATGGTACCCGGGTTGGACTTCTATTTGGAAGATTATGAGTTCGAGCCTTAATGGAGGCGTTATTGGTTTTTTGTGTTTCAGTACTTTGAGAAAGTATATGAACAGATACTACAATGTAATAGAGCAGTAACTTTCAAAAAAAAAAAACTCTGTTTCGTATTGTATATAATAATTGTACTCAATAATATGAACATCAATGTCAATTGACACCATAGGAATATCCTACATAATATATTTAATATTGTGAAATGCTTACCTTGTTAATTAAGCCTTTTTCCCGTTATTAATTAATATTTTATTAATTAAGTCTGAAAGTTATATTTTGTTTAGACTTTAATTATTCTATTTAGGATAAATATTTTTTAATTAAAAAAAATCATTTATAAAATCCTTTATTATATCATAATAGTATTTAACTATAATCAAGCGAAAGATATATCAAAGAAAAATCATCCACTTGTATTTGTTGTTTAAACTTTAATTAAAAGAATATAACGAAGATTAATATAGAATAATAAGTATTATAATTAAGAATATAAAAAGTATATAAAAGTTGCAAGGTGGAGCGGGTGAAGCATGACTATGATACTTAAGGTTATAAGTTCAATTCTTGCCAACACCATTTCAATTGAACTTGTTGTTGAAGGTCTTCTTAGTGTGGTTTATCTCTATTTGTCAGAGATTTATATAGTAATAAGCACTTGGTTTTCTGGACTAAAATATTAGTGTCAGTTGGTAGAAATTTTTATCTGGACTAAAATATTAGTGTCAGTTGGTAGAAATTTTTATTACTTATTGATCTAAGAAAGTTGATTATTTATGGGGCAATCCCAACCGAGTTGGTTGGGCAATTGACTTGGTAACCATAAGGTTCAGAATTTGACTCCGTGTGATTTCACCACGGCGGGATAGAACCCAACGACGAGGAGGAGTATGTGCAGCGGGTGGCTAACCTCGCTTCGAGGGAAGAGGGGCTGAGGGCCAAGGCCAACGTATGGAAGTAAGGGATGAAGGTGTTCAAAGTGGAGGGCTGGAACGACCTTCCGGTTCCAAGTTCGCCCTAGAGTGGTTGGGCGAGAGGGCACCAATTCGGGAGAGGTTAGGGACATAGCTAAGAGGGGTTATCTACTAAGTGACCACACCATGGCGGAACCAGGGCAGTGGGTGAGGGAGAACGGTCGCCACAGTCAGAAAGTGTGGATGAGTTTGGTAAGCCAACTCCGTGTTGGTCCGCTTGCAAAGGAAAATTCCAAACGTGTAGGAGGAGGTGGTAGAGTGGCTGTAGAGGAAGGTAGAGGAACTAGAGAAGAAAATGGGGGGCGAGGGAGCAGTCACCTGAACCTGAGGTAAGGATGCCTGCACCATTTACCATGAGTATAATGGACGCTTTCCTTCCAGGGATTTAAGGCTTTCAGCTATTAAGGCCTACACCGTGACCTTGGACCCGCACGCACACATGACGCGATACAAGGCAACTATGGTGATGATTGGGACAGGTGATGCAATCATTGTTTCAGGCATTCCTATCCACCTTGGAAGGGACGACCCAAGATTGGTTCAACATGATCCTAGATGGGTCGATCATGTGTTTTGCAGAGTTGTACAATAACTTTCTAACATATTTCTCCAAAAACACTCAACATAGGAAATACTTTTCTTATTTGTACACTGACAAACAAATCAAGGTAGGGAGTTTAAGGGATTTGATGGAAAGATTGAAAAAAGAAGTGAATAGTGTGTACGATTGCGATGATAATATGATTGTTTTAATCTTCACTCAAGCACTGAGCTTGGGAGAATTCTACAAGCGCTTGAATACCCACCCTCCTCGGTCTTATGATGGGTTGATGAGGATGGCCAACCGTTTTGTAGAAGTAGAGGAGACCGATAAAAAGAAGAGAGAAGAGGAGGAAGGAAAAGCAGAAGGAAAGTCCGAGAAAATGGGTCCAACCAACCAAGTGCCTAGCTCGAATCCATCAAAGAATGGAGGTAGAGATCAATTCTCAAGAAGATCACGTTTGGTCCCCTTGCGCCATTTAACCCACTCATCCATACAGTTAGCGTGATCTTGGATTAAGCCGAAGATATAGAGATAGTACAATTTCCAAAGGAATACATGGAAGTCTCCCCGAAGGTAAACCTAAAAAAATATTGCCGGTTCCACTAACATATTGGTCATTAAACTGACGAGTGTTACGTTCTGAAGAGACAAATAGACTAACTAATTCAGCGAGGATAATTTAGTCAGTTTGTGACGGTAACATCAACAACAAGGCCAGCCCAAAAAATGTATGGCGAAAAGGTGAGGGCCCTGAGCCAACCACTTCTATCACAAAAAAGAGAGTATGACCAGATCATAGAGGAAGGAAATAGGGAGTTATAGGAAGAACCCGTGCAACTTAAAAAATAAGTCATCCACTAAGAGTCTAAGAAATAGAAGATCCACAATAGGATATTAGGATTTGTGTAATATTTGGTCATGGTCTGCCCACATTAATTTTTCATGTAGAAAAAAAAGTCACTTTATTTTAATTCATGGTTGGGGCTCGACCTCAACCAAGTTTCAAGTTTTAACAAATTAAAATGATCGATGTCTTGCCTCGACCATTCTCAACCATAAAAAAAAAGGTTCATCATGCCTTAAGGATGTGGGAGGTCAGATCTCACCACCCATCTGACGGGTGTAGTGGTCTCTTAGCTATAAAAATACTGGAAGTGTTGGCTAAGGGATTGCTATTGCCCACAATTCTACCAAAGAGACCATGGGGTCCGACCCCGATCGGAGCCCAACGAGTAGCGAATTCCATTGACAAATACTTGGCGATTTGCTCAATGGCATCCTTGGCGCACCTAGACCTGAGTTCAAACCATAACGATTTTAATTAAAAGTTCGTGGATTGCTCAGCTTGGTTACTAAGTAATAAAAAACCAAAACAAAACAAAAAAAAAAAACAAAAACAAAAACAAAAACAAGAAACAAAACAACGTAATTAAATAAATAAATTTTAAAAACAATAGTGTGATCGCATGCCTAGGTCAGCCCTTAGCTAAGGATGGTCAAGGCCTGTCCTTGGCCAAGAATGACTGAGGTGAGCCCTTGGCTAAGGATGGCCGCAGTCGAGGCGACGCCTCAACCTGTCCTCGATCGAAAAATATACAATGAAGTAAAATAATTAAAAATTATTTTATTGTTAAAATATAAATAAAAAGTAATATTATTTTTCTCTCTAGCCAACTCATCTACATTCGTAGCTTGCGAGTAGGATGGTGGTGACAGGATATTCGATAAGTCCAACACTATTATTACACCGTAGCTGACTCTACTGCACTTGCAACTCGTGAGTGGGGGGTTAGTGACAAGATAATTGGACAAGGTATTGGACCTGACCCGGAACGCTCTTGGTCGAAAGGATTCAAAGCAATTAACGCGGTCAAATAGTAACAGTCAGAGTCAAGTAGAAAGCTGGTGGAACAGTGTACTAATGCAGAGCCCAATGCACTTATTAAAACACCGCCTCATTAAAGAGCAGAAGTTATGGAGGAGAGCGTACAACAATTACTAAGGACCCATGACACTTATTGAGGGGAGTCATTACACTTATTAGAAGGTGATTGTGCCCATTATTATATATTGTTACCATTATATATATATATGGTATAAATGCCGAGCCCATGTAACAACAAGGGGAACACGCACTAAAATTTATATTTAAGCTATAGCAATACTATTTGTCTCTGTTTATATCTACACAAATATTCTACGATAACATCATTATCGTTATTACAAATACGAAAAAATCAAAAGCTTACCAACAAAATAACTACCACTGAGTTATTGCAAAGAAATTCAACCATAACAATTAAAGATATATATATTAAAAAAAAATTTACAAAAGAGAATTCTTTACTAACGAATCACTGGTGATTGGTGAAGATTCTTACGGTGAAAGAAGATTGGCAAAGGGAAAACTTATTCTACATATTGAATTTCGATGAAGATATATTCTTATAGAGAAGTTGTAATTGTTTCTAATAGTAGCTAGATTTTGTTAATTAAAAATAAAAAGCATCTTACTTACAAAAATAATAATTTAGAAGATAATATATTTTTGCAAATATAATAATTAAAAAGTAATTTAGAAAGTAATATGTTGAAAAAAATGCTTGTATTTTATAATATTTTTGAGATACAACAAAAAAAATAATACAGAAGAAAATAAGGAAACAAAAACGAGATTATTTGACATTTTCAAGTGTGTACTCACTTTCCTTTAAGTCTTTAATTTCCCTTCACAAACAACATGCATGATACCATATTAAGACTTATGAGATACAAGAAGATATACAGAAATCTTGAGTTGCTCTGTCAAGAATTTCCCTTTTAAGTTGTGTAATTGAGAACTCTATCTTAAGATATAACACAGGAAAATATAACAACGACCAAATTAAACAATTCATCTCACAGACTTTTATCTGTGTAAGACCTTTCATCCCATACCTCTCTAAGTCCCTCAAAGGTACTTGTATGACTCTTCTCATATCTCAGATTTTTTCCAGATTACTTTCTGATCACACGCATACGCACATACACATATCCACGTAAATTTTGACTTTCCGACTTTTCTTTTTTACTCTTCAGATCTTACTTTACATTTTAACTTTCTGTAAAATTAAACTAAGAGATTCTTCTCTCTCCTCAGAATCTTCTGTAAAATTAATTCATGAGATTTTCCTCTCCTTATTTCTCAAATATTAAATAATATTTAATAAAAATTTCTCTAAACTTAAAATTATATTTAACTCCACAACTTCCAAATATTATTTAAGTTCAGTAACATGTTTGAAATCCCCAAACACATATTAACTATATAAATATCCAACATAAAATATATTGGAATATATATATTATGAAGGGTTTTTTTTTTTTTTGGGTAACAAACCCTATATATTTGAATTTTGAATTATGCCCTCTGAGCTCATCAAAATATAACTCAAATTAAATATAAAAAATTAATTGAGTAAATACCAATTTTGGTCTAACGAGTATATTAACAAAATGACGATTTTGATCTGCATATTTAATTTCTACCAATTTTTATCCACGATTATTGTTTTAGTACCAATTCTAGTCCACGATTATTATTTTAGTACCAAAATTCATCACGTCGGTCACCCATCTATTTAAGACATCCCGAAATCTAAAAATTTTAACGACATTTTCGTCCTTTTCAACTTAAGATTTCAATTTGAGTATAAATAAATGAATTTAAGCCCTAAGATCGATCCCAATTCGCAGTTCTCCTCCTCATCCTACCTTAATTTGATGAGGAAAACTGCAAATTGGGATAGATCTTAGGGATTAAATCTCTTTATTTATGCTCAAATAGGGATCCTAATTTGAAAAGCACGAAACTACCCTTAATAATTTCATATTTCGGTATGTCTTAAACGAAAGGGTGATCAACGTGATAAATTTTGACACTAAAACAATAGTTGTGGATATAAATTGGTACTAAAATAATAGTTGTGAGTGAAAATTGGTAGAATTTAAACATGTGGACCAATACTATCATTTTGCTAATACTCGTGAGACCAAAATTGGTATTTGTTCAAAATTAATTATATATGTCGAAAGTATAAAGTATAATCGGATAGAATCTTGTCAAATCAATAGAAAACTCACAAGAGATATTCGATTCACATCTCAATATAATTGGCATCATAGAGAATGGATATAGCATTGACACGTAGGTGGATAATATAATTGTTTTTAGTAATGATGCCAAGTGGATGAACCCGGTGTGATTTAAACTTTAAAGTAGTCTTTTATTTAGTTTTTACTCCGTAATAATAATAATAATAATAATAATAATAATAATAATAATAATAATAATAATAATAATAATAATAATAACAACAATATACGCAATATAATACTAAATATATAAAATAGTTTATTTAGTGAGTTTTGATATGATATGATAGGCACACAGTTGAAAGTAAAATCTGAAAGTATACCTAGAACTCCTTTATTATTATGCCCTATCATCTAATTAAATTAGAAATACATTTAAAATATTCCATAATATACATTTTGATAATATAATAGAACTCTTTATATTTATTAGTTGTCCGTAATAAACGACTGACTTTACTGTGTGTGTGTATATATGAGTTTAAAATAGCATTTGTCTTTCTTCAATAAGAATAGAAATAAGAACGTTTTAGAAGGCGTTATTAGCCGGTTGGACTTCCATTTGGAAGGTTGTAAGTTCGAGCCTCAGTGGAGGCGTTATTAGCTCTTTGTGTTTCAGTAGCTCTTTGTGTTTCAGTAGGTTGAGAAAGTATATGAACAGATACTACAATGTAATAGAGCTAGTAGCATTCAAAAAAAAAAAAAGAACGTTTTAGAAAGTATTTTTTAAATAATAATACTTCATTCTTTAAAATAAATAAATAAATAAGGGTACTTCATCGCAACTTTAATTTGTCAAATTATTTCTACGTTGTCATTACACGTCGCACATTCTATCACATAATTGGTATCTCATCGTTCACCTTATTAGGACTCTATGTATCCCAGAATCTGTTTAGAACTTCTTATCCTTGTCACTCCGTGACTCTTTATTATATATATTCACATCATCTGACCTCATTGTAATTAATGTTCAGTTAATATAATACAATCAGTTCTCATCTGGTATCAGTAAGCTAGGATTTTTTTCTCTTTCCTATGGCTAACAGATCTGTTAACTCCTCCGAACGAACTACTTCTGATGCTACTATTTCATCAAGTTCTTCGTCGATTGTGTCATTATCCACCGCTCATCACTTTATTAGTACCAAATTGACCTACAAGAATTTTATGTTCTGGCGTACACAAGTCGTTCCGTTTCTTCATGGACATGACTTAATGGGCTTCTCCCTGCCGCCGACAACAACGCCGACGCCTTGCCACGACCGAATCCTGCCTATGCTGTTTGGATGCGTCAAGATCAAGCATTGCTGTCCATGCTTATCTCCTCCCTCTCCGACGAAGTCATGCCGTTAGCTGTTGGACGTCGTACGAGTCGTGCCCTTTGGGAGGCCATCGTTTAAGCGTTGTCTTCTTCCTCCCAAGCCTGCACATTGAATTTCCTCGGTCAGTTACAGGTTTTGGATCAAGGTGATTCGTCGATTGCAGATTACATCGGGCGAGCTCAGGTGATCATTGAAGAGCTCACTATCGCCAGACGCACAGTAACCCTAGACGATCAAAACCTCTTCGTCTTTCGCGATTTACGACCGGAGTTCCGTGCTCTCACCGCTTCTCTCGCCGTCCATGGTTAGCCAGTGACGCTTCAGGACCTGGCAGACTTCCTCGGCGCTCACGAATTCATCTCTAGTTGTGACTACGACGGTGCACCGGCGGCGCTTGCAGTCCAACGCGGTGGTGGCAAGTCGGGCCGTGGCGGTCAAACCCGTGGTGGCGGTCAGCGAGGAGGGGGTGGCAACGGTGGTTCAAACCGTGGTGGTGGTGGTCGACAGCAAGGGGGTCATGGGCGTGGTGGCCGCGGTCGCGGGCGCAATGGTGGTGGTAATCAGATCCAGTGTTAGATTTGTAGACGGACTGGTCACGAGGCAGTTGCATGCTACTATCGTTATGATCCCCCACCCCAGGCCAATTTAACCTATCCAAATAATTCAGATATTGGTGGCTCTCAGATGCGAATCCCGGATATAGGGGCAACTAATCATGTTGCTCCAGACATTGCTGCTTTGATCACCTCAGAAGAATATGTTGGCAATGACACATTGCGTGTCGGTGACAGTATGGATTTATCTATTAGTCATGTTGGTCATGCCTCTTTTAATACCCCTTCTAGATCATTCAAACTTTATAATATTCTTCACGTTCCAAGTTTGTCTAATTCTTTATTATCTGTTCAAAAATTTGCATCCGATAATAAAGTCTTTTTTGAGTTTCACCCCTCCTTTTCTGTTGTGAAGGATATCAATACCAAGAAAATACTTCTTCAGGGCAATGGTTCAGGGGGACTATATACGCAATGTAACACCCCGTGTTACGGCCCCTAACCCAAACTAATTATTTAATTACTTACCCTTAAAAGTGAATTGAATTTCCTTAATTAATTAAGAAGGGTCCACCATGGATCATGGACCCTTATCCCTAAACCAAACCCTTAGTCCTATAAGGAATAGAATAAGTAAATCCCTACCATTCAGACCCCAGTTAGGACTCTTAGATATATATATATATATATATATATATATATATATATATATATATATATATATATATATATATATATATATATAAGGACAGAGGAGGCACCTAGAATTCACACCACAATGGATTCCACCACACAAGAATTCCCAAGAATTCCCCTATCACCAAACGTAGGAGAAATCACGAAGAGGAGATCTTAGAGAAAGAACCTTAGTAGCCGAGGATTTTAATTAAGGCTAAGAGGTAACCCATGTCTCAACAAAACCTATTTTCTTTGCTATATCTTCTTCATTGGTTTCTTGATATATGATTCTGTGCTCGAGTCTTGATAAAGCTTTTCTTGAGATTGATATGGTGATTATGAGATAATCTTGATGTTTATGAGATGATCTTGATGTTTACGTGTTGATCTTGATGCTTATGTGATAATCTTGATGTTCTTGATTCTAAGATAAATTATATAAACGATCTTATGTTTTAATTATGACTAGAGCCCTAGGGTTAAAACGTGGATTTCGCACTGTGATATTCTTGGTATGTTTGGGTGAGATTTTGCATGTTCGGGTATTGAGTCTTGATATGTTTAGAAGTCATGTTAGGATGTATTTAATGTGATTCTTGGTTTTAATCCATTACTTGATTACGTGGTGTCGTCGTTTGTGTTTAAATGTGTCTGGACATGGTTTCGGGTTCCACGAGGGATCCCGGGACCGAATTATTACATAAGAGTCAGTGGGGGGTAGGTGGGGGCAGGGGTACCCGCCACCTACCCGCTGCCCCATGGGACCGCCTGGCAGCCGGCGGGCATGCGACTGCCCGCCGGGCACCCGCTGCCTCGTGATGTGCCGCCGGCGGGTGGCCCTCCACCCGCCGGCCACTCGCTGGAATTTCGGTGTGGAATATGGTGGTTTTCCCCATTTGATGTTTCCCCGTGTCCCGTGGTGTCCCATTGGACCCCGTTTGTCGTGCCTGAGTCTAATTTGATGTTTCGGGTACCGTTCGTAGGATAAGAGAGTCTTATATATTGCATACTAGTCGAATAGGTATCCCATTGGCCTAGGAGAAAGGTGCATGAACCCCTTAGGCGTATCTCTAGTAATGTGGTTGACCACGCATAGGTTATATTTGTATGTTTTCCCCTCTTTATGTGTCAATGTGGGTTGCATGTGTTTGGCTATGTGTTATTTGTGCATGATACCCCAATTGGTTGCGATCAATTGGCTATACAGGCAGTTGGATGGGTTGAGAACCATTGGCTGTTAACCCGGCCGGTTGCGATCGGACGGGTATATAAATATATATAGGGCTGCGGTCCATAATCTGGTTGCGATCAGATATACATACTATTCGGGCTGCGGTCCACCATTTGGTTGCGATCAAACGTTATAAATGAGCTACGGTTCATCGATTGGTTGCGATCAATCTCCTTGTGCTGCGGTACAGGCAGGGTACTTCGGGGCCATGCCAGAGCTATATGCGCTGGCGCTTCGTGTATGGGCGCATGAAGGGTCCTGCGGCACCACCAAATGTATTTACGTGTTGAGATAATGATTCAGTACTGATATGAATGATGTGAAATAGTCTTGTGACCTTAGGGTGTGTGATAGTATCTTTATATGCGTGATTATACCTGATGAATGTGCTTACCCTTACTTGTTGAGTCTATTCTCGATTTTAAATTAGAGTTTCATAAGTATATCTATTTCGGCTTCAAAATGGTTTTCCCTATATATATATATATATATATATATATATATATATATATATATATATATATATAGGGACGGAGCCAGAAATTCGGTTGAGGGGGGGCGAAACAGTACAGACAGATTCAGAAATTTTTTTCAGAAAAGGCGAAACATTAAAACAAAAGAGATAATTTAAAAATAAATAAATAAACTACCTAAGAAATATAATTGTAAATATTGTTCGATATGGACGAAAAATAAAACACATCGAAACTTTATAAAAATATTCATAACAAAATATGAAACATAATTAATAAAATAATTTAAATAGAAAACACATTATAAATTACACATCTTATTATAGAGTGTGTGTGTGTAATATTAAAAAAAGAATTGTAAAACAATGTTAATACTAAGATTGGAACCCTTAACCTCATTATTACCAAAGATGTGCTCTACCACCAATTCTAACTCACTTCTTATTAACATTTTATAATTTTTTTTATACTAATACTAAAACATGTACTATATATACATATATACATACAAATACTATATATGGGGTGGGGAGGAGGGCAGCCGCCCCCCTGCCCCCCTCTCCCTCCGTCCCTGTATATATATATATCTACCTATATTGTATTTTAACGCGTTAGAGTGGGTTACCAGCATTATTCGTTGAACATATATATTTGGCTTTCAGGCACAGATGAGTAGCTCCGGAGCGCGCTAGAAGACCCGAGGCTTAGCTAGTTAGTTCCTTATCGGCCTGCGTGCCATGACGATGTACTTAACATTGATTTGAGGATTTATGATATTTAGATAGTTTAGCCTGTGTGTCTGAGTTCTCCAGCTCAAACGTGGCATAGCACCCCAACAAATATGTTTAGTTATGCTCTGTTTTGGGATTTAATGATAGTATTACCTTTACTTCATAAGCATTCAATGTTTTAAATTTTAGGGGTGTTACACGCTACCATTACCAAGTTCGTCGCTGTCACCGTTTCTTTCCACTCGTGCCTCAGCATCAATTTGGCACAATCGTCTAAGTCATCCTCATAATCGTGTTCTTAGTCGTATACTTCAGTCTTGTTTAGTTAGTGGGTCTTGTGATATTATTCGATGTAATAATACTTTATGCAATGCGTGTCAATTGGGTAAATATGCCTGTTTTCCTTTACCATGTGTTGCATCCTCTGGCTCTCATGTACTTGATCTTATATACACAGACATCTGGGGCCCAACTCCTATTTTATCTACTACTGGTTATCGTTACTTCGTAATCTTTGTAGATGATTATTCTCGTTACACATGGTTGTTCCTTATGAAGTTAAAATCCGATCTCTATGTCATCTTTGATAAGTTTCGCATTCTTGTTGAAAGTTAATTTAATTGCAAAATAAAATTCATTCAGTCGGATTTAGGTGCTGAGTACAAAAAGCTGCATTCCTCGTTTGTTCAGTTAGGGATTCAGCATAGACAATCTTGTGCATATACACATGAACAGAATGGTCGTGTTGAACGTAAACATCGTCACATTGTTGAAACTGGTCTGGCTCTTCTAGCCCATGCTTCTATTCCTTTATAATTTTGGGATTTTGCTTTCGAGACAACTGTCTATTTAATTAACAGAATGCCATCTTCTGTATTAAATGACTCCAGTCCCCATCTCCTGTTACATAAATCCCCTCCTTCCTATCTTTTTCTTCGTGTCTTTGCCTGTTAATGCTACCCTCATCTCTGGCCATACAATCGTCATAAAATGTCATACAGGTCTTCTCCCTGTGGTTTCCTAGGTTTCATGAGAATTGTACGAGTAGGCATTTTGAAAATATAGCTCTTGTGGTGGTGGAGTGTAATAATGATTTTGAGGGTGGGGATTATAGGAATAAGCATATGATTGGGGTGGTGGTGTGGTGTTTCTTTGGTAGGGATAATGGTAAGGTTGAGCATTGAAGTATTCAAAGGATTTATCATGGAAATCATAGCATTGATAGTCCATTTCTCAAAGATTAATCTAGCATTAAAGCACAAAACAAGGGAAAAAAATTTTCAACTAAAAGTAATTGCAAGTTAGCTCAATATGCAATTTCAATTTCAATTTCAATATCTAAGAAGAGAAGGGATAAAGCACACAATGTGCAAATGGAAAAAAAAAATTGGAATAACAAGGCAAAACAATGGAATGATGAAATAAACAACAAGATGGATTCACAAGGTAAAACAAATGAGCATAATGGAATATGCAAAATAAAATGGGCTGCCTAGAACTCCTATTGACACATTCCTAGATTGTCATAGTAAGCACACTTCACTTGACACCTATTGCCATCCCCGGCAACGGCTCCATTTTGATAAGGTGTGGTTTTTGTGGGATGAAATTGTGGTGTGTGAAAGAGTGTAAAAGGAAGTGTGGAACTCCCGAGTGTCGAACTCAAGGATGTCTGTTTGGAGCAAGCAAAGTGAAAGACAATCCTTTGTCACAATGCATCAACAGGATATGCTAGGTGAAAGATGAGGATTGTAAGGAAACAAGGTTGTAAGTATAAGGAATCAAGAAATAAAAGAAAACAAACAAGTAAGTAAAACGGGGATTTGGATGGAAAAGATTTGTGATCATGCATTCATTGGTCTTTAACTTGGGACAAGAGATGATGCAAAGCTTGCCTAACCTAAGGGAGAACCAAGGCACCAACGTTAGGTTGCATCAAACCTAAACTCTCATTCCCTACGTCGGGTGAGGCATTCTATCAAACACTTGGCGGGTGGTCTACCGTCTCCTCCCCTAAGCTCGCCCCCTCGGGTCGTAGGAATGGGATTGCAAGGGAAAGACTAAGGAGAGTGCAATCTCTTGCTAAACTCCCACTCTCACACTCATCTAACCATTTTGGGTCCTTAATGGGAAGAGATCAATATGCACTCCTCTACAACATAGACATTCAAGGACAATCCATACATCAAATCTCATCATATAAACCATAACTACTACAGAAAACGGTTTTAACGTCACCATTTTAACGTCAGATTTTAGAAAATCCGACGTTAAATATTTAAAATTATTTTTTATTTATTTTTTAAATACATATGACGTCGGTTATAACAAATAACCGACGTCATATATAATCGAAATTTAAAAAAAAAAAAAGCAAAATAGTTACGACGTCGGCCGACGTAATTGGCCGACGTCGTAATCTAATTAAAAAAATGAAATTTAAATAACATAAGACGTCGGCTAATTAATTAGCGACGTCGTATGCCATTTAAATAAAAAGAAAATAGGAATTAAAATAAGATACGGCGTCGGCTAGTTAATTAGCCGACGTCGTATTCTATTTAAATAAAAATAATAATTATTATAATACATACAACGTCAGATAATTACTTAGCCGACGCCGTATACTTAATATAAAAAAAAATTAATTTACTGCGTCGGCTAATTAAAAAGCCGACGCCGTATGTTCGCTCGATTAATTTACCGTAACTGGTCTGATCCGAAGCCGCAATTCAAACAAATAAAAAAAATTCACCGCGCCGTTCGGCATCTTCATCTTCATCTTCACCACACCACACCTCCTCACCGCCGTTCGCCTCACCGGTACACCGCCACACCGCTACGCCGCGCCACCGTCTCGTCGCCAGCTACCGCCGCGCTCAGATCGAACGCTGTTTTGTCGAACGGTAGCAGCGACGGTCTACGCCACCGCCCCTGCTCTCCGCCGCTGCTCTCCTACGCCGCCGCCCTGCTCTCCGACGCGGCTCGTGTCTCGCCGCCATAGCTCGGACGGACGCCGCTGCGTTGGTACGTAATATATATATATATATATATATATATATATATATATATATATATATATATATATATATATATATATATATATATATATATATATATATATATTTATTTATTTATTTATTTTTATTATTTAATTAATTTTTTATATATTATAAATTTTATAAAATATTTTTTATATAGTTTTATGAAATATTCTGAAATGATTATGAAATATTGTTTATATAGTTTTAATTTTTAGAAATTGTTAGGAATATATATTTTAGGAATATTATGAAATATTGTTTATATAGTTTTAATTTTTAGAAATTGTTAGGAATATATAGTTTAGGAATATTATGAAATATTGTTTATATAGTTTTACTTTTTTAGAAATTGTTATCTATAAATGAGATGTAGAGAGTAGTAGTTTAATTATTTAGGTGAAGAAAGATTGAGCTAAAGATTTTGACAATTTCTTGTATGAGATGACTTATAAATTTTAGTATTATCTAATTTGAGCTAAATAATTATGAGTTGGCTTATAAATTGCCTTAGAACCTAATTACTAAATAAAATCGAAAAAATAAGCCCTTTGTGAAATAGAAATGGAATTGTGTTGATATTTGAAAATTTAGGATTTATTATATATATATATATATATATATATATATATATATATATATATATATATATATATATATATATATATATATATATATATATGTTGAATTTTAAGAATTAGTGTAGTTGTTGTAGTTTTTTTTTTCTATAAAAGGAGGCGCAAATTATGCCGTGGAAACGTGCTCACCATGCTTGGTGAACACGCTTCCAAACGACGTCGTTTTTGGCGTCGTTTTAAAAAAAAAAAAAAAAAAACATTGTTCTATTAACGGCGTTAGGAAGGCAGTTATGATCAGACAACTCTTTGCGTTTGATTCTTTCCTATTCGCAAATCTCTGAAGGCAATTGTGATCCGACATTCGCGATTCTTTCCTATTCGCGATGGAGGAGACGACGGTTCGAGGAGAAGATTCAACCGATATGATTTCTGCGATTCCAGGTTGCGTTCGATTTTATGCGTTTGATTTCGTTTGATTTATGAGATCATGGATTGTTGAAGATTTAGTTATTTTTATTGGTATTTGTTCAGTATCTATGCAGTTTGAATGTTCATAATGGCCGTAAATGTGTATTAGTTCCATGTTTCTGTTATGAATTTTACATAATGCAATTATGTATTTTCTGTTACAGAGTTATGAATTTTGATACTCTGTTCATGCATGTGATATGAATATTCATAATGTAATAGTACTATGTCCATAACATATTAACTGGTATGTTACACTGCTTGCATATACTCAGTGAATGAAGATTGTGTTGGTGATTCAATAAGCAATGATCAAGCAGAGTTAAACATTGACATTGATGGCTCGTCTTCAAGTCCAGGGTCTTTTTATTAGTTGGTGTATCATGAATGTTGTTTCTGGTAGGTGTAGGTACTGATTCATGGTGATTATATGCAAATTGAATGTTGTGATTGGTATTAATAATTTGTTCACGTTATGAATTTACAGTTTTGAGGTTATGAATTTTCCGTTATGTTATTATGAATTTTCTATATGAGATTATGAATTTTCCATATGAGGTTATGAATTTTATGTTATGAGTTTATGCATTTCATGCCATGAGTATCTATGCAACTTTGAATGCTCATAATGTCACAAATGTTATTGATACTCGGTCTTTGTTATGAACTTTCTTATATGATGTTATGAATTTTATTCTTTGTGATTATGAATGTTCTCACATGAGATTATGAATTCTATAGTGTAGCATATTATATTCATTATAGGTGAAATCCACATTCATATTTTAGTAGTTGGTATAGGTGTGGTTATATTTTTGTTGCAATTGCAGTTGATGAAGACTTGGTGGGTGTTGTAGTAAGAAATGTTGACGAAGCTTTTGAGTTATATAATGGATATGCATACAGAGTTGGTTTTAGTGTGAGGAAAGGCCAACAACGTTATAAGGCATCTACTAAGTCAATTCAGATGAAGAGGTTCTTCTGTGCTAAGGCTAGGTATAAGCAGAAACCAAACAGTGGTGTTAAGCTTTATTCAAAGATTGATATGAGGACTGGATGTGGTGCATTTGTTCAATTTGATGTGGGGGGTGATGGGATGTGGATAGTTACAAAACACTTGAAAGAGCACAATCACGAGTTATGTTCATTTGGCAAGAGTCATCTGCTTCGGTCGCATAGAAGAGTGGGAAACAATCAGCTTGAATATTTAAAAGACATGAAGAGTAGTGGTGTTGCATTGGCGGATGGTATGAGGTTTTTGAAACATCAGTCAGGGGGTTCTCCATTGGTTGGCTTTACCAACCGCGATACTTACAATTCGATGGCTTCTGTGAGTTTGAAGTGTTTGGATGGATCTGATTCCAATTCTTTGATTGAGATATTCAGGAGGAGGCAATCTAATGAGGTTGATTTCTTTTTTGATTTCGAAGTTGATTTGGATGGAAGATTGTGTAGTTTTTTTTGAAGGGATGGTCAAATGAGAAGGGATTATGAGGTGTTTGGTGATCTGTTAGTGCATGATACAACATACCGCACTAACAAATATGATATGATTTGTGGTCCTTTTGTAGGGATGAACCATCATTGCATGAATGTAATGTTTGGTTGTGGTTTTTTGATGAATGAGAGGATAGAGTCATTTGCGTGGTTGTTTAGAGTGTTTTTAAGATCCATGGATGGCAAGTGTCCACAGACTATCATGACGGATCAATGTTCAGCTATGGCTGCTGGCATTTCCATGGTGTTTCCTACATCACGCCACCGTCTTTGCATATGGCATATTGGTGAGAATTCGAAGAAGCATATCAAGGCATTGAGGAATCATAAGGATTTTCTGGATATGTTCAATTGTGTGTTGAAATACACCGAGACTGAAGCTGAATTTGAGGTTTACTGGACAAGGTATGTTATTATGAATTTACATTATATAATTCTGAATTTTCTGTTATGTCATTATGGATTTTCTGTTATGTCATTATGTATTTTCTGTTATATGATTTATGAATTTTCTAATATGAGATTATGAATTCACAGTTATACAATTCTGGATTTTATGTTATGTCATTATGTATTTTCTGTTATGTCATTATGTATTTTGTGTTATATGATTATGAACTTTGTAATATGAGATAATGAATTCACAGTATACAATTATGTATTTTCTGTTATGTCATTATGTATTTTCTGTTATATGATTATGAACTTTCTAATATGAGATTATGAATTTTCAGAATATGAGTAATAAACATGTGTTTTAACCTTTTCAGGATGGTTACAAAATATAATTGTCATAAGAATACATGGCTAGAGAAGCTTTATGACTGTAGGGAGAAGTGGTGTCCAGCGTTCAACAAGGATTATTTCTCCGGGGGTATTTTATCTTCGCAAAGGAGTGAAAGCACAAATCATGCAATTTCTAGGAGGCTGTCCAAGACTGCTGGTTTATGTGATTTTTATTCATCCTTTGTGAGTGTTATATCTGAATGGAGAAGTAAGGAAAATGGCGAGGATTTCCGGTGTTCTCAAGGAGTACCCGCCATGATGATGGATCATGTGAAACTCCTTTCACATGCTAGAGAGGTTTATACAATTGAGATTTATTTTTTGTTTGAGGAACAATTTATGAAAGGTAGCTCTTGTTATCAAGAAATGGTGTTGAACGATGGTTGTAAGTGCAAGTATCACGTGTGGCGACCAGACATAGATATCATAAGGCATGAAGTAACCTTTAAGGCAATCAATTTGGATATATGCTGTAGTTGCAAGCTGTTTTCAGAATTGGGAATACTTTGCTGTCACTGCTTACGTATACTTCATGTGCACTGTGTTTCCAGTATTCCCGATAAATACATTCTAAAAAGATGGACTAAAAAGGTTGTTGAGGGTAGAAATGTGGACATTGCATCTGTGTTTTATAATGGTGGTGTCCCTTCTTCAATTTGGGCTGTTGAGATTAGTAGGAAATTTCAAAGGCTTATTGTTTCTAGCCAAGATAACAGTGTTGCTAGACAATTCTGTGATGAAGCCGTTGAGAATGCAAGGAAAAACATTGAAGCTGAGATTGGGGATGTGAACACTGAGGAGGGTGCTGTGTCTTCGTCAAGTGGTATTGTCCAAGACCCCTCAAGCCGGAGGGGTAAAGGTGTGAGAAATAAAAGGAGTAGTAGTGTTATTGAGAAGAAGTACAATGCAGCAAGGGGAAGAAAGAGTGCTGCAAACAAGCTTGCTTCAATTACAAAGGGCTCTGTCCAATCATTGGTCTTGGAAAATATTTCAGAGATTGCTCGTGATGGATATCTTGTACATCCAAGCACCGGGGGTTCACAATTTGTTCATTTTAATAAGAATGTAGACCACGATGTAGCTATAGATTGAGATCGTGTTAACAGTATGTACTTATGAATTTTATGATTTTTAGATATAGGATGAGAATTATGTGTCAGATTATGAATTTTCCTTTACCAGTTTATGAACTTTCATTTACCAGTTTATGAACTTTCCTTTACCAGTTTATGAATTTTCCTCTATGTGATTATGAATTTACAGTATGTTCTTATGAATTTTATGTCTCAGATTATGAATCTTCCTTTATCTGATTATGAATTTTCCTTTATGTGATTATGAATTTTCCTATATGTGATTATGAATTTAGAGTATGTGCTTATGAATTTTATGCTATTAAGATTTTATGAGAATTATGTCTCAGATTATGAATTTTCCTTTATTTGATTATGAATGTTACTTTATGTGATTATGAATTTTCCTTGTTGTCATTATGAATGTTATTTTAATGTTATGTAATAATGAATTTCAGTTATAGCTAACACGTATACATTCATAATCTCATAAAAGAAAGTTCATAATTGCATAATAGAAAATTCATAATATGGTAGTTGAAAATTCATAAACTCTACATGATCCACATGTAATCTGAATTAAGAGCAATAGATTGTATATTCATAGGTGCAAAATATCTGTGCACATTACAAAATGAGAGATTCACAATCTAGGGTACCAACAGTCAAGATTTGCTTCATGTTCACAACATATTCAAACACCAAAAAGCGGTATAGTTTCATTTCTTTTTTGAAAGATCCTTGGCTGCCTTCATAACTCGCAATCTTTCAGAGTTCCTACCCCATGTGATAATGTTTGATGCGTATTTAGCTCTAAGCTCCCAAATGAAGTCAGCCTTCAAAAAAAAAAAAAAAAGATGTTAAAAAACAAAAAAAAAAAAAAAACAAATCTAAGTTGAAATTAATATATCTTATACTCTTACATTTACATGGGTGCCTATCTTGAATCCACTGTCCCAATCTTGAACATTCCCCTTGTAGGACTCCATGTGTCGCATGACATATATGCCACAATCAATGACATTGTCAAGCTCCTTCCAAGGAATGGCCAAGTATGATACAGGAAGGTTTTGTATCTTACGGAGTAGGGGGAATTTTTCTGCAGTCAAGTACTCTTTCAAAGCATTCATCTGGACAAAAATGAAACTAGTGTGATAATGATTCACATGAAATGTATAACAAACGTTTGAAAGGTCAAGTTTAAGGTTAAGTTACCAGTAGATTTGGGCAATCTTCATACTTGTCAGCTTCAGTAACACCCTTAGGCAACATCTTGTTGTCAATGATTTCAACACTTTTTGAGATGGTGTTGATGCAGACAACAAAGTAGTGTTCGTGTCGAAGCACGGGGAAAAATAGCTAACATCAAAAGAAGAAGTAGTTAGAATAGAGAAGAAATATGTAATTAATGAATAAATGTTGAAGGTGGGTAATTATAAATTACCAAATCAGGCATCATTGACATCAAGATTTTCAAATTTTGAAATCTCATACTGTAATCGCTCATTGAAATTATCCTTCCACTTTTGAAGCGGAAGATTCTTCATCCACTGTTCAGATGGGTCGAGTTGAAGCTAAGGGGAAAAAAATACGTATCAATGATAAGTTGTGCAATATGTAATGGCAGTCATACGTAATTCATGATATCATAACATAAAATCCACAATATTACAAAGAAAATACATAACAACAAAACAGAAAATTCATAATATCAAAGTTGTAATTTCATAACTCACAAATAGAAAATTCATAATGCCATATGGGAAAATTCATAATCTCACACAGAAAATACATAATCTCACATCAGAAAGTTCATAATATCAAAAATGTATCTTTATAAACTCACAATAGAAAATTCATAATCACAAACAGAAAATACATATTTACATGACATAAAATACAGAATGGTTTAACATGAAATTCAGAAGTGAGCAGAGTAAAAATTGTTGTTATTAACTTACATGTACCAACGTGCTAAAATAGATGCACTTTGGCTTCCCCAACGCCCGTTTTGTGTTGAGGAGTGTAAGCTTCAACGCCCATACATCTATGAATGTGTTAAAAATTTCACCGCTGCGGAGGGTGTGGAAATCTCCTCTTGTCATTGAGAAATCATCAAAGATAAACAGAGTTTCACTACATGAACAAAAAATTTTGATAAATAGGTAAATAAATTAACATATGGTTATAAATGTGAAATATTCATGAAAATAAAAAGTTTTCTAAATGGTTAGAGTCAAACATACTCCACTGGATGATCTGTAGAAGCATCCATGAAGGCGTAGTTTGATACGGCCCTCTCGGTCACACTGGCATTATGGTCAAATGGCACATTCTTTGTCCAAAAAGGTGACCTCAAGTTTAACGGGATGTTTTTGTATTTCCGGACTGGTCTCTTTCGCTTGGTGACATCCTCGACATCAGATTCACTATCCAGAAATGCACTGTAAACACACGAAGCTAGTTAATATCATCATAGTTGCACAATTTCAGGTCAGAAAGTTCATAACTGCAGTACAGAAAATTCATAAATACAGAACAGAAAATACATAATTGCATATCAGAAAGTTCATAATATCAAAACTGTAATTTAATACTCATAATAGAAAACTCATAATCTCATATGTGAAAATTAATAATATTTCAGAAGAAAAGTCATAATATAATATCAGAAAGTTCATAACACAATTTCATATTCTAATTAGTTTACCTATCAATATCGTCGAGGGTAGCAGGTAGTGTAGCAGCAGGCGTAGAAGTATTAGCAGCATCAGGGACATCTCTGGCGAATGGAACCTTGATCAATGGAGTTATTTCTCGTCTTTCAGAACTTGATGTAGCAGGGGTAGCAGCATATGTTTCAGAAGATGAAGCAGTAGGGGTAGCAGCAGTGGTAGGAACATGTGTAGGAGTAGGGAAAGCAGCAGGGGAAGAAACAGCCGTAGCACCATGCGTAGCAGCAGGGGTTGTAGCAGGGATAGCGGTAGGAGTAGTAGAGAGTGTAGCAGCATCAGCAGCACCAGGAGTGTCTTTCACAATGTTCTCAACAAGGGCATCCAATTCATCGTCATCCATTGCACTTTGCTCACATGGTTCATCAACCAATGGTGCCGGGGTATAAGAAATCCCTAAATCAAATGAGGGAGGGTCAATCTCCATTTGCCGATTGGTCTTTTGGAAGGCTTCAACCAAGGCATCAACAGCCTTTGTGAAAGACTCTTGGCCAAAGAAGATGTCGTCAAGTTGAGAGGAGGTTGGAGTTGGTGGTCTTTCTATCGTGCTTGCAACGCCAATCATGGTGGAAATCCCAGAAAATGCAGCCTTCATAACATCCACTGGGGCGTTTTGTTTGCCAACTTCAGCCATAGCCTCACCGAATTCCAAGACATCAGCAGCAAGGCGTTGTAGAACCCGTGTAACCCTATCAACACTAGATGGCGGCACAGAGATGGTTGGGACTGGTTGGGCGGAAGTAGAAGCGATACAATCAGCAGTAGGCTTTGCAATACGAGGGATAACTTTCCCTTTACCATATCCGCCCGACCTTTTCTCAGCGGAAACCCTTTGCCGTGCAAGTTTATTTGTCCATGCAGTAATGCTTGGATATGTTCTTTGAACGCTCATTCCTTTGAATTGGACCCGATCAAAGTAGAATAGCTACAATGTTGAAGAAAAAGGTAAAATAAAAAAGTTATAATCACAAAATTCATAATTACACTACAGAAAATTCATAATATCATAATAGAAAATTCATAATCCATATGAACATTATATTCAACTATCGTATTATGGATTTTATGTTATGCAATTATGAACTTTCTATTATGAGATTCATTATTGCATAATATTAAAAGAACATTCATAATGACAACAAGGAAAATTCATAATTACATAAAGGAACATTCATAATCAAATAAAGGAAAATTCATAACCTGACAAATACAATTCTCACAAAATCTAAATAGCATAAAATTCATAAGTACATACTGTAAATTCATAATCACATACAGGAAAATTCATAAGCACATAAAGGAAAATTCACAAGCACATAAAGGAAAATTCATAATATGACACATATAATTCTCATAAAATCTAAACAGCATAAGATTCATAAGTACATACTCTAAATTCATAATCACATAGAGGAAGATGCATAATGACATAAAGGAAAATTCATAATCATATAGAGGAAAATTCTTAATCACATAGAGAAAAATTCATAATCACATAGAAGAAAATTCATAATCTAACACATATAATTTACAATCTGAATATCATAAGATTCATAAGTGGAGCTAGAGCTTACCAATATGAATGTCATTGGTCTAGTAAAGAAGCTATTACTTTTCTTCCTGTACTGCTCGATGGACTTGATCAGAGAGTTGTAGGTGTAGCCACACCAGTTGTACTCCTTTATCTCATCAACATTAATCAAGGAGTTGAGGATTCTGTTGTTGCAGTAGCGTGTCTGAAATCCCCTCATCATGCACGAAACAGTCAAGACCATGAAGTCTCTCTTAAAGTCATCTCCAGAATCTCCCCTTTGAACTATGACATCTCCCATCTGGGTAGTGATTGGGGAACCAAGCTTAATATTCCATCTTTCCCTCCAGCTTTTCAAGAGAGCCCTGTATTCCGGTGTCCCCTGTTCATCATATTTTGGGGCCTCAACAACCTTCTTTTCTCCTCTTGGAATGCCAAGAGTGTACTCAACGTCCTCTTCATCAACTGTGAGCTTGTCGTTCTCCAACTTGAAATGTGTTTGGAAAACCTCAAAGTTGGCTATCAAATACTGGACTAATTGTGACTCATTTGCACACAATTGAAGGTCCAACAGGGCTCCAAAACCAATATCACGGACAGATTGTTTTTGTTCTGGCAGTAGTTGTTGTACAAGCCTAAACATGGTCTTTGGTCCCATCCGTGTGCTGAAGTAGGGAGTAGAACTCCCTTCTACACAATCACCTCCAATGGCTGTTTTGCCCCTATGTCTGTCATTTATCTGCTTTGATCTCTTTTCTCTAATAACTTCTTGCTCGAGCAGGTCATCAGACTGCTGCTGGGATGGTTGAGCAGCCTGTGAGTCAAGTACAGCCCTTGTTGTTCGTTTTCTCTTGTTTTTTGTTGTAGGTTTGACTGCAGTGTTTTGTTCAGCTGTCATCTGTGAGGGTTGTGATGGTTCTGCAGCTTGAGAGCTCAAGACTGCCTTTGTTTGTGAGCGTGTTCTCCTTCGTTGAGCAGTGTCCATTGCTTTTATTAAAAACGTTAGAAAGCAAGTAACTCATATACAACATATAATATAGATTGATGGAAAATATATTCCTTATTTCAGTAGAGGGGGGATGGGGAGTGCCGAATAAATCCAGCCATGCTCTACCGAAAAGAATATATTGTCCATCAAAATAACAGTTACACATAATTGATAATATAGTAACATAAAATTCATAATATCACAAAGAAAATTCATAATATCATAACAGAAAATTCATAACCTTAGAACAGAAAGTTCATAACTACAATACAGAACAGAAAATTCACAACTCACATTGTAGAATTCATAATCTCATATGAGAAAATCCATAATTCCATATTGTCCATCAATAACAGTCACATATAATTCATAGTATAGTAACATACAATTCATAATATCCCACAAAGAAAATTCATAACCTCAGAACAGAAAATTCATAACCCCAGAACAGAAAGTTCATAACTGCAACACAGAAAATTCATAACTACAGAACATAAAATTCACAACTCACAATACAGAATTCATACTCTCCTACGAGAAAATTCATAATCTCTAACAGAAAATACATAACCACATATAAGAAAGTTCATAACAGCAAAACCGTAATTTCATAGGCACAATAGAAAATTCATAATCTCACACAGAAAATACATATTTGCATGACATAAAATACATATTTGCATGACATAAAATACATAAGTGAATAAACGTTATGGACATTCAAAGCTTGCATAGAAAATGAATAAACAGCAGTAAAAACCATATACGAATCAATTCATAATGGTTAATCTACACATATATAATGCTACAGATATACATTCATAAGCTCATAACATTACATTCAAAATTCCATTTTAAAATTTCAAAATATGTACACGGAATACAAAAACCCTAAATCATAAACACACCATATACAAAATACCCGTAAGACAAGTGAAGCAACGTTGAGAATGAGCGATGGAGAGGCTGTCTCCTTTGATAGCTATGGGAGAACGCGAAGTTTTGTTCGAGAGATGCGAGAATGAGAAATGCGAGAACGAGAAATGCGAGAGCAGAGAGGAATGGCTGTGGAGCAGAGTGTTTGAGAGTGATCGAAGGAAATGACTGTGGAAGACGAAGTGAGAGAAGAGAGCTCGAGAGTGGAGTTCAGAGAGCAGAGTGATGGACGTTGCGTGGAGAGGAAGTGAAATGGTGTAGTGGGAACTGCAAACGCTATTGGCGCGTTTAATTTAAAAAAAAAAAAAAAATGAGTGGTGGGAGTTAACGGTGCCACTTACGGGCACCGTTAGTCCCACTCACTCAAAACGGCGTCGTATGGAACCGTGTTCACCAACCATGGTGAACACGGTTCCATGGCATAACAACTGAAAAGGAGGCATGCCTCTACAAAGACGCCATGGCCCCAAAAGTGAACCATGGCTCACAATGTCTAAAAGAATGTAATATGTACAAGGGTGGCCCAAAAGTGACCACCCCACAAACTATCAAAAGGCCCAAGTGCCTAACTCAAACATGGGCCATTCGGCCCTCCAAACAAAGAGGCCATAAGGCCCTCATCAAAATGAGCCAAGGCCATAAAACCTTGGCCATTCGGCCTCTATAAGAAAATGGCCATGCGGCCTACAACATAGGGCCCAGGGCCACAAGGCCATTAGGCTAATTAATTAAAGAAGCCCATCTATCAAATTTGAAAGGCCCAAGAGCCTAAGACCACATGGGCCGATTGGCCTCATCCCCTCCATAGATCATGCCACAGCTCCATCTCCTTCATAAGCCAACCGGCCTATTCCCCGTAGATCAACCTGGGCCATAGAAAACAATGCTCCAGGCTCACCATCATTAATTGATCCATTCTCATCAAATAAAAGGCCCAATTTGGTCCCAGATTGCCCATTCGGCCTTCATCTTTTTCCAAAATGCCTGATGCATCCATGTTTCATCATTTTTGCCTCATGTAACTCCAGAGTTTTTTGCACTTTTAGTCCCACAACTATAGTGGCACTGGCAGAATTGATCCATGACTTTTGAACCTTGCAATTTTAGTCCACGACTATTGATTTTTTTGCAAAAATGGTCCTTCCGGCCACTTTTCCGTCAAAATTTCACCGGAAAAAAAAAATTCTCTATTTTTAGTCGGGTTAAAATTGACATTTTACTTATCTCAAAAAATTAAAAGAAAAAAATTGATATTTGACTACATACAATATTACTGGGCTACATACTACTGCCCCAGGCGGCAGAGTACATGTACCACTCCAATGCTGCTGCCGGAGCCCGGGGAACGCCACGGCCGCTCCGCCACTTACTAACAGCCCTGCCTGCTCCAGGAACTCCGCCGCCTGGGGCAGTAGTATGTAGCCCAATAATATTGTATGTAGTCAAATATCAATTTTTTTCTTTTAATTTTTTGAGATAAGTAAAATGTCAATTTTAACCCGGCTAAAAATGGAGATTTTTTTTTTCCGGTGAAATTTTGACGGAAAAGTAGCCGGAAGGACTATTTTTGCAAAAAAATCAATAGTCGTGGACTAAAATTGCAATGTTCAAAAGTCGTAGATCAATTCTGCCAGTGCCACTATAGTCGTGGGACTAAAAGTGCAAAAAACTCTGTAACTCCATGACCCAGTCAGATTTCATTCCACTAACCCATCATTTTAGCTCCACCATCCTCCATGGCCCATCAAGAGCCACAACAGTGTTCCCAGCCACAGCTTCATTTTACCATTCCAGATTATCCCATGATTCAACAAGTCCACCATAAATGGTGGACTCCCTTGTGCCTCCCTTTTTTCATAAAGCATGAGATATCATTTTCCATAGTGGAATCTACCTCATGGCATCATTAGAGCTCCACTGAGTAAGCTTTGCTCTAATGATGCAAAATCCTCAAGTCAAACAGCATCAGAACCCCATCAGGCTTAGACCTTTCTTATTCTCATCTTGCTGCACAAAATCCATACATTCCAAAGTCCATTTCAGAACATGAGCTCACTCCAAGGACCATTTCAAATTTCAATTCTGCCTCAAGCTCTACCAATTAATCAACATGACCATTCCATTTCTGCATCACTCAGAATCCAACAAATCAAAGACTTTATATAAGGCACACACAAGACATCATTTCCCATGATAAGATCAGTCCCATGGCAACCATTCCCTCCACAAAAGCTTTGGCAAATGGCTGCAAACCCAGCATAGCATATCTTACCAACTCCATTCTTATTTTGCAGCTCAGAATTCAGAATGTACTGCCCTGATTCCCTTTATTTCATCCCAGCTTCAACTCCCAAATGAACCAGGCCCTGCTTGAGACATCATATCCCAGCAAGGGATCAGCCCCAAGGCAGAGGTATACCTCCACTCAATGAGCTTTAATATACCTCTGCAGGCTCTATTAGCCTCATCATATTCATCTGCAACCTCCCAGATCTTCAGCTCCATCTGTCTAGCAGGCTCATCAAGCAATCAGTAATAACCCCTCCCTCCATAGAGTTTAGAGCTACCACTGACCAAGCCTCATCTCCCAATTTGGGATCAGCTTGTAGCTCTCCACTGCAACAAGTCATCCCAGCGTAGTTGTTGTAGTAGTTTAATTATTTAGGTGAAGAAAGATTGAGCTAAAGAATTTGACAATTTCTTTTATGAGATGACTTATAAATTTTAGTATTACCTAATTTGAGCTAAATAATTATGAGATGGCTTATAAATTGCCTTAGAACCTAATTACTAAATAAAATCGAAAAGATAAGCCCTTTGTGAATTGAAATAGAAATAGAATTGTGTTGATATTTGAAAATTTAGGATTTATTTTGTATATATATATATATATATATATATATATATATATATATATATATATATATATATATATATATATATATATATATATATATATATATATATATATGTTGAATTTTAAGAATGAGTGTGGTTGCTGTAGTAGTTATTATTATAAAAATTTGTTAAAATAGTGTTAACAAATGTTTAACTAGGGTTATTATTATTTTAGATTGGCTTGTGATGGATAAAAGTTGGATTAAAGCTAATCGACTTAGTCAGGAATATGAATATGGAGTTAGAATTTTTTTACAGTTTGCAAAGAATAACCTTCCGAATAGGAATAAGAGGTTCTTCTGTCCTTGTACGAAATGTTGTAATTAGAAAAGGTTAGGTGAAGAGGACATATATGATGATCTAATCGTTAATGGGATTAATCCATATTATACACAATGGATTTGGCACGGTGAAAGCGATGTGGCTACAACATCTAACATGTATGTTGACAATGAATATGATGAGTCTGAAGATCGGTTGGATGAAATATTTCGCGATGTTGGAGAAGCGTTTACCAATCGGTCAAATGGGTTGGATGAATTATTGAATGATTCAAAACAACCTTTATGGCCAGAGTGTAGTAAATATACCCGATTATCTGCTGTATTAAAATTATTCAACTTGAAAGATGGGAATGGGTGGAGCAACAAGAGCTTTACTGCATTACATAAAATAGTAAATGATATGCTTCCAGATGGTAATGAACTTCCCAAGAGTACGTATGATGCCAAAAAGATGTTGTGTCCCATGGGTATGGGGTACAAAAAGATACATGCTTGTCCTAACGATTGCATATTGTTTAGGAATGATTACAAAGACTTGCATGCATGTCCAATATGCGGGGCATCTCGTTATAAAACAAGAGAGAGTGGTAAAGTACGTTTGAAAAGTCCACCAGCTAAAGTTTTGTGGTATCTCCCAATTCTTCCAAGATTTAAGCACATGTTTGCAAATCCAAGTGATGCGAAGAACTTAACATGACATGCAGATGAAAGAATTTCCGATGGCAAGCTTCGACACCCGGCCGATTCTTCTCAATGGATAACATTTGATAATGTATTTCCTGAATTTGGCCACGAGTCGAGAAATCTTAGACTTGGACTTTGTACTGATGGTATTAATCCCCACAGGAACCTAAGTAGTAAGCATAGCTCGTGGCCAGTTATGTTGATAATTTATAATCTACCCCCGTGGTTGTGTATGAAACGCAAATACATATTATTATGCTTGATGATTTCTGGGCCAAAACAACCAGGTAGTGATATAGATGTTTTTTTTGGCACCTTTGATTGATGACTTGAAGCAATTATGGGATGAAGGTGTGTTAGTGTTTGACGCATACCGGAAGGAGACTTTTAAGTTGCATGCAATGCTTTTTTTGCACAATCAATGACTTTCCAGTTTATGGAAACTTGTCTGGATATAGTGTCAAAGGTCATAAGGCATGCCCCATATGTGAAGATAATACCTGTTATCATCAACTTGTTCATAGTAGAAAGACTGTATACATGGGGCATCGGAGATTTCTTGATAAATTTCACCCTTATCGAAAATTAAAAAAGGCATTCAATGGGGTACAAGACTATACAGATGCTCCACAACCATTGACTGGGAATCAAGTTTATGAACGAGTTGAATGCATCAATGTTACTTTTGGTAAGACTCAAAAGCTTCAATCTCAAAGAGGTAAGAGGTCAAAATATAATGTTGAGATACCTACAAATGAGAAGAGTCCGTGGAAAAAGAAATCTATATTCTTTGATCTTGCATATTGGAAGACACTAGATGTGAGACATAGTATTGATGTGATGCATGTGGAGAAAAATGTATGTGATAGTCTTGTTGGAACTCTTTTAGACATAAAAGGTAAGACTAAAGATGGACTCAATGCTAGATTGGATTTGGTTGAAATGTGTATACGACCTACATTAGCTCCACGTTGCGGGGATAAGAGAACATATTTGCCTCCGGCTGCTCATACTTTATCAAGAAAGGAGAAAATAAGTTTTTGTGAGTGTTTACGTGGAGTAAAGGTACCACAATGGTATTCATCAAATATCAGTAGACTTGTTAATATGCAAGATTTAAAGTTGGTGGGGTTGAAGTCTCATGATTGTCATGTCTTAATGCAACAACTATTGCCAGTGGCTGTTAGAGGCATATTGCCTAAAAAGTTGAGATATACCATCATAAGACTTTGTTTCTTTTTCAATGCAATATGTGGGAATGTTGTTGATCCAGACAAATTAGATGAATTGCAAAATGACATTATTGTTACACTGTGTCAGCTAGAGATGCACTTTCCACCTTCATTTTTTGATATCATAGTTCATTTGCTTGTGCATTTGGTGAGAGAGATCAAACATTATGGTCCAACTTATTTGAGGTGGATGTACCCATTTGAACGGTACATGAAAGTATTAAAAGGTTATGTTAGGAACCGATATAGGCCGGAAGCATCTATAGTTGAAAGCTATGTTGCAGAGGAGGTTACTGAGTTTTGTACAGAATATTTGGCAGGGGTAGAGGCTATTGGTGTTTCTAATAATCGATATGAAGGAAGAATTGCTGGGAAGGTACTCGAGGAGTCAAAGTGAAGACTATGCCTCGTGAAGATGTTGAGGAGGCACACTTGTACATCTTGCATAATACAAGTGAAGTCGAAACGTATTTAGATGAACACAAGGCATTGATTAGAGAGCAAAATCCCAGAAGGACAGACATGTGGATTGTGGGCGAACATAATCGAACTTTTATTCGTCGGTTCAAAAATAAAGTTATTGAAGAGAATAATGTTTCTGAAACTGTTTCATGGTTAGCACATGGTCCTGGTTTGGATGTCATATGGTATAATGGATATGACATTAATGAGTTTTCTTTTTATACAAAAGCTCAAGATGAAAAGAGCACTATGCAAAACAGTGGAGTTACTTTGGTTGCAAATTCAATGCATTTCAGTAGTTTGAAAGATACAAATTCTGTGTTTGCAGAGTTGTCATATTATGGTGTGACTGAAGAAATATGAGAAGTTGATTATGTTTTCTTTAGGGTGCCAGTGTTCCGATGTAGATGGGTAGATAATAAACATGGTGTAAAAGTTGATGAATTAGGATTTACACTTGTAGATTTTAATCGCGAAGGGCACAAAAATGAGCAGTTCATAATGGCATCCCAAGCAAAACAAGTCTTTTATATTAGTGATCCTTGTGACAAAAACTGGTCAATTGTTCTTCATGGAAAGAGACAAATTACTAGAGATGAGAATGAAGATGTTAGTTTTGATATTGAGGAAATACCACCATTTTCTTCAAGTTTATTGCCCACTATTATTGATAATGAGATAGATGAAGTACATGCATTACGAGATGATCATCATGAAGGGATATGGGAGAATTGATTATTACATGTAATGCCCACTATTTATTTTGTTTTTTAGTTTTCTTATTGTAGTACTTCTATATATTCTAATAATTTTTGTTTCTAAATAGGCGTATGGATTCAGCAAATGGTGATGGTACTACACAAGGTACTCATACTACTCAAAGTAGTAATACTAGTTCTAAGACGAGGGGTGCCACTCGTATGCAAAAACTCATTCTGCAGCGTTCTACTTTGGGGAAACACCACATTGAGCTTGATGGATTGGAGCCTGTCTACGGGCCAGAAGGCAGTGCATTTAAAAGTTATGTTGCATTAGTGGGACGAATCCATACTCCTATCACAATAGATGAATGGTCGAATGTCCTAGAAACTATTAAGAGTACTATTTGGAAACAAATCCTGGTAACTTTTAATTTTTTAAGATTTTGATTTATTCATAAAGTTTCTATAATTACATTTCTAACTAATAAATAATTTTGTTTTGCAGAATACTTATGATATTCCCGACACAACTGATATGAGGAAAGAATGGATAAAATATGTAGGTGATCGGTGGAAAGATTTTAAAGCAAAATTGGTGAGCAAGTTTATATACGGTAGTTTTGCAGGTATGAACCCATGTAAAAAATATGACTTCATTGAACAAGAGACATGGGATGAGTTTGTAAAGTCGTATACAGGTCCAGAATATGAGGTATCATTATTATTCTATCAATATTTCGAACATAAACTCTATCATTATTATGAGGGACATGGAAATAGTTTGATTAATATTTTGTATTTATATAGGCAAAAAGAAAAAAATATCAAGACATACAAGCTAAGAATCTTCATCCACATCTTTTAGCTCGAGGAGGTTATAAAAGGTTGGAGAAGATGATGATGGATGAGAAGTTGAAAGAAAAACAAGCATGTGCTGATGCAGATCCGTCGTATACAATGAGTCCTCCAAGTCCTCCACGTAGAGCCAAAAAGTGGAAGAAAGCAAGAATTGACAAGTCAGGAAATTATCGCACTGAATCAACAAGATTGGTGGCAGAAAAAATTATAAGTAAATATGTTGTCAGTTACTAAAGTAATAGTAATTATTATTGAATAATTTTTATATATGTTATGATGCTCTTGAGTTCCAAATTTCTCAAGGAGAATTTGTTGAGGAGGGAAGACAAGATTCATTGACTGTTGCATTAGGTACTGATGAGCATTCTGGATGTGTTAGAGCCATGGGAAGAGGACATGGCTTCAAAAGTGTATTTGACCATGCAAAACGTCGCCAAAAGACTCCTGAATATGTTCAACGATTGGTTGATGCTGCTGTTGATGCACGTCTTGATGCTGCTGTTGCACTAGCGCTAGAAAAACAAAATCAGCAAAATATTGCTAAGCATGAGGAATTGAGTCAACGATTAACTGATCAATTTGAGGCACGCATGACTCAGATGATGCTACAATTTAGTTCTCTGCAGACTCATGTTCACCAATCTGTATAATCAAAGCAGGGGAATGACGTATGTGTCGATGCTGAGCTACCATCTCGAAGTGACAAAGCTAGTTCCCCGGACCCTTTTAGTAATTTACCGGCTGTAAGTATTCGTTTATAGTTAATCTTATTATTATTTTCAATAAAATTTTATATGAATCTTAATTAAAAATTAATGCAGTTAGGGGCACGATGTCAATTATTCTTAGAAGATCCAATTAGATGGCCAGTGGCATATGGGATAGCTTACAGTGATGGACAGGTTCATGGGGTTGTACTGGATATAAATGATGTGAAGGTGAGCGTAAATGAAGTTAGTGATCCAAGTGCACATGTACCAATCCCCACCAGTGAGGTTCAGCTTGTAGGTGATGCAATTCAACACTTTATTACTTGGCCAAAGAAGCTGGTAGAGTTATGTACTGAAGCTGATGCGGTATGTACACTGAAAATATTTTTATTTTAAAATAGTAAGTAATTTACTTTTAAAATAATAATTCTTACTTGTATTATAATTCACAGTCAAAAAAAGAGACCAAATTGACTTTTCAATCGGGTGTGCAATCCGTACATCAACAATTCACTATAGTTGATCCAGATTCTTTGACTGATGAAAGCAAAAATGCCTTTTCAATAGCTCGCCGTTTTGAACACCATCTTGTGGTCCATGTGGCTCGTGGTATTATGGGCAACATTGACTATGACTTGCACCTTGCAAGTGATGAGATAATGCATTTCTTAAAAATGGAGACCATCGATGTTTCTCTAGTTCAGTTCTTTATGAGCTAATAAGTTCTTTAGTATTATTTATTCATAATAGTTGTATATTTATATAGTTGGTAATCTATATATAATTGGTTGTGTTTGTGAATATGGATATTTACATTAGTTTTGAGTTGGCATAAAAAAACATGTATGGCTTCCTAGATCCATATCGGATTCAACCACAAATAAATAATATGGAGGACAGAAAATCGTATATAAATGCCACCATGCAGTCTGGGAAGAAATTTGTATACTTAGCCCCATATGTTCTCAAGTGAGTATTAATTACGTTTTAAATAAAAATACTTAAATATAATATATTTTTATTATATATTATAGTCACTTAAAACTAATAAATATTTATTTCTAGTGAGCATTGGATGTTGATGGCGATTTGCCTGGACTAAATGAATTTTTTTGGTTTGATTCACTTGGTCATGGACCGCGTGAAGACATTAAACATATAATGGAAACGTATGTAAATTTATATAATTAATTAATAGTTATCATTAAACTAGTGATGCCAAGTATTTATATATATTTTATGTCTTATATTAATAGGTGTATGACTGCAACAAACATGATGAGTGGAAAGAAACAAAATCGTTCACCAAAATGGACTATATGTTCGGTAAGTACTTCATTCACTTTGTAAAACATGCAAACTTATTGTTTTTTATTAATTTATTTTAATTTTATTGTAATTCAAATGTAGTGTGCTATACAAAAAGGAACCACCGAATGTTGTTATTATGTGATGAAGTTCATGTTGGAAATTGTTTCCAACAACCTAAGCAAAGGAATGGATAAGGCAAGTAATTTCATAATATATTTATTTTCTTCAAATGTTTAAAAATACTTGCTTATTTATTATTTTTATTTCTTTTGAACTTTGTACGCTTTGGAAAGACAAGGAAGATTGCCCTACAACAAACAAGAGATTGATGAAGTTAGAGACAAATGGTCTAAGTTTCTTATTGATGAATGGGTTAATAAAACGCTTCTTAGTTGATACTTTACGTTTAAAATTAGTTTATGTTTATTGGCTTAATGTTTAGTAGTTTTGCTGAATTGTGTTACTTATATTAGTTTTATGTTTAGTAGCTTGAATTAGTTTAATGAATTGTGTTCTTTATATTAGTTTCATGTTTAATAGTTTGAATTAGTTTAATGAATTAGTTGATGTTGAATATTAAATTGCTAGCTGCGCAGGATCTGAAAATTGATACAGGTTGGGGTAGAAACCATAAAACAAATATATATAAAAAAAAAATACGACGTCGGCTTTTAGGGTAAAGCTGGCGTCGTATAGTTTTTAAAAATTTAATTAATTAACATACGACGTCGGGTTTTAGGTAAAACCCAACGTCGTATGTTAATTATTTAAAAAAAATAAATAAATACTATACGACGTCGACTTTTACCTAAAAGCCGACATCGTATGTTAATTATTTTCTTAAAATAAATAAATAAATACTATACGACGTCGGCTTTACCCTAAAAGCCGACGTCGTATGTTAATTAATTTAATTTAAAAAAACATACGACGTCGGTTTTTTAACCGATGTCGTATCATTTACTTACTACGTCTTTAAAGTCGACGTCGAAAGATAACCGACGTTAAATGGCGTATTTTAACCGACGTTAAAATCGTTCTTTGTCGTAGTAATCAACAAATCAAATCCAATCCAAATCAAAGCAATCTAAGAACTCATCATCATTACAAGGATTGCAAACACAAGATTAAATCTGAAATAATAAACAAGGAAGAGATGTTACCCAAATCTTCAATCTATTGCGCAAGCATCCAAGAGAAATTGTAGAACAATGAGTGTAGATCTTCAAGGAAATGTAAATCTAACCTAACCCTAACCTAAGAGACCTGAATATGAGAGTAAAAGAATGGGAAAAGAAGTGTCTTCAATGATCCCCTTACAAGCCTTTAAATAGGCTTAAAATATGAAATTTCATTTAAGTGTCCCGTCTACGCAATTCGCAACGCAGGTTGTGAGCTGCGTGGAATTTTGTGGAATTTTTGCCTGAAATTAGAGTTGTAGTCCTTGAAAATCCCAAACCATAGCCACTTGAATCACCTCATTTGGACACTCCTAGCTCAAGATATTATAATTTTATCGAACTATCGCCGGAATGCCTTGAAAATGACAATATTTTGCTATTTTCCTACAAAGACAATAGAATTAGTCCTTAATCCTAATTTCTATCAAATTAAGCTATTTAAGAATGAATTAGGCATAAATGACTCCAATTATAGCGCAATTTGCCTATTAAACACCCTACAAAACATAACATAATTGGCACTTATCAAAGTCTTTCCTTTTGCTACTAAAACTTCTTTGCAGGATCTATCTTTTTCTCAGTATGCACCATGGGTAAAATCTGTTCTAAGCCACAACACCGCTGCCTCGGATCCCGTGCCCAATGATTTTCTGCCATAACCGCCGCTGCCAACCGATTCCGTGACAGCCTCAGATCCCATGCAGTCCGCCTCCCCTCCGGATAATTCAGTGGAACCGGCTCGACGGCAACGAGGTCGCTCATGTGGGTGGTCCACCAGACCAAATGTCCGTACTCACTTTATGGCAACTCGCAGTAGGTCGGAGGCTCCTCTTTTGGATCTAGCGGCTCAAGTATACCCTACGGAACCCACATGTCACTCTCAAGCTGTTAAATATCCTGAGTGGCGTGAAACCATGTACCAAGAATTAAATGCTCTCCTACATAACCAGACATGATCTCTAGTTCCACCCACCTTCGGTATGAATATTATTGGCTGTAAATGGGGTTTTCATACGAAAAGGAAGGCTGATGGTACTATTGAGAGGAATAAAGCCAGGCTGGTAGCAAAGAGCTTCAATCAGGTTCCAGGACATGATTTCTTCGACATTTTCAGTCTAGTGGTAAAGCCTACAACGGTAACACTTCTATTATCTTTAGCTTTATCATCTGGATGGGCTATCAAGCAGCTAGATGTTCATAATGCCTTTTTGAATGGTAATCTGGCTGAAACAGTTTATATGAAGCAACCCCCTGGGTACATTGATGCTAACTTCCTTAATCATGTCTGTCTGTTAAAGAGATCTCTATATGGGTTAAACCAAGATCAGATAGCTTGGTTTAATCGTCTACATACGTTTTTACTATCAGTTGGTTTTCAGACATCCAAAACATATATCTCTTTGTTCTATTACTCTAAAGATTCTGCCTTGGTTTATCTACTGATTTATGTGGATGATATACTTGTAATGGGGAGTGATTAGGCTCTAATATCTCAACTCCTATCTAAACTGTCTGCAACATTCAAAATTAGAGATCTTGGTGAACCAAATTTCTTTCTGGGCATTGAAACTGTTAAGAGTAACGATGAGATTATAATGTCTCAGTAACGGTACGTGAATGATATTTTAAAACATGCTGGAATGACAGACTGCAAACACCTTTCTACACCTATATCTATTTCAAAAATTGTTCCCCTTCAGTGCAGATCTATATGATGACCCCACGCAGTACAGGAGTCTAGCTGGAGCATTACAATATCTCACTGTCACACGACCTGATTTGTCATTTGCACTTAATCAGCTATGTCAACACATGCATGCCCCCACCACTTCGCACTAGGAGCAGCTCAAACTTGTACTTAGGTATGTTAAGGGAATAGTTGGCTATGGACTACACATACAGCGGTGTGCTTCAAAGGAGATTCATGCCTTTTCTGATTCTGATTGGGCTAGTTGTCCTGAAGATCGTAACCCCACAAGTGGTTTTGCAGTGTTCTTGGGTAATAGTCTTATATCCTGGGTTTGTAAGAAACAGAGAACTGTTGCTTGATCGTCCACTAAGACCGAATACAAAGCTCTTGCGGATGTTTGTGCTGAGGTTCTATGGATTATGTCGTTGCTTCGTGAGATATAGGTGCCAGGTATTTCTGTTCCAAAACTATGGTGTGATAATATAAGTGCTACCTATATATGCGATAATCTAATCTTTCATGCACGCACCAAGCATGTGGAGATTGATTATCATTTTGTACGAGATAGAGTAGCTTAAGGTGATATTCAAGTCAATTTCATCTCTACAAAAGATCAACTTGCTGATATATTCACGAAAGCTCTACCTGGGCCTAGATTTTTTTCACTTTGAGACAATCTACAGGTTACTAGTATACACTGTGTTTGAGGGGGAGTATTAGGACTCTATGTATCCGAGTCTGTTTAGAACTTCTTATCCTTGTCACTCTGTGACTCTCTATTGTATATATTCACATAATCTAATCTCATTGTAACTAACGTTCAATTAATACAATTCAATCAATTCTCATCCACATGTCACCTCATTATACAATCCACCATATATGTCTTTAATGCCTTATCAACTTTCTTACTATATCATTGAGTGTCTCTCGTGTGTGTGTCTATATATATATATATATATATATATATATATATATATATATATATATATATATATATATATATATATATATGGGCACGCTCTAATGCGAATAAGTGTCCAGGAGAGAAATAAGAACCATGTACAGCTGTCCAAATCAACGAATCAGATGCAATTTTAAAAAAAACGATGCGGTAGCATTTTCGTAAATAACTCAAACTTTGGTACGAGTAAATGTCCTATAAGTGCAAGTAGCTGGTGCACATTTGCTAGTAAAAAGTGCAAGTAAAATTACTTACAAGTACACCTAATTTCACTTACAAGTGCAAGTAATTTACCTTGTTAACATTCGTGCACCTAGGTGCAACTAATTATAACGTTATGTGAACTTAGTATTGATGCTCAATGTAAATTTTATTTGCACCTATAATACATTTTACGTGCACTTGTAATACATTTTACATGCACTTAGGTGTACTATATGAAACTGCTACTTGCACTTCGATGTTCAATTATTTACGAACACGTGAATGGATGTCATGCGTTTTGAGTTCTTTTATGGACGACCATTCTCATTTGAGCGGGATCCTATATATATATATATATATATATATATATGTGTGTGTGTGTGTGTGTGTGTGTGTGTGTGTGTGTGTGTGTGTGTGTGTGTGTGTGTGTGTGTGTGTGTGTGTGTGTGTGCGCGCGCGTGTGTATTTATTTATTTATTTATATACACACACAAGCTATTATACGCACTAAGTGCGTAGAATAATGCTCAACAATTTATCATTGATAAAGTATAAAGAAAATGTTTGTTTTGTAATTTCTTATGGATATGCACAACATTTGGATATGACCAAGAGCTACCAATATGTAGCTTTAATTTTTAATATATACTTTGTAGCTAATTTTTTATAGTAAGGCTTTTGAACATATGACAAAACCGAATATATTATTCCAAATGTATAAAAACTATATATGGGTACTGTTAGAAATTTATATAGTAAATTTATGTTTGATGATTTTAAACATTTATTATTAAATTTAAATAATATTTTTAAATACTATTTTGAGAGTTGTGAAGTTGAAATATTATTTTAAGTTCATAGAAATTTTATTTAAGTTGTTTATTCTATTTGGGAAACAAATCTTTTGATTTTAAAGAGTCTCATGATGAGAGATCAAGAGTATAATCTACTGAAGATTTTGGAAGAATAGTTACATCAATAAAGTTGAACTCAGAAGGTTGAAATCAAAAAGTAAATTCCGCCGACACGATGAAGTAGAACTCCCTAATTCTCTCTCTCCTCTGGAATTTTACAGAGCCCCGTTCCCGCTATTCCGTTCTCGTTTCTGCCTCCATTCTTGACGGAAAATTAAAAAAGTTCCTCATTTTTGTCCCTACGGAAAATTTGGCGGGGACGAAAAATCCCCATGCCGATCAATTCATAGTCAACATATCAAATTATTCCAATTTTAAAAAATAAAAATGAAAAAAGTAAAATCCATAAGTCCTAATAGGCACTAACTACAAATAGTTTTATTCAAACTAATACAATTTACGTAATTATGTTTAATTACATATATTCTATGTAATATTCAATAATCAATATACACAGTACTACACAACAATGAATTATGTAATTAACTAATTATCTTTAATCCAACAGTACACAGTATGTGATTAACTCAATATATTGTAATATCATTATATCAACATGCAATACACCGTATATGCGTTATACATAGTACACAGGGTTGAGCGATTGAGAACTTAGCAAAATTGCGACAGGCAGAAGGAAATTCTATAATAATCTATATCTAATTTCTAATTCCTATATATATATATATATATATATATATATATATATATATATATATATATATATATATAAAATTTGGGAATGGGGCGGAGCGGGAAGGGGTATCTCCTTCTCGTCTCCGTCCCCACCGGAAAATTTCACAAATTCCTGTCCCCGTCCCCGATCCCCGAATTTTTTCCCCGTCCCCGTCCCCAAGGGACGGGGCACATTGCCGTTGCCTTTGTGAAGCAAGTAGATCGGAGGCGGCGTCCGATCATCTTCCCCTGCTGTCATATCCACCGCAGATAACATCCACCTTCACCGTTTTCTGATCTCCTCTATCACCACCGCTACCGATCGTTACTCCATTATTTTCACACTGTACTGTTGTTTCCCTTTGCTTTGTTTTACTAGTTTAATTTTGTTTGCAGTTTTTGTGTTTTTCTTCTCGTTGTTTTGACGAGTTTCTTCCTCTCGTTGACTTGGCGAGTTCTTTTTCATAAAGCGTGAAACGATAAAACTGGTCATGGCGTATGTGAATCTCATCCTAGGTGACAAACATTCTTGAAAAAGAGACTCTTCTGAACTATGATATGCAGTTCAGCCCGATGGAGATATTGTCAATGGATAGAAGAATGGAAATAGATACTCAAGTGGTGTGCAAGACTATTCAACCAGTGTAAGTCGTGGGTACGTTTGACCAAATCATTAAAGAAGCTTTAAGTTCCTCCAAAGAATTCAACTTCAATTTTGTGAAATAGTCTGCGAACCAAGTTTTCAGTAGGATTGCTAGGGAAGTTGTTTCTATGTCTAACTGTAAGGAATGTTTCACCATTCCATGGATCTTTATTGTAAACGTTTCAGTATATCATTAATGAATTGTGATTTTTATTTTCAAAAAAAAAAAAAAAAAAAGAGTAGAACTCCCAATTATTGCAAGAACATTTTCTTAGGACATATCACCATATCATGTAAAATTGAGTATGCAATTTGACATGTTAAATTAGAGGAAAATGCTTGGTGTACTCTCATTTTATACTCCCAACTTTTACTCCCTCTTATATGTTTTTGATGTAGACACTTTTCTGTGGACCCACATGATGAAAATTAACCAATCCTTGTTTTCTATCTCAGGGAGTACGTAGAAGAAACAATCAAGTAAAATTTGGAAGTTTGTATAATAGAACTGGATCTAAATTAGAGAGCACATCCAAGTTAGGTTGGATAATTCAGCAGATCAAGCCGGCTAACTCTATATATAGGTCATTTTAGGTTGAGTGTATTACCATACCTTCTTTACTCTTGAAATAAAATATAGCTATGGCATAGAACCGTGAAGCTTTTCTAAGGTCAAGCGATTTATATAAAACAACACTTTTGTCAAAAATTATTGTTTTATACTGTTGTTATGTGTATTTTTCTTATAGTGGCTTAGCCAAAGCGTGGAGCTTTGAGGCTCTTCTTACGTCAAGCGACTTATTTTTTAGCTAAAGCGCGAATCTTTGAAGCTCTTCAAAGATCGAGTGATCTTTAACTTAGCCAAAGCATGAAGCTTTGAGACTCTTTTGAGGTCAAGCAACCAAACTTTTAGCCAAAAGCGTGGAACTTTGAGGCTTTTCCGAGGCCGAGCAACCAAATTTTTAGCCAAAAAATGGAGCTTTGAGGCTCTTCCTAAGTGAAGCCACCTAAATTATTAGCTAAAGCGCAGAGCTTTGAGGCCCTTTCGGAGGCAAACTACCCTTTTCTCTTTTTGTTTTGTTTGTTTATTTGTTTTTAATGATGGGATACATTCAAATTGGTGTTGAATTGCCTACTAATTTTTTTAACCAAATCATTCGCTCATGAATTGTTGCATTGGATCGAAATAGCTCCGGAAAAAGATAACTAACGTTCCCCACTTGCACCAACTCCGATCCATATCCATTCAATTTCGTACTCGATCTGTTTTGTAATAATCTACCTCACCACACACACACACATATAAATACGCTCATATGCAGTCATCATCTCCCATTTGGTCGTGTGGCCTAATCTGCATCGTCCAATCATTTGCATCCAAAGGCCTGGGACAATCTCAATGCAGCATATATCACTTGAAAATGCACCACACACCATATAATCCACCACCCCCAATGATGTATTTCCGAATACTGTATGGTGTTTTTACTCACTCCTAATGGTGTGTTTTTGGTGATGCATACCTAATTTGTGTCTGTTTTTGTGGTGAATTTTCCTAACGTTGATGGTGTGTATTTGTTGAACTATTGGTGACGCCTCACCGCCGCACCTAAAGACATCGTCACACTTGAACCTTTTATATATATATATATATATATATATATATATATATATATATATATATATATATATATATATATATATATATAAAAGAGCTCAGGTGAGATTGAATGTCCAGGAAAGAGCTGAGGCCCAATCGTAGTTTTCCACGTGTCCAGATTTAATGGATCAGATGTAATTTTTTTTTAAAAAAGTACAGTGACATTTTCGTAAATAACTCAAACTTTGGTGCAAGTAACATTTGTTAAAAGTGCAAATAACTAGTGCAAGTGTGCAAGTAAAAAGTGCAAGTAAAATCACTTAAAAGTGCAACAAATTTCATTTAATAGTGTAAATAATTTACCCTTTTAACATTATATTGGTGCACCTAATGATAATGTCATTAACATTGGTGCAATTTTCACTTAATAGTGCAAGTTGCAGGTGTACATTAGTCAAACATTTTCAATCTCATTTTACGATTTGATTTACATGGCATGCGATAACTTTGCACACATCTCTTTTTCAATGTGTGACAAAAGCTTCTTAACAAGCATTCTCAACTATATTTTTCCAACTTCATGGGTTACACTGATTTTGAGAATCAATTCCTCATTCACTCATTTATCCATTTTGAGCGTACAATATATCGATTTCTTCATCTTAGGAGAATGTAAATTCACTTTGGTCTAACCCAAATTGAAAATGAATTTCAGATATATTTATATGATTTTACCACAAAATAACCATTCAAAATGCTATTTTTGCTAATATTTTCAACAGAAAAAGTGTTATGCATGCTTAATTACCGAACATCCTCCTTAACATTGACTTAAATGGAGATTTATTTGCTCTACAAGTAAGATCATATATATCTACTACTTTGAATATAATCAAGGGGCCAAATGTGTTTCCCTTATGATTAAAGGGCCACATTTAAGCACCCAAAATAATTAAGGGATAAAATGAATTTTTGTTTTTAAAAAATTATTAGTTTTGTTTGCAAAATATATAAGTTAATCAAGATAAGATTAATTTAATTAGTTTTATTTGCAAAATATAATAATAATAATAATAATAATAATAATAATAATAATAATAATAATAATAATAATAATAATAATAATAATAATAATAATAATAATTTATTTTATATGCAAAATAGGATAGAACAAAATATTATAATATTAATTTTATTTTTACCAAATCTTATATTTTATAAAATTTAAACGAAAATTCGTATCCATGGCCGGCCAAAATTATTACTGAGGAACATTTCGAAAAATTATCATGTGTTTTAGGATTAACTCTGATCCATAATTTCATTTGATAATAACCACATACTACTAATAAGAGTTAATACCATTTGAGGTCCTCCGAGTATAGTGGTTTTGTCACGTTTAGTCCTAAACTTTCAAATTGACCATCTGTGGTCCTCCGACTTTCAAATTTAACCATTCGTAGTCCAAATTAACCACTCATGGTCCTTTAAGTTTTGAAATTTAACCAATGGTGGTCCTCTTGAAAGGATCATGGTTGGTTAAAATTTAATAGTTGAAGTACCACGGGTGGTTAACTTGGACCACGAATGATTAAATTTGAAAGTCGAAGGACCACAGATGGTCAATTTGAAAGTTTAGGACTAAACGTGACAAAATCACTATACTTGGAAGACCTCAAATGGTATTAACCCCTACTAATAATTAGATCTAATTCCACTTTTAGTCAATTATTAATATATTATTATATTCAATTCTATGTTTTAAAGATTTTGTCACATTAAAGTTCTTTCGTGTCATTGTCATATTTAATCATACTTTTTTTGTTTTTCTCACAATACATCTCAACTTTTGTGTCATTTCGACATTGCATCCCCAACTTTCAATTTCTTGTCACAAATTAGTTCTCTATTTATATATTAATGTTGAGATGACTATAGTTAGAAGAATATTATAAACAATGACCTTGTTTGGCAATCATCGGATAGCAGATTGTGTTAGTGAAGTTGACCAACAAATTGTATCAGTAGTTTACAAAAAGATGTTTGATAAAATTAGATGTTTAAGTTGGCGATTAACATGTAAAATGACCTATAAAAAGAGTGATGAATGTCTAAAACTCATGTTTTTTCCTTTCACATTTTGGTATTTTTACTTGTTAATCATTATATTATGGAGTCAATCTAGTCACTTTGAATGATTATTTGTGCTTAGGTGACTTGACAAGAAAATGATCTTTTAAGCCAAACATTGAGCTATTTGATCAAAATTTCAAGTCATCATAGTATGAGGATATTTTTGTGAGGCAAAATGAAGAGAAGAAGATTGAACAACACTCTTTCTTGTGCCAAATAATTGTGCCTTTTGTGGTCTTGATGATATAAGCAATTCAATACAAAGACAAAGCAAAAAAATAAATCTATCTACTATACTAATAAGAGCCCAAGAGAGTTAGGCCTATAATGGGTAGAAAAAATGGCGGTTAAATTTTTTAATCAAATGAATGGCTCAGATTGATCAGATTTTAATTTTTTCTTAAGATTTACTAATTTATCCTTAATGAATATGATTATCCGTTAACTTTTCCGTTAAATATTATCTTTTCCGTTAATTTCTGTTAGTTCACCGTTAACTTATTCATTGATTTCAATAAGAAAGGTATTAAGTTCGAAGTTCGAACCCCATCCCAATCAAAGTTGGCATATTTAGTACTCTATTTTACTTTTATTAAATTAAATAATAATAATAATTTAGTAGTTACAACAAAATATAATACATATGCATTTCGATCTTTAATTTAGAATTATGTATCTACAATATTTTTATTAAAAAAAATTATTCATTATCAATAAATTAAATAAGAGAAATAATTTCATTAGTTATATTGTCCTTATTTTTCTCCAATATAAAAATTCTTTACATTCAAATTCATCAATTGATTATATTCGCTACATTGTCACTACAATGTCTTTATTAAAAAAAAATTATTCATTATCAATAAATTAATTAAGAGAAATAATTTTATTATATTATGTTGTCTTTATTTTTCTCCAATATAAAAATTCTTACATTCAAATTCATCAATTGATTATATTCACTACATTGTCTATTATCTTTTTTGTGCACTATTTTTTTAATTAAATATCAAAGTTATAATACAAAATAATGTTATATATTTATTTACCAAGTATTTTATTAATACCATGAAAAAATTAAGAAAAATATAATTAATAAAGTCAATCATATTAACTACTTGAGAAATTTGTTGACAAAGAGAGTATTCAAATCAGACAACAAATTGAAGTGAGAACTATCTCGTAATGTCCTTGTTTGACAATCAGTAGTTAGCGATTAGCAGTTAGCGGTTAGCGGATTATATTAGCTGATTTGACCAGCGAATTATATAATGGTTGGTAAAAAGATATTTGAAAAAATTAGCTTTTTAGATTAACATGTAAAATGATCTAAGGGTATACATATATTTAATAATAATAATAATAATAATAATAATAATAATAATAATAATAATAATAATAATAATAATAATAATAATAATAATTGTTTTAAAAAATAAAATATATATGTATATATATAATTAAGTCAATCATATTAACTACTTGGGGGATTTATTTACAAAAAGAGTATTCAAATTACACAACAAATTGAAGTGGAAAACTACCTCGCAATTTCCTTGTTTGACAATCAACAATTAGCTCTTCAATATTAGTATATATTTAAAATTTTATGCCCTAATTTGTATTTGTTCTCCCTTATGTCCCGTATTTGGTTTCAACCATACCTATACAATTATTTTATTGACAATTATAATCAATATTGACTATATTATCTTCCATTTGTAAACTTATAATTACCTATTTAAATATGCAAATTCAACATTCAATTATTTATGCATGAACAATTCTAATATAATCCTGTCTTGATATACTTTAAAGTACTTATTAAAAAAAAAAAACATTGGACATTATCCCAATCGCGCAATGCGCGTAAAAAACTAGTAAATAAATAAAATAGTAAGGTGGCATTTCTCGCCAAGATTGGCGCTATCTCAATATTTTGATCATATATCAACGTAGGAGTGTCCGAATCAAGTGATTCTTGCGCCATTGGAAAGACAACTTGAAGGGTTACAACTTTGATGAATATCACAAATACTAATTCAAAATTTTTAAGAGTGAAAATTTCTTAGAAGATGGACATAGTTCAGAGGATCACTGCCTGGTGACCACGGGTGTGGGCAGACTCGTGGTAAGCAAGAAGTGCACATTGTTTGGTGCCCATGTGGCGAAGCAGTGCAACTAGGGAGAATAGAAAACAGAGCCGAAAGAAGGAAAAGAAAGAAAGATTTTATTCAACTAACTCGAGAATGAGTTCAGATATCTATTATATACACAGTCTGCAAAGGGAGGGAAAGCTCAACTAACTCTAACAAAATAACAAGAAGATATAGAGCTTGTGATGCTTCCAAGTGTCATACATCTACTGCTTCTCCTAACAGCCCCTCGCAAGCTGGATTGTATAGATTGAACAATCCAAGCTTGGAAATGTAGACGTGAAAGGAGTTCGGGCAGTGAGCTTTTGTGAGCGCATATGCTAACTGATTTGCAGAAGCTACATGGACGAGTTTGATAGTCTCTTTTTGAAGTTTTTCTCGAACCAGGTGGCAATCCAACTCAATGTGTTTGGTGCATTCATGGAATACGAGATTCTCAGCAATGGCTATGGCTGACTTACTGTCACATGATGTGAGCTTAATTGTACATGTTTCTCTTGTTAGTTTGAATCTATTTGTGGGTTTATGTTTATTAAATTGTTACTCTCAATGCATATTCCCTTGCTTTCTCATAAAAATATGGTTTTATACTTGATTTGAGTGTTCTACGGTGTTTGTTAGTGTTTTGGAACTATTGTCGATCAATCTCAAAGGCAAGGGGAAGTCCTAAGACAATTTTGGAGCCGAAACAGAGTTGGAGTGCTGAAATAGAGGATTGGACGTGTCGAGAATCAGACTCGACACGTCCAAAAATTCCAGTAGCTGATTTATCCGAGTCATCGAAGACTCGAAGCGTTGAGAAGTTCCAGCAAAGAACTCCAAGAATCAACGCCCAAATCGACGCGTCGAGAAAAAACAAAAGGTTTCTACTTGGGACGATGAAGACTCTCGAGAAATCTGGGCGATATTTTGGAAAGTGGCGTGGAAATTCCCTAATCTATTCCTATTGAGCTCCCAGCCTCCCACTATAAAAAGCCCATCATCCCTCAACACTAAAGGGGAGAAGCTGCATTTTTTGGAGCAAGAGAAGAGATCCAGAGCTACAAGTTATCTTGGAAGAAGAGAAAAGCTATGAAGATTCGGGAGAATTTCTTTACCTTTTCTTTACTTTCTTTGTTGCTTGTAAACTCTTTTACATTATTGCAATGAATTCTATATTAGCCATGAGTGGCTAAGTTATATTAGAGATTCCTGGGTAAAAGTGTTTATGAACCTATGTGCCTAGTTCTCAGATTCCTTTAATATATTTATATTTGGGTTTTATAACTTGTGTTGCAATTGTGTTTTATATTGTTGATGCTAGTAGTAAATGGCCAAAATTACTCGTTTCATAGCTATCTTTATGTCGTAATGGGAGTGTGACACCCCGGTAATTTACCCCTTAAACGGAATTAATTTTTTAATTAATTCTAAACTTTCCTTGTAAATTCCTTCCTAATTCCTTATTCAATAGTCGGAGGACCTAAGTTGACTTGACTCTTTAGTCAATGAAATGTACTTTTTGCCTTACGCCTTGTACCTAGCCTTTCAATTCTTCCTAACAAATTAGTAGTCAAGAGAGGCTATTCTAGTCTTTTCACACCCTTACTTGGTATTCAAGATATTTTCACTAACACATCACTATGTCTTCCCAATTAGGTAAGACAGATCATTTCTCTCCACCTTCTCTCTAAAATCCTAGCCTCTTCCCCAAGCCAACCAAAACCCTTCCTCAATCTTGCCAAGAACCCTCCAAGATTCCAACTTTCTCCCACCAAGAACTTAGGGAAGGTAAGGCCTAGTCTTGGGTAGTGTTTTTATATAGTTTCTTCTTGACTTTATCTAAGTTTTGGTTATTTGTATGGTTTTGGTTTGTGTTGGGAAGACCTTGTAGAAGAAGAGTTCCAAGAGGAGGATTAGAGGTTGAAGAAGGTGTACTTAGGCTACAAGAGGTAACACATGCTCTACAAAACCTATTTTATACTTGCTATGATGATTCTTGATGTTCTATTGATGCTCTTGTTGTTCATGAGTGAAATGATGCATAATCTTGTGTTTATGCATGTTTAGAGCTTGTATCTAGGGTTCATAAATGCTATTCTTTGAGCTTTTCATGTGTTCAAGTTCCTTTATTGTTGAATGTGAGGTTTTGGGTGTTTTAGACTTGAACTTGGCATTGTAGATGTTTTCCCCCGAAGGGGAATTGTTTCTGGGATCAAGGGAACCCGCGGGCGGAACAGTGGGCAGGCTGCCTACCGCTGTTCCACCCGCGGGGAACGTTGGTGGTGCCAGCGGGAAGAGCCGCGGGTGGCTGCCCACCCGTGGTTCCACCTGCTGGTACAGTGGTAAGTGGGGTGGCAGGTGGTTGTCCACCCACCATTCTGCCCGCTGGTATGTGATGCTTTGGCCTCCGTTTGGTTGAATCATTGTGTAATTGTGTGTCTCATTTGATGTTTCGTACGTCTAGAACCATGTCCTAAGTAACCTTGATAGGCTTATGAGTCTTGAATCATGCTTAAAGGTCCAACTTTGTGATTCGTTGGATTAATGTGAAGTCATTGATGTTTGTTTGAATCGTTATGTTTATCCTATTGATTTGCATGCTAGTTACGATGTTGTTGGTACTAGTATGTGCTTGTTCATTCGTTCTCAATGAACGTTGGTAGCTTGTATTCACTAATCATTGTGATCTTTGAATTGAAGTCTATTGCTATTGTGCTATTGCCTTGAATGTTCCTTTCATGTCCTTCCTTAAAGTCTTTCTATTGAATCTCTTGTTGTGATCTTGTACATATGTTGTACTCTATTGTTGATCCTTGATTGAGCTATTGATGAGTCTCAATCCTCTATGTCAATGACTATGTGATTGTTATGAGATTGGTGGTAATGAGCTTTACTCACTTGATTGGCAGTATACTATCACGTGATTAGTTCTATATCATTATGACATTGCGTATGTCTATGAGATTGGCGGCAAGCTGGCGGAAGTAGGCGGGGAGCAATGGCTCTAGAAGGGATAACGTTGGACTTGGTGTACAGGGTGGCACTTGGAGGTATAGGTTGGAACTGAAATAAGGTTGGAATGGTGATATAAGGTTGGAACCGGGCATAAGGTTGGAACATGTCATTGGTTGCGATCTTTGACTTTCATTTGTTATGAGCATGTATTGATGTTATCCTTCATGATATGATGTTACCTTGACTGATGTTGATATTCATTTGTGATTGGTGATTCCATTATTCTTATCGTTGTATTGATCTCTTGATTATCGTATGATGGTCGGTTGATTGAGAGTGATTCTGATGAGTCTTATGTTGTCTCTATTCCCCATTTTAAAAGACTATATATTATGTATTCTAAGTCTCAAATGGTTTTCTTATATCTATATTATATGTACTTAACACGTAGTGGTGGGTTACTTAACATTATTCGCTAATGGGTGCTACCCCTTATGTTTTACAGGTGCAGAGTAGATCGTTGTGAGCGCACTAGAAGATGGATTAGTTTAGCGTAACTCTCTTTTGTCCCTTAGCTAGTTATAGAGGCATGTGTGCCTGTAGATTTGAACTTGTGAACTGCATACTATATTTTGGATGGTTAAGTATTTGTCTCTTAGCATGTGCATCTAGCTTTTAGTTAGATGTGGCGTGACATTTCCCGATTTACAAGTTTAGCTTCCGCGCCCCTTTTTATTTCTTAATGTTAAATTTTATCATTCTTTCTAAGCTTTAATTACCTTAGTTTGTGTTTAAAATCGGGGGTGTTATAGGGAGTTAGGGTATAATTAAGATCACACACAATTGCACTTAACTGTTGCACCTTGGGAGAGCGCATTTTTGTTAAGGAGTTAACTCTTAACTATTGCACATTGGGAGATGGCATATTAGTTAAGAATTTACCTTGAATGCTTGTTCTTAAATTGTTTAGTGTTTATATCATGGGAATGAATATTCACTCACGTTTTTAGGTTGGAATTTTGGGAGTAATTCCTTCCCTTGTTTGCATTCTCACAATTGTTTAAACCCAGATTTAATATTGCACTTTAGATTGGCACTAGGTGATTAAACACTTGAATCCCAGGAATCTCATTCTTCCTCTATTGCTTTCAACAACCTGCTACTATTTTTTTCTTTTAATTAGTGATATTATTTTTTTACAATTACTTAATCATTCTTTGTGATAGGATTAGCTTCTCACGAATAGGTTAGTAGCTAGTGCTTGATACGCTCCATTTCCTTGTGGATCGATAACCCGATACTCCGAGTAATTATTTGTTTGAGAAATATACTGCAACCATCACAATAGAGAGATTCTAGCGCATCATACTGTAAGCCAAACTCAGCAAGCAGATAAAATAGCCATTGAACTTCACAAGTGGTGGCTGTCAAGGCTCTATATTTAGCTTTTGAGGAGGACTTTGAGATTGTTAATTGCTTCTTGGACTTCCATGAGATCAAAGCACCTCTTAGGAAGATACAAAATCCAGTGATAGACCTTCTAGTAAATCAGAAAGAGTTGGGAAGAAAATGCCCTGGCCAGGGGCAACTTTTATATACTTCAAGACCCTGTGAGTTGCTTGTAAATGTAGGTCAGTAGGTGTATCCAAAAATTGAGATAGTTGTTGTGTAGCAAAGCTTATATCAGGTCTGGTGATGGTTAAATATAGAAGCTTTCCTACCAACCTTATGTACTAAGTATTATCATCAAGTAAGTTTCCTCCATTTTTGCTTAGTTTGTGTGATGGAGTAATAAGGCTCTGTATTGGTTTAACATCTGTAGATCCTGCATCTTTTAACAATTCAAGTGCATATTTTCTTTGAGAGACTGCAATCCATTTTCTTTGTCTGGCCATTTCCAATCCTAGGAAGTACTTTAAGGGCCATAGATCTTTTATTTGAAAGTTGACATTGACATGCATCTTAATCTGTTGTATCAAATTCAAATCAGCATTGCCTACTATTATATCATCTACATACACTAATAAAGCCACAAAGGATTTTCCTTCTCCCTTGACAAACAGAGAGTTATCAGGTAGGGACTGTTTGAAACTCATGCTTTGCAGAGCCATATTCAGTTTGGTGTTCCATTGTCTGCTAGCTTGTTTTAATCCATACAAGGAATTGTTTAGCTTACACACTTGGCCATTCTGCTTCCCTTCAAAGCCAAGTGGGAGCTGCATATAAACATCTTCATCTAAATCTCCATGGAGGAAATCATTCTTGTCAAGATAGCTAATCCCAAGCGTTTTTCAGGGCCGGATTTTGGGTTGTGCAACATCACAAGGCCTCAAATTTTAGAGGGCCCAATATTTAATTTTTACCTAGCTAGTTAAGAAATTAAAGATAAAAAAATTGCAATTAGTTCTAAAGGACTCCATGGAGGAATGGTAAAAATGTGTGTTTATTGTATTTCATCTTGGAGATTGAAGGTTTGAATCCTACCTATTATTTTTTTGGTAGGGCCTCATTTATTTACAAGAACGGTCATGTTGCACTGCCCATAGCTTACAACTTTAAGCATGTTACGGGGAGAAGGAAGTCTTTTCTATAGAGTTGTGGCAGATGTAGTCCTTTTAAGTAGGTTGGAGTCTATTTTTGCCTGGTGGATTTTCTGACAACAGGCTGCTCAGATTGTACAGGTGTGGGATTGTATGGCTCACTGGACGGTTCCTCAGATGCTGCATCAAGAGAGTAACCAGATTCCTTAGAAACTGCATCAGGAAGGTGATTAGGTTTCTCAGAACCTGTACCAAGAGAATGGCTTGGTGTTACTTCAGGACTATATGTGGCAGATATGTGAGGTTGTGGAACTACTGGAATGTCTTTTGAGGCACCATTTAGAACAGGAAATATGATCTTACAATGCTCCTTCTCTGGCATAGTAATGTGTTGGAAGGGAAATATGTGCTCATGAAATGACACATCCCTGGAAACAAACACTTCCTTGGAGTGTAGATCATATCATTTATAGCCCTTGATGCCATTAGCATATCCAAGGAATATGCATTTCTTGGCCCTGGGCTCAAACTTTGATTTGGGACCTAATGTGGTGGCATATGCTAGACAACTAAAGACTCTAAGTGTTGGTAGTGAGGATCTTTGTGGGTTAGAACCTAGTATGGTATCTAGTGGTTGATGGCATCAGAAGGCAACATATTGATGATGTAGGATGCATGCAATACACACTCTCCCCAAAAACATTCTGGCAGACTGGCTTGAAACTTGAGAGCCCTAGCAACAGATAGGAGGTGACCATGCTTCCTCTCAACCCTGCTATTCTGTTGAGGGGTGTAGGTACAAGAGGTTTGATGAATTATCCCTTTCTAACCAAAGAACTCAACCATGTCAAACTCTAGGCTATTATCTATCCTTATACATTTCACTTTGGCATCAAACTGATTCTCAATCAAACAGCAAAAGGCCATGACCAGATCCCTGACTTCTGATTTTCTTCATTAGGTGTACCCACACTAATCTACTGTGATCATCAACTATGGTGAGAAAATAGTGATGACTATGGAGAGTGGCAACCTTGTAGGTACCCCAGATATCCATATGTAACAAGTCAAAGCAAGCATCTGAATAACCTGAATTGGATGTACTGGTCTGAAAAAGGAAATCTTTTCTATTTAGCAAAATGACAGTAATCAACAACTAGATCTTTATTCATTTGAATGGTAGGTTCTAGCTTATTCAAACATTGTATTTTGGTGTATGAGGCATGCCCTAATCTAGCATGCCACAAAGTACACTTATTCATAGTAGATCTTACATTGCAAACAGAAGGAGAAAATACATGAAAAACTAAGTGATACAACCCCCTTTGTAGTTCAGCCATTCCAATCATCTTGCCAAGAGTAGCATCCTGTATAATGCACTGAAATCTCATAGTGCAATTAGAGTTTTGATAAAGTCACCAACAGATATCAAATTGCAGTGAAATCCAGGAACATAAAGGACATTATGCAAGACAAACTCATCAGATAGATGTATTGATCCAGTGCATGTGATAGCAACTTGTAATCCATTAGGCAAACTAACATGCATGTTATGTACTTCTTTATGATTTTCCAACAAATTATTATGGCAAACAATGTGGTGAGTAGCACCACTATCCATTATCCACTCACTTTTGCTATAAGTTACAGAGTGTAGTGAAGGACTCATACCTTCCAGTTGAGCCCATGGCATTAGGATTGCAAAAGCAAATATGGTGTTGGCTTGTGCTAGAGGCTGGTCAATTGGAGTGTTCTGATTTCCTCTAGAAGGCTTTTGTATCTGCATAAACTCTAGGAAGTTTTTGAAGCCTGCTTGAGTGAAAGACAAACCTCCATCAGAATTTGACTGGTGTACTGCCAGAGGTCATTGGGCTTGATTTACTGAACCTTGATTCCTTGATCTTGGTTTCTAACCGGGGGGTAACCATGCTTTTTATAGTACTTGTCTTGTGTGTGTCCAGTGTAGTCACAGTAGGTACACACAGGCTTCTTATTGCCTGTTGAGAATTCTTGTGGGTTTGTTAACTTCCACGGTCTGCATTAGCTAAGAAGACACTTCCAGTGGTTGTATTTTCCCAAACTTGATGGAGTTTACTTCCAAATCCAGTAGCAGTCAATTGGAACTGCCTCTGTTGTTGAGCTATCATGGAATAAGCATCACAAACATCAGGTAAGGGCCTCATGCGCATGATCTGATTTCTTGCTCCAGTGTATCTGTCATGCAATCCAATAAAAAATATGGACAATTTGTCCTTTTCAACAAGTTCATTCAAGTCATCTATCTTCTTTCCACGCCGACATTTTTTATTGCAACCACACAACACGGTATGTCTGAGGATTAGTAGTTCATCCAATAACATCTTCTGTTTGGTGAAGTACTCATTCAGGGAATTCTCTCCTTGTTTTGTTTGATAGATTTCACACTTTATCTCCGTAGTTCGGAACAGATCCTACTGACTAAATCTTCGCTTTAGGTCATTCCATATCCCATACACTGTTTCTATCCAAAGGACACTTCGGCCAACTGTAAGTGACAACGATCGAACTATACAAGATACTACAATGTTATTGCATCGTTCCCAAACCTCATATTTTCGATCATCTAGGGCAGGCTTGGTGATAGCACCATTAACAAATGCAAGTTTGTTCTTATAGGATAGTGCCATTGTCATAGCCCTAACCCAATGATTGTAATTCGATCCATCCATTAGAGTCGAGAGTCGAGACAAACACCAATGATGGATTCTCATTGGCGTGTAGGAAGTAGGGATTAGATTGAGTTTGGATTGAAAATTACCTCACCAGAATTCAATCCACATGCGGCGCTGGAAGAGGAACCGGACTTTGAGTGTTTGTCGGAGTTGCTGTTGCATTATTGACCGGAGTTGGTCGATTGTTGACAGGATGCCACACTACCATGGAAAAACGTTCTCGAGGGGCACCACCTTAGCGCTCTGATACCATGTGGCGAAGTAGTGCAACCAGGGAGAACGAGATAACAGAGCCAAAAGAAAGAAAAGGAAGAAAGATTTTATTCAACTAACTCAAGAATGAGTCCAGAGATCTCTTATATACACAGTCTGCAAAGGGAGGGAAAACTCAACTAACTCTAACAGAATAACAACAAGATATAGAGCTTGTGATGCTGCCAAGTGTTAGACATTTGCTGCTTCTTCTAATAGCCCACAGTTGTGGTCATTGGCGTGGCCGGACTTGTGGCCAGCCTTTGCACTTTTTGACAATGCATTTTTACCCTTTTAAAAGGGGATTTTTTTCCACCCAAAAATACAACTTTCATTTCCCTTTCATTCTCTAGTTAGGTTTAGCTCTAGAATAGCTTAGATTAGTGTAATTTCTTGTTCTTTTCCATTTCCAAGCTCAAGAACACTTTGCAATCTTGGATTTCAAGGCTTCAATAGAGAAGTTTTCTATTTATCTCTTCTCTTTACTTTTCATCTATGCTTTTAATTACTCTTTTAATATTGTGTATATATTTTTATATTATGAGTAGCAAAGTATTTTGGGGCTAGGATTTGGTTTGATTTCATGCTATTGATTCCTATTTGAATTGTATTGCATAAAGGGGATTATTTGGGTGATCTAGGGTTTGTTGTGTGAATTGGGTTTGTTGTGAAATTGTGTATAATTGTTAGATCCCAATTATATGCTTTATTTGGACTGTGATTGTTGCTACGCGAGTAGAGCTTATACACTAGCCACACATTCACACACTTAATGCCCAATACGAGAGTATTTTGGGTGTTAAGGAGAGTCTTTGCCTTGTGTTCTTGTTTGGGCATCCTTGGGTTGAATTGCCACGAGAGTGGAGTTCAAGGTGGGGTTGCAAGTCCAAATAGCTACGAGAGTTGTATTTGGACACTTTTGTTCCTCTCATTTACCCTATGCCTTAATTTAATTCCCTAATCCTTTGTACAGTATTTGGCATCTTAGCTTGAATCAACCAAGTCCCGGTCCTTTGTTTTACTTGTCTTATTTGTTATTTGCTTAATTATATCAACCCAAATCCTTATCAATAGGTCTAGTTTCTAAAAGGGTAGTTTTAGCTTGTGCTAACTTCACTTTACATCAATTCCTAACATTACAAGAGACATCTCTAGTAGAACGATATCTTAACTCTATACTATGATTTGATACTTGATAGATGTGTGAAAATTGTCCTTATCAAGGAGCCTCAAGGCTCTTCAAATTTGTCTATTGTTGGTCCCGGTGGGTGGGGTTACAAGTCTAGAGAGAGAGGGGGGGGGGGGTGAATAGACTTAATTGTATACGGTTTTGAAAATTTTTACTATTCGATTGATTGAACCGAAGAGTGAACTTGATTCAATCAACCTTTTGTAAGAGTTGTGCAACGGAAGTATTTTAACCCCTTTTACTTAGTTTTGAATGTAAATATGATCTTGTTGAAATGTTATTTTAGGTTTGCGTGATAATGTAAATGCTTGAAAGTAAAAGATAGAGAGAAAGAGAGAGATTTATATAGTGGTTCGACCAAAACCCAACCTACTCCACTCTTCTCCTTAAACTTCAAGGAGGATTGCACTAAAGCACTTAGTATAAAAAGATCACTCAAGCATTGAACACATAACCGACCTTAAGTATCTAGGTTTTTCAACTCCACACGAGTTTACTCCGCTTCTTTCTACTTCTTCTGAGTAGAGATACAGATTTTTAAACAAAAATCTTTGATTCTCCAACGTGTAGACTTGGCTTCTTGAATGTAGTCTTGATCTTCACTGTTTTCAGCACAAGTCTCACTGGATGTAGCATTTACGCTTGAATTCTCTCTCACTAGTCACTTGATATTTTCTCTTGAAAGCTTTTTGAATACTTGTAAATTTTCTCGTTAAAGAACAACACCTTCTTCAGTCTTGATTGAAGGTATTTATAGGAAGATTGAAATGAATCCGTTGGAGGGAAATAAATTTCAAACTTCCTTTAACAAGTGGGTAATGATTAGTGAACAATTCGAAAGGTTGTTTTTTGTCAGATTTTCTAGCCGTTGACACACCTTTATCTACTGAACATCACTTTTTGTTTTGCACCTTTTGTCTAGGCTTTTTAAGGAAAATCTCTATTGGGATGTGTACCTAGGACTCCTTTTGCCTTGGTAACATTTTCTCATAAAGCTTTGTTCGTTTAAGATTTTGAATTGTTTGCTCAAAGAATGTCTCGAACAGTTAACTTTTACCATTCAAGTTAATGTTTCGAACGTTAAGCTTACAACCTTTCTAATTCGAATAGCTAACCTTACTATTCGATCTTCTACTGCAAATCCTTTCGATTCGGTAAGGCAGGCCCTTCCACTCTTCGGTTTGTAACCTTCCGATCTTATAATCTTCGACTGTTGTCTTGGACTATTCGAAGCTTGTATGCTTGCGTCAACTCAACGTTAATTGTGAGGGTATTTCGGTCCATTCACAGTAAAATTGTCACCTCTCTTTCTAGCTCCCGCCGGCGATGCACCCATTTTGTCCGGCGGCGGAACGGTCACCTCCTCTCCCATTTTTTCCCTCATTCTAGCAACGTCAACCTCCAGAGAAAGCACAGTATGAGCAAAATATCTCGCAAGATACCATTTTTCTAACTCAAAACCTGTTGATTCTTCATATTTATGATTCAGATTTGGAACTGAAAATTCACCCAAAAAAAAAAAAACGGATTGGAATTATCAGAAGCCATGCCGCCTTCAGAGATGTAAAATCTTAGAGTGACAGAGATCAGGCGGATGTTTTGGTCGGCCAACGCCACCACCAAATCCCTCTCCGTCTCCGGCAAAGTGCATGCAATCATCAGCATAGCTACTGCAACTGTGAAGATCGGATTTGAACTTTTGAACATCGTCACAGCCTCGGTGAGCAAATCGCAGCCATAGGAGGGTGTATTCCATCAAAATTTCTGCAGGTCAAGAAAACCAAACACCTCCAGCTGGTTAGCCACTGCTATGCACTGGAGGAGGACCAGCCGAAGGTCGCCGGTGTCAACCACCGTCATCCCCGCTCGCTGCCTTGCCAGAAAGAAGCCAGAGGCCGACATCTCTACTCGTCGTGTTGGTTTCTCCGTCTGATTGGCCGGACTTGAAGACTGTTGCATACTCGCGCCTTTGAATTGCTTATTCGACGGCGAATCGGAGCCTCGGCACCGGAAGGTTCTCCTCGGGGATTAATCGGAACCTAATTATTCTCCGACTGAAAATTGGGTATTAATTTTTCTCTGATTGAAAAATGAATCAGAACCTAATTATTCTCCGCTATTGTCTCATTGGGGATTATTCGATGGTGAATCGGAGCAATTCGTATCGACGACAAATCGGAGGGTGTGACGATATTTTCTAACTATTCTCCGACTGTAAATTGGCCCAAAACGATATTTTCCAACCACATGTACGACGTCGTTTGGAACATCAGCATGTACTTGCCTTCCACCGATGTGAATTGACCGTAATACCCTCACAATTAACGTTGAGTTGACGCAAAACTTAACGGAGGACCATTTTGGGTGAATTTTTTAAAGTCAAGGGACCACATTGGGTGCAATTGAAAGTCGAAATGCAAAATTGAGAATGAGCAATAGTCAAGGGACCATTTTGGGAAAAAACTCTAATAAATAATAAATAAACGACTATGAATAATTGGTATCAGTCAATATTAGTTCTCTAATTTAATCCCGACAATCCACTAAACTAATTCCTTCCAAAGAGCATTCTGTCCCTGAGAGATAACAACACCCATGTTTGCCTTGGTCGTCACTCCTAACAATATCATAAAAGAGTAAAGGAAAAAAATTTACCATTTTAGTTTTCGAGTTATAAGATATGTGTAGCCGTGTAGGGCTCTTAACAAACCAAACATAAGTGAACAGAAGTTGTTCGTGTTCATTTGTTAAGATTTTTGGAGTGTTTGTGTTTGTGTTTGTATTCGTGTTCGTTTGTTAAGATTTTTAAAAATCATGTTTGTGTTTGTTTGTTAAGCCTTCATTAGTGTTCGTTAATGAACATGTTAGTTAACGTTTTCAAACGACACGTTCATAAATGCTAAATAAACAAAGACATCTACATATTCATGACCATAATTTATTCGTAAATATAAGATATAACCTATGTTACAAAAAATAACCAAACAAACAACATAACAATTATAAAAATAATACAAATCTCTATATCTCTATATATATTAAAACAAAATAATGGCCATAAATTTTTTCCCTCTAAAGTGTGAAAGTAATTATTGTGTGTGTATATATATACATATATATATATATACACACACACACGTTTGCAAACGACACGTTCATAAATGCTAAATAAACAAAGACATCTACATATTCATGATCATAATTTATTCGTAAATATAAGATATAACCTATGTTACAAACAATAACCAAACAAAGAACATAACAACTATAAAAATAATACAAATCTCTATATCTCTATATATATTAAAACAAAATAATGGCCATAAATTTTTTTCCCTCTAAAGTGTGAAAGTATATATATATATATATATATATATAGATGACCACGGTTCCGGTTCGAACCGTAGGTTCGAACCGGAACCGTGACTGTGCAAACCGGAACCGTGACTGTGCAAACCGGAACCGTGACTGTGCAAACCGGAACCGTCCATACGGTTCCGATTTCGGTTCTTAACCGGACCTATAAGGTTCCGGTTAAGGTTTGTAAAATCTTGGAACCGGAACCGGCGGTTCCGGTTCCAAACCGAAAAAAATTAAATATTATAGTGTTATTTTTAATTTTTTTTTAATAATTCCGATTAGAACCGGAATCGGAACAGGAACCGTGGTCACCCCTATATATATATATATATCGATATCTACTATACTAATAAGAGTCCAAGAGAGTTAGGCCTATAATAGGTAGAAAAAATGGCTGTCAAATGTTTTAATCGAATGAATGGTTCAGATTGATCAGATTTTAATTTTTCCTTAAGATTTTCTAATTTATCCTTAATGAATATGATTATCCGTTAACTTTTTCGTTAAATATTATCTTTTCCTTTAATTTTTTTTTATATACAGTGGAAGGGGGACACCCAAAGAGCCTAAATCTGACGCCAAACCGGGATACTGCCACAATCATCTACTAGAATGTTTGTGAGGTCATCTGGCGGAACCTCCATTACTTCTATGCCACTGGACAATGCAGCTCGTCTAGCCAGGAGGTCTGCTGCCTGATTTTGTTCCCTTGCTGCAAGTATAATCTTCCACTCGCCAATAGTACCCAGCTCAGAGGAACAGGCCTTAGGATATTTCTGGCCACCCCGCTAATCCTACCTTTCTAGTTTAACGCCTTGACGATAGTACTGGAGTCGCTTTCGAAAATGGTCTTCCTGCTCCCAAGTTCCTTTGCTAGTTGTATACCCCTTAGAAGTCCCCAGACCTCCGAAGTCTCAGCTGCACAGTTGCCCATATGGCACATGACACCCTTGATCCATTCGCCAAACTCGTTTCTGGCGAGTGCTCCGCAGCCGGCCTTTCTTTCAGCTGGCTTCGAACTTCCATCTGTATTGATCTTTATCCAACCTGCAGGTCGTTTCTCCCATTTGATAAGCTTCCAAGACCGGCCATCATTAGAAAATAATCCTGATGCTCTTTCAAATGCCGAGTTTATCTCGGGGACTTGGTTTTGAATCCATAGAACTTTGAATCGTCTATCCACGTTTTTGGAGTTGAAGATCCTATCGTTCCTCCACCTCCAAAGCCACCAAGCCGTTACTGCAAAGGTGATGCTCCAGCCATGTTTCCTATTCTTGTCATGAAAACCGCTCAAGCCGTGATCAAGCCATTTAGTAAAGTCTAGGTTCTGAACACCCCAAGCTATACTGGGCAAAATAGACTGCCAAACTTCTTGACCTTTGGGGCAAGATCGCAGAATATGTTCTGTATTTTCCTCAATGTCACCACACACATCACATGAGTTGGTGTGTGTGAAACCACGCTTCATCCTGTTTACATTAGTCATGAGCCTATCATGTCTCGCCAACCAGATGAAAAATTGGATGCGACTTGGAACCTTAAGTTTCCATATCGACTCCCAACTGTTACTACCTTGCTCCAGTTCCTCATTAGTGATCATTTTATAAGCAGTTTTGATAGGAAACTTACCGGGGCTCCCCGAGCGAATTTGGCTTTCATCACCCCATACCATCTCATCTTCATAACTCTCCTCCTCACAGAAGATAACCGATGTAAGGGAGTCCATAATTTCTTTTGGAAGTTTATCCCATAGCAGGTCCCATTTCCATCCGAATTCGCAGTCCCAGTAATCTGCTACTTGCGCATAGAGTTCAGGCAATGGAAGATGAAAAGCCAATGACTCAAACAGAGGTCTACTGCCAATCCATAGGTCCATCCAGAAGCGTGTATTCTTACCATTTCTTACTTGTTTGCATAAGCCTTTCGACAGAAACTGGGATGATTGGACGATACCTTTCCACGCATTCGAGCATCCAGGTTTCAATTGCCATGTGGCGGGGTCCTTATAGACTGCATATACTTTGCATTCATTATCTGTACCCAGAGGGGCTCTTGCTCTGAGTGGAGCCTCCATCCAAGTTTGGTAAGGAAAGCCTGATTATTAGCCCCCACCTTCCGTATGCCTAGACTTTCATTTTCCTTTGTTTTAGTAACCTTATCCCAAGCAACCAGATTGCATTTTCTCTCTGTCCCGGAGGAGCCCCAAACAAAATCTAGTATAATTCGTTCAATTTTTGATACCACCCCCATAGGAAGAAGGGTGGTTTGCATAGTATATGCCGGAATGGATGATAAAACCGATTGAGCAAGTATACTTCTGCCGGCCAAGGAAGGGTACGCATTTTCCAACCTGCCAGTCTGTTTTGGATTTTTGAAATTAGATCATCGAAAGTTTCTTTCTTGAGCCTTCCTTGGATGGACGGTACCCCTAAATATTTCCCCAAGTTCTCCGACTTTGGGATGTTTAAAGCTCCGGTGATGGCTTGTTGAACCTCTAATGGCGTATTCCTTGAGAAACTTACTATGGATTTTTGGAAATTAACCTTCTGCCCCGAATGGCCACAGGATATATCTAGGCACGACTTGATGATTTGAGCTTGGCGCACACTGGCCTCCCCGAAGAGGAGCATGTCGTCTGCGAAGAAAAGATGCGTAACTTCCGGCCCGTCTCTGGTAAATTTAATGCCTTTCCAAGCTCCTGTTCTGAATTTCACATTGATAAGATGGCTTAATCTTTCTATACAGAGCACAAAAAGCAGGGGTGATATGGGGTCGCCTTGTCGGATGCCTCGGCTTGGCCGGAACCAGTCAGATCTCTTATCATTACATTGCACAGCCAGCTTTGAAGAGGTGACAGTGCATTATGTTCCTTACCCATGTTTGATTGAATCCAATTGCCTTCAAAGTTTCCTCCAAAAACTTCCATGAGAGCCTATCGTAGGCCTTTTCTAGATCTATTTTAACTACCATCCAAACGGAAACACCTCTTTTATATTTCATAGAGTTGAGGACTTCTTGGTAGGTAAGAATGTTATCAGAAGTTTGTCTCCCAAGAACAAAACTTGACTGGTGGGGGCTGATTAAACTCTTCATAACTAGTTTTAATCTTGATGCCATGACCTTTGTTAGGATCTTATACGAAATGTTGCAGAGGCTGATCGGGCGAAGCTGACTGACTAACTCTGGATTCAGAACTTTATGAATTAAAGTGATAATGGTCTCATTTAAGCTACTTGGCATATCTCCTTTAGTGAAGAAGTCATTTGCAAGTTTGATGACGTCCTTGCCCACAATACTCCATGATTTCTGGAAAAAACTAGCTTGAAAGCCGTCCGGACCAGGTGCTTTGCAAGGAGCCATAACCAGGACTGCTTGTCTGATCTCCATTTCTGTAAATGGCTCATTGATTTTCTGCCACAATTCCATGGGCAGTTCAGGAAAGCTACCTTCCATGATAGTGTTACAGGAAGATCCCTCATCTGTAAATAAATGTTGGAAATACTTGGAGATGTGATCCAAAAGATGACCATCATCCGTGATCCAGTTGCCCTGTTCATCTCTCAAGGAAGTGAGCTTAGCATGCCCCTTTCTAGCTGCTGTTGAAGCATGGTAAAACCCAGTATTGCGGTCTCCCGACGTTATCCAGTTCTCCCGGGATTTCTGAAACCAAAACAATTCCTCTTGGTATAAGATTTCGTCTAATTCTTCCCGTAGCCTTTTCTCCAATCTCATCAGACCCGATGTTGTTTGGTAACTAAGCTACGCTGCACCCCTTCCAGCCTTGCCATGAATCTTTTTTTTTTTTGCCAAAGATGTAACCAAAGGTGGAAATATTCCAACCCTCCACTTTGGTTGCCAAGGAGCCCAACGCTAGATCAAGCTTTGCATTTGACTCCCAATTGTTCTTAGTAAACTGGTGGAAATCCTTGTGTCAACCATGCTGCATTAAATTTGAATGATCTCAGCACACCACCCCCTCCGGTTGGGTTTGTCCGAACTAGAAGCGAGTTATGGTCCGAGCCGATTCTTGGTAAGTGGGTAACATCTGCTTTAGGAAAAAGTAGCCTCCAGTCAGTATTGCATAGTGCTCTATCAAGCCTTGCTCCTCTGAAAGTAGATGTGTCGAGGCCTCTGGTCCAAGTGTAGGATGACCCCGTGAAGCCTAGGTCTAGCAATCCTTCACTAAAAATCCAGTGATTAAAATCTGCACAACGATTAAGAGAGAAGTTACTAGTACTTGAAGTCTCACTGCTATTAACTACAGAGTTATAATCTCCTACCGACAGCCAACCTCCCATGGAGTTAACATTACAACGGGAGAGTTCAGAAAACAACTCTCTACGTAATGTAATGTTCGGGCTGCCATAGACGAAAGACAAAAACCAACATGGTGAACCACTATGGGACACCTTCGCGACAACAAATTGTGGGTGAGTAATTAGGACATCCACCAGTATGGTAAGATTCCAAAGAACCCAAATTCCTCCAGAAAAGCCAAAAGCTTCCACTCTTAGCCATTCGTCGAAGCCCAGACGGCAACAGATGTCATTAGCCTGAGCTCCAGAGACTTTAGTCTCCAACAAACAAACAATTTCTGGTTTATAAACTTTGGTGAAATTTCCCAAGATACGGCGAAACTTCCTCGACGCCGCTCCTTGACAATTCCAAACTAGGAGATTCATTGGAAACTATTAGACGAAGGGTGGAGCACGAAGTTGCTCCCAGCAGAACGCAAAACCGGGGCCTGATTGGACAGGTTGGAATCTTCCTCCATCGCCTCATTTGCCGGATCATCACAATCATAAAAATCAGCCCCATCTTCCAGTGGGGTGGATGGAGCTGGGTCACCCGTATCATTTGGAGAGGTCAGCTGGAAATCAATCCCTCGGTGTCGGACCACTGAGCGATTCACAATTCCTCCTCTAGTTCAGCCCCTAACCACAACATGTTCTTCCTCCGCCGCCGCTTGTCTTGGTGTAGCGAGTCCACCACCTCTGCCCCTTGGCCCTCTTCGATAGGATGGGCTTTGGCTCTTCTGATAGGAGGGGGATGGAGACTCTCGATTAGTGCTTACTGTTCTTGGTCGTGATGAATTTTGATGAATTCTGATTGGGACTGGCATAGGCAAGTGTGATTGGTCTAGTTGCCTCTTTTCAGGTTGTCTCACCGGATCAGTATCTTGGTTTGCTGGTACGTCTTTAGCCTCTTCCATCTCGGCCAAAGGGCCAAACCGTGTCTTATACAGTTGATTTTGGTGCACCTTGAAGCCAGTCGGCGGCTAAGGTACTGATTCCGTCACCTTAGAGCCCTGCTTACCCCGATTGCCATTCCTCCTATTGCTCCTCCTTTCCTTACGCGTTACCAGCATCCAAGACCCATACTTTTCCGATTTACACTGATCCCTTGATATGGTTTTCTCCATCAGCGCAGGTTCATGGAATTGTGTCTCCTCTGATGCTACCTCCCTCATATCAACTTCTTGCCCTGACTCTTCCCTGACCTTTTTCCCAATTCCCTCTCCACATTGTTCCTTCTTATGACCATACCGCCCACACCCAAAGCATACCAAATGAATTCCTACGTATTCAATAGGGCACACCTCCTGCTCAATCCAGAACTTTGCTAGTAGGGGCTTTGATATATCAATTTCAACACAAATCCGTGCAAATTTACCCCTCGAAGCCAGACTAGTAGTAGTATCAATCTTGATCGGTTTCCCTATCTGTTCGCCCAACTTCCACAAGTAAACCTCATCAAAGTATTCTACTGGAATTGACGAGAGGCGTACCCATGCCAGAATTTTCTGCACTCTATTCTTTGAGGGGATAAAATTTGGGGTCCACTGCTGGACAATAACATAGTGGTCGAGAATCATCCATGGTCCTTCGAAACGTGCAAAGTCGTAATCCTTCTAGGACTCAAATCTCACTATGAAGTGGTCATATTCTAGGTCAATCAGCTCCATATGGCCTTCCGGTCTCCACAGGTTCTGCAGACGTCGGAGGAGGAAGTTATATCCTACTGTACATCCTAGGACTCGGATTATCAGTGAGCGTCTCCATGGCCGGTGGAGTCGCAGCTTCTCATCTCTTGTCAGAAGGATTCTTGGGCAGTCACCGGTTCCTGGTATATCCGCAAAATCGTCATCGGAGACCTCTTCGACTTCATCTACCTTTTCTTGCTGCCTTGATGGCGATACTCCCATAAGTTTCTGCCCGTAAGTGGGTAGTGGAACGGGTGCCTCATGCATTAGGCTATCGCCGATTGGATTCCCGGATGTACCTGGTGTCGGTTCTTGCAACCTTGCGCCTGCATCGTAGCTTGTTAATCCCTCATCTTGTCTCAGTTTCTTCGAGTTCCGTTCAAGGAAGTCTTGATCGGCCGACCGAATCTGGCCGGTATCAGGTGGGTCCATGACCCGTCGGAGCTAGATTAAGTTTCGTCTGTTTCTTGGAGCTTTCTTGGAGCTTTCTTTCCTTTAATTTTTATTAGTTCATCTTTAACTTACTCATTGATTTCAATAAGAAAAGGTATTAGGGTTCGAACCTCATCTAAATCAAAATTGGCATAATTAGTACTTTATTTTACTCTTATTATCTACTATACTAATAAGAGCCCAAGAAAGTTAGGCCTATAATGGGTAGAAAAAATGGCGGTCAAATTTTTTAATCAAATGAATGGCTCAAATTTTAATTTTTTTCTTAAAATTTCCTAATTTATCCTTAATGAATATGATTATCCGTTAACTTTTTCATTAAATATTATCTTTTCCGTTAATTTTTGCTAGTTCACCGTTAACTTACTCATTGATTTCAATAAGAAAAGGTCTTAGGTTCGAACCTCATCCCAATCAAAGTTGGCATAATTAGTACTCTATTTTATTCTTATTAAATTAAATAAAAATTTAGTAGTTACAACAAAAAATAATACGTATGCATTTCTTTAATTAAGAATTATGTGTCTACAATGTCTTTATTCAAAAAAATATTCATTATCAATAAATTAAATAAGAGAAATAATTTCATTAGTTATATTGTATTTATTTTTCTCCAACATAAAAATTCCTTACATTCAAATTCATCAATTGATTATATTTGCTACATTGTCCCTACAATGTCTTTATTATAAAAAATTATTCATTATCAATAAATTAATTAAGAGAAATAATTTTATTAGTTATATTGTCTTTATATTTCTCCAATGTAAAAATTCTTTAAATTCAAATTCATCAATTGATTATATTCACTACATTGTCTATTATCTTTTTTTGTGCACTATTTTTTAATTAAATATCAAAGTTATAATACAAAATAATGTTATATATTTATTTACCAAGTATTTTAATAATACCATGAAAAAATTTAAAATATATATATATAATTAAGCTAATCATATATATTAACTACTTTAGGGATTTGTTGACAAAGAGAGTATTCAAATCACACAACAAATTGAAGTGAGAACTACCTCGCAATGTCCTTGTTTGACAATCAGTAGTTAGCGGTTAGTGTTAGCAGATTATATTAGCAAATTTGACTAGCGAATTATATCAACGGTTGGTAAAAAGATATTTGAAAAAATTAGCTTTTTAGATTAACATGTAAATGACCTAAGGATATAATAATAATAATAATAATAATAATAATAATAATAATAATAATAATAATAATAATAATAATAATAATTATTATTATTATTATTATTATTATTATTATTATTATTATTATTATTATTATTTTAAAAAAATAAAAAAATATATAATTAAGTCAATCATATTAACTACTTTAGGGATTTATTGACAAAAAGAGTATTCAAATCACACCACAAATTGAAGTGGAAACTATCTTGCAATGTCCTTATTTGGCAATTAGCAGTTAGCTCTTCAATATTAGTATATATTTAATATTTTATGTCCTAATTTTTATTTGCTATCTCTTATATCTCGTATTTGGTTTCAACCATACCTATACAATTATTTTATTGACAATTATAATTAATCTTTACTATATTATCTTGCATTTGTATCTTAGAATTGCCTATTTAAATACACAAATTTAACATTCAATTATCTATGCATGAACAATTCCAATATAATCTTACCTTGATATACTTAATAGTACTTATTTAAAAAATAAAAAATAAAAAAAAACATTGAGTATTATCCCTATCGCGCAATGCGCCTAAAAAACTAGTATATATATATATATATATATATATATATATATATATATATATATATATATATATATATATATATATATATATATATATATATATATATATATATATATATATATATATATATATATATATAGGGGAGGCTTCAAGTAAGAACCCTTGGTTAGGTAGGAACATAAGAACTAATCCAAGCCCTTAAAATTTACTCAATCAGTGGTCCAGATAAAGTAATCATTTATATGTAGATCTTTAACATAATTAATTAAAAAGGATACTAGTGTAATTTTATCCAGGGACCAACTATAAACTAATATTATATTTGAATTGATTCCAAGATTTTAGGAAGAGAAGATAAGGAAGGAGTCCAATTAGTCTGAAAGTCTGCGATCGCCTAATCTCCCCGGGATCATCTGCCGATCGGCGTTTGCTCAATATCGACGTTAATGTGCACCCGGAGACAAACAAAGACCAAGTGACAATTGAAGTTTGATGTTGTAGGATGGCAAGTGAAGACCACGAAGGTAAGAATAATATTTCAATTCTTATACCTGTTCCTTTTTCAATTTTAGATTCAATTGAAATCGTACATGCGTAAAGATGGGTTATAGCCTGGAATTAGATGAATTGTTCATTATCATACTGCTCTGTGCAAATGCATGAAGAGTACTATTACTTTATGTGCACAAACCTGGGTCGGCAGTTTTGATAAACACAGACTAATTCTGCTATAACGGCATACACTACGACTCTGAAGTGCACAACCCGACCTGGACAGCCTTAGATGTGTGCACACACAACTAAAGGTGAGTGCACTCATGAAATCACGTGTACGGAGAGTGAATGCGTGCTTTGACACCTCCAAATCTCTGTATGCGTTACCGTGTGTGCACCTACGGGTTTATAAATGTGCCATACACGCCACAGAACCCCCGATGGTGTGCATATTGGTTTTAATGTTTGTGCCACACTGCATAACCATATACTGAGTAAATAAAGTTACGCACTGCGACTGATGTGCACAATCCGTACTAGTCTACCTGGGTCGTGTGTACACACAACTCAAGGTAAGTACACATAACAAATCACATGTATGGAGAATAATTGTGTCCTTCTACACATTCCAAACTCCGTAGGCGTGATTATCGTGTGTGCACCTATGTGGCTATGAATATGCCAGACAGGCTAGAGAAGCCCTGAGGGTGTGCACATTGGTTTTAATGTTTGTGCCACACTGCTTAACCATATACTGAGTAAATAATTTTACAATGCTCCACAGGTCATGACGGCTCATCACGGAGTTCATCCAGATGTAAGCTAAATGTATATCATATGTATTTCTATTCAATTTATAGTATGTTAATAATGTTCCTTTTATATGTTCATAAAAATAAAATAAAATAATTAAAAAAACAAAAAAAAAAAACAAAAAAAAAAACTTAATGTACATAAATATTGTACTACAAAGCATCATGTTTAATAACATTTATCCTAGACTATGTTCATAATATTTGCTCCATATGTCTAGAGACATATTAACAATGTTCTTTTATAATGTGCATAAACTCTGGGAGTTGTACCCCATAAAAATTAGGTTGATGTTATTCTTTTAAGCGTGCACTTATGGAAAAATGGTTGTGCCATAACGTACAGACTGAGCGCGGCTGAAAAGGCGACACAGAAATTGGTGTGCACCTGGGGTATACTGTATGTGCCAAAGTGTGCGGTGGTACTGACAGATTGACGCGTCAGAAACCAGGATGAGGTGTTGGATTATGGTGTGCACTTAGGAGTCACGTGTGTGTCATACTAGATGTAATTAGATTCTGTCCGAAAAAGCATACATGTAATTTGTATGCACTTGGGTTTCACCATGTGTGCCATATTGTGTTGTGGTATTGTGGCCATAACGAGGCATGCACTTAAGTTGATATGTAAATGTGCAATTCTAAACGTCTGTAAAAGCACTTACCAACAGCTTAAAGTGTGTGAGCCAAACCGTAAAGAATTTGTGCACGGATGAAAAGAGAAGAAGGGCACGATGTGCACTTATAATGTACTATGTGTGTCATGTTGCAGTGTGTGTGGCACAGTGTGCTAGAGTACTAATATAATGGAACATCGAATACAAGATGATATGACAACCTGTGTTGTGCATTGGAAACGTGTTAACGATGTGTGAAACATTACAGGAAAACGACATTGATTAAGGAAAAATGGGCAAAAAAAATAGTATAAATTAACCATTGATTAGCTATCAAATATCATAATCAGAATACATGAATGTGCCCAAGTGAACTAAACTAAACCACTAATCAACTAGCTACAAACGAACACACGAAGATAGCTTGAACGAGGACATGACGTTATTCAACTACACTACGAATGTTCTTGGAATGGTGAACGTTAATCTCAATCGTAAAAATATTACGCAAATAAGTCATCCTCAACAAATCAAGACCCCTAGTATCAACCTTTTTGCAAACCACAATCTCATGCATTCACTGATTGACCCAAAAAGGTCTCCATATGCCGCATTGCAAAGACACCGCAATCCACTTTGTTACGTGCATTGCACCAACGCATCTGCATCCTTATCGAGATAATCCTCCATACAACACCCCCATACAGATCATCAACCACATCATCAAGGAACACAGATAACAAATCTTTCTGACAAAGGGTAAAGAGCGATACAAACATTGAAAATTAAATACACCACAAAATTGAACACTTGGGGGAAAAAAGGTGGATGAAAATTGATAAACACATGTGTGCAGTTAGGAAGATATGTGTGTGCCATTTGGTGTAACCGTGAAGATAACCAAGCTGCTGTGATAAACTACAGTGTGCACATATGTTATACTGTGTGTGTCAAAACGTGTTCAACTATTTTACAAAAAAAAAAAAGAAAAAAAAAAAGTCTATGGGCCGTTAGGATGAATTGCGTGTGCCGAACTGCCCTCCAACATCAACCTGAGGTTGCTCTCCTGTATAATATGTTACACCAACAACACCAAAAAAGCACACGATTCGTAATGATGAAGTCAGAGCCCAAAAGAATTATATATACAGAACAAGTGCACACGTAGCACTATTAAAGAGCACACAGCTAACAAGGAGTGCATAGTTTGCTTATGTACACAGAACAGACACATACATCACATGTGCACACACAACACTACTAACATACACACGCCAATAACTATAAACCAAACAACATATTGAACCACACAGGAAGGAAAGAACCTTATAAACCTCAACCAAGGTACACATTCAACTGTGATAAAAGGCACACCCCATCAAACTAACAAACCAAACACCAACAACCTACCCATATGTGTACACCCCCACATCTATTACATGAGAATAATACCATTTAAACTCACAGACTTACAAAACCAAACATGACAAAAACCACAAAAGACACTATAAACAACTTTAAAACTCTAAACTTAGATGGCACAATGAAGTGTATTAAAGTGCACACATACACAGTGCACAAACAATGGTTACTATACACACATGAAGAGCTTGGAAAATCAAACTACAAATACAACAAGATATATTACACAGGTGCATCAAACTAAAATTAGATTTTGGAAGTTTAAATTATGTTTCAGCTTATCTACCTACAATTTTTTTCAAAAAAAGGGTAGGATGGATGGGGGATAACTCTCTATTGTAGCACCAGCTACTGCAGAATACCAAAATTACAGTAATCAGTGCTTCTAAAAGATCCATTTTCGAAGAACAAAAAAAAAATTAAAAAAAAAAAAAGAGAGAGAGATCAACAGCCACCATAGTTTCCGGCCAAAACAAAATCAAATAAAATAAAAAACAAAACAAAACAAAAACACAAACAACCACAAAACGAAAGGGAAAACGAACAAAAATCAAACAAAATTAAATAAACAAAATGGACACCAAAAACGAAAGGGAAAACCGAATGCAAAACAAGCAAAATCAAACAACACTACAACTCATATACGATTAAAATAGGCACACATTGCAAATGAATTTTTTTTAAAAAAAAAATCACCTCGAGTAGTGGACGACCACGTCGCGAGAAGGGATGTTCAGGATTCCTATCATCACCGCCGACCATCTCAGTCGGAGAACAAAAGTAGAGACGATGGATAGCAAGATGGGTGTCGACGAGAGAGTAGCGAACGACAAACTGAGCGTAAGGAAGATGACGTCGTCGAAAGAGTCCAACTCATGGTGCACTAATCCAGACTGCGAAGATCAAGCGATAATTGTTCACCTAACACCCATGTGCACCATCTGAAATTCCTAACATACCCCTACTCGCCCAAAATAAACTCAAATGAGCAAAAAAATCCAACTAAAAAAATGAATAAATATGAACTGTTGATTAAATAAAATAAAGGGTTTAGATGAGTTCCTAAGTTCCTACCTAAAGATGGGTTCCTATATGATTGTCATTCTATATATATATATATATATATATATATATATATATATATATATATATATATATATATATATATATATATATATATATATATATAGATTTAGGTTCTGGTGTGGTTAGGGTGCCCAGGTGCGGTTGTGTGGTTTAATTTGGGCCTTTCATCTCGCTTAAATCAACGTTTAGGATTATCAAAGTTTTAAAAAAAACGCGGTGGAAATTTTGTAATTTTTGCATCTAGGTCAAAATTAAGGTGAGCGGATCTGTGATTAATGTGCGTGAGTTTTGTGCTTAATGTGCGTGTTTTTTGTGCTTAATGTGCGTGAGTTTTGTGCTTAATGTGCGTGGGGATGTGCTTAACGTGATTAGTTGTTAAAACTTAAAGTCTGTGAGTTAATACTTAAAGTGCGTGGATTTTGTGTTTAATGTGCGTGATGTTTGTGCTTAATGTGCGTGGGTTTTGTAATTAATGTGCGTGAGTTTTGTACTTAATGTCAGTAGTTGTTGAAACTTAAAGTCTGTGAGTTAATATTTAAAGTGCGTGGGTTTTTTGCTTAATGTGCGTGAGGTTGTGCTTAATGTGTGTGGGTTTTGTACTTAAAGTGCGTGAGTTTGTGATTAAAATCTAAAACTGTGCACCTTAGCTTATACTTCTTTGTTCCAGGCACGCATTTTTTTTTTAATTTTCATTGATTTGAGCCGTTGATCTAAATTTGATCAACTGCTCAGGTTTAACCGCACAACCACACGGGAAGCTATACATGCACCTGAAGCCTTCCCTATATATATATATATATATATATATATATATATATATATATATATATATATATATATATATATATATATATATATATATATATATATATATATATATATATATATATATATATATATATATATATATATATATATACACACACACTGTGCACCTTAGCTTATACTTCTTTGTTCCAGGCACGCATTTTTTTTTTTAATTTTCATTGATTTGAGCCGTTGATCTAAATTTGATCAACTGCTCAGATTTAACCGCACAACCGCACGGGAAGCTATACCCGCACCTGAAGCCTTCCCTATATATATATATATATATATATATATATATATATATATATATATATATATATATATATATATATATATTGATGGATTTAATTAACCCGGGGTGCATCCGAATCGATAAATCCGGATAAGAACGTAATATAGATAATAAATAAATAATACGAAATGGTGTCGTAAAGGCCGTAGAGACCGTATGTTGTATTAAATGCCGTAAATTGGCTATTACAATGATCTTCAGGACAAAGTGTGTAGAATAGATAGATAGAATAATGAACGTGCTTTGTTAGGACAAGGATGGGGTCTTTTATACAAGCTAAACCCCCCAACCGCCTCCCCCTAAATCGGGAGGTAGTTGGATCTTCGCGTTGACCGCGCCCGTGCGAGACCGGGTCGGGTCAACACCCGCTGAGCTCGAGCAAAACCGAGCTCCCTTAACCGAGCTCATTATGACCCGAGCTCGGGTAAGGCCGAGCTGCTCCACTCGAGTCTACCACCAAGTGGCTCGGGTCGGGACACCCCGAGGTGCCTTGGGCCGAGGTGTCTTGGGCTAAGGTGTGAGGTTCCTTGTGCTCCACCTTGGTGCTCCGGGTCTGTGATGCTACCCCGGGTCGGTTTGTGTGTATAATATATCCGTCATGAGTCCCCCACTCTCTTCATTGGAGAAATCGACAACGAAAGAGATTAAATGTCCCGACGCGACCTCCATGCGAAACGTGGCCGAGCTCATATCAGTGCTTAGTTTCGTTGGAAAAACCAACGCAAATATTTGTACAGATAAGGTAGGGGGCGCATTCAACCCTTGTTTATCTATTAGTTTTTTGTTTTTATCTTCAACGCTCCTGCTTGTTTGAGCAAGAAAACGGATGCGCGTTAGCGCAACGGCTTCTATTTATGGCCGAACTCACCATGGTCGAGTTCATTGTAGCCGAGGCGTCCTAGGCCAAGGTGCCTTGTCCCGAGCTCGCTATGGACTTAGGTGCCTTGGGCCGAGGTGAGACGTCTTGGGCTGAGGTGAGACGTCTTAGGCCGAGGTGAGACGTTTTAGGCCGAGGTGAGATGTCTTAGGCCGAGGTGAGACGTCTTGGACCGCTCCACCTCCTTGCTCCGCTCCCCTTGTTTCTATTGATTTATTGTTTCACCACACTTCCTTGTCACACCATATGTTTTCTATTTTTTTAAGGCCCCGGCGATCGCCGAAGTGCTCGACCTCGGTTCATGCCGAGGTGTAAGACCTTGGCACTGGCCGAGGTGCCACCGCGATGCACCTCGGCAAAAAGATGGGCCTCGGCACACTGCCGAGGTACTGCTCGGCACGTTGCCGAGGTGCCCAACCGGGCCTCCATCGGCCACGTGTCGAGGTGGTACCATGGTGCACCTCTACCAGGGTGCACCCCGGTGTTGTGCCGAGGTGCGCTAGGTGTGACAACCCAAAATTTAATTTAATAAATCCGATTTTAAGAAATTCCAAAATAGCCATTTTTAACTCTATAAAAAATTTTGAGGTTAAAATTGGCGTTTGAATAAATTATTTTGAGTTACATTTTAAATGAATTCAACACCAGAACTTATTTTAAATCAAAAATCCTAGATTTTCGGTTACATTGCATACCTAGTTTTTTATCCAAAAGTCAATCTGAGTGAAACCAGAAAGGAACCTGTGAAACCTAAACCAAGTGTTTTAACTAGAACTATCTTCTAAGAAAATCTATTTTGACCCTAAGTTATCCAAAATTATTTTAGAGACATTGGTCCATGATACAAGGTGGACCATGAACCTTCTACAAGCTTTGTCTGATCATTTGAAACAAGCCAATTTACACTTTCACCCTCAACCAATCATTTGTATTTTTCCTAGGGTTTTGAACCCTATAAAAGCTTCACTATTCTATTATTGTCTCCTAATCCCATTTTTTGCCTCTCCAAGTTTTCTGTAGACAAGAAGAAGCAAAACACAGTAAGGGTTCTAGCTTCATTCTCATCCATCCATTTATTTCCTTAAGGTTTCCATCTCTTTTGCCTCCAATCTCTGAGGTTTCTATCCTTAAGCTTTGTATCTATTGTTTGTTTGAGGTGTTTAGGTGGTGAAGGAGGTAGTGGTTGAGTAGAGAGGAAGAAGGGATCCACACAAGAAGAAGAAGAAGCTGAGGTATAACCCCATGGACTCCCATTTTAAGTTTTGGCTCTGTGAAGCCTTGTTTCATAAGTAGAAATGAGTAGAAATGCTAGATTTTTGAAGTGTTTGAGCGAAGAAGTGAGTTATTACTTGTCTATGATGTGTTTTTGATGTTTTGGATGTGTTAGAATTGTCTGAGGTTGATTTGCAAATGAGAAGAGACCATTTAGTGCACAGGCAGTGTGCACCAGACAATGCACCGGCCCAAGCCAACGGCCCAACAAGGGGACCGTTGGCTAGAGCCGTGGCCAGTCAGGCCTAGGGAACGGCCCTAGGAAAGGGCCATTGCCCGGAGCCGACTATCTAGCGGTTTGAGGGGGCGGGCCTTGTTGAACCCCGCCCCATGGTTCGTGTGTTGCTCCCTGTGCAGTGGCCAGGCCATTGCAGCTCAGCTACGTGTCGTTTCGGACCAGGTGTCACGGGCCCTTGTGGCTCGGTATCTCGGGGCCGTCTTGACACACGTTTGGACTTTGATTTCGTTCAATTTGGATTAGAAATGAGCATGTTATAGTAGAATTTGTGATGGAATGCTTCACAGAAATGTTGTCTGAGTTCTCTGTTTTTGGGATTTGCTTGCCTTTGCCTTCCTGATGATATTTGAGTAGTTGAATAGAGAAGCATGAACACTTTGTGAATAAGAGTTGTTAGAAAAGCATGAGCCTAAATGTTTGGTTTTCGCTAGCAAAGCATGCCTAAAGTATTTACAATAAATTGTTGAAGTTTACCACCAAGTTCATAATGTTGAGTATGTTTACTATGAGTATATTTTTGAGTTCAAATAGCATGCAAACTACTTGCTAAGTGTATTTGAGAAGATTTGTTAAGTTATGAGTTGCAAGCATGATTTATTGAATTGTTGAGTTTCACAGCGAATAGAAAGTAAAAGCATGTGGTTACAGTAAATGCCATTTTGAGTATATCGTGTTTTAAAAGTGCATAAGTGGCCAGCGTGAGCCTAAGTATTATTTTCCAAAAATCTCATTCCACGTAGAGCATCTTTATCTTGTTTTTTGAGAATGAGTTGAGAAGTATGTGCATGTCTTTTTGCATAAGTTAAATGTTGCATATATGAGATGCATGAGCGATATATCTATATATATCTATGGTGAGGAAAACCTTGTTTTGGAGGACCCGTTTGGACTACGTCCTCTCGGAAGAAAGAAATGGACATTGCGGTCCAAGTATATGTAATGCGGCGTATTCCCACATTACAAGGTTGGAAACTGTCCGCCAGGCTTGGAATCCTGGTTAGGGGGTGTGCACGCTAAAAGTTCGATACCTGATTCCACAGAGATGAGTTTAGAACCAAGAGAGTGGTTCGGTGGATGAGCTTGAGCATAGGTCGGCTAGAAGCCATACCGGGATAGGTTTGTTCACGCTACGGTGAAGTTCCTACCTCATCCATTAGTAAAGAAAGCGAGTCATTGCGACTCTAAGAAAAGAAAGCAAGCGAGTCCTTGTGGCTCTAAGAGACCTCCACAGAAAAGTATTCTATTTTACAAACGAGTGTATAGGTATACTTATAGTATTGCACGGGATTGCATGATGAGAATGTTTGCACTAGATTGCATACTGAGAATGATTAACCGTGTAACACCCCCCCAAAAAAACAAGACTACTTAAAACGAGTCTTAACACCTGCAGATCAAACACAAAACTAGCACAGCGAAAGATAAAAAGATAACTGGATAAAAGGAATCCAAAACGGGGTGTTATGCCACGTATACCACACTAGGTATACGCTACGGCGACAATCTGCAAGTGTAACACTATCCCAAAAACAACCAAACTAGAACAATCTAAAGACATTGGCACACAGGCCTCAACAACACTGTCTAAAGATACAGGTGCTAAGCTACCGGCTCTAGACATCGCGCTCGACTACGCAACACCTGAAAGATACAAAGATAAACATCGGGGCGACGCCCGGTCAGCGAAAGATGCTGGTAACCCACCAATACCGTTAAGTATCATAAATAGGTAGATATATAATATGAAAACCATTTTCAAAATGGACTACATATATATAAGTCAAAAGCCAAGATCAAAAGACAACACAAGACTCACCACTCACACGAAACAAAACCGGGAACACATCCCAAACCACAAAGGTTAACCACACACAAGGATAAAACCGGGAACACATCCCAAGCCACAAAGGTTAACCACACACAAGGATAAAGACTCACCCAATGGCAACACATGCCAAAACACACCACAAACCTCCGTGACTACACACGTCACGAGAGAAGAGAACTCACCACAACAACGGCTTCACAAGCCCTCGTGACATCACCCATCACGAGTTGATATGCCTTCCTTATGCCCTGTTCCAACCTTATGGCTACCCCCAACCTTGTACCTTCGGTGCCAACCATTACCTCCAGAAAGCCCCTGTACAGCCAAGTCCAACCTTATTCCTCCGGGACCATCGTCCCCCACCTATAACCACCAACGAAAACCCACCAATTCACGGCAACACATGCCCGGATAACACAATGTTATCTCCCAAACACGTGGACTCAACCACAACTCCATGAAATCACATCACGGCCACCACGAGGACCGCTGCAATACCTTGGTGACTAGCGTCCCATACCACTAATCGTGCAATCCAGGTAAAGCCACACACGCACCACCACTCACACGAAACAAGCAACGGATTGCAACAGAGGTACGAAACATACTGAATCAAGAGACATGTCACCACCCATCGACACAACGACGCTAGCATTAGGATAATAACTAGCAAGCTCAACAACGAAGAAACTCAAGATAGTTCCGAGGAACACACAAGACACCACACGGTTCAACGAAACAAAATGTTGAACACTTAGCACGATACACAACACCAAAGATCCAACATAGATACCTACCAAAAGCTCTAGACCTACGAAACATCAAGAAGACGCTCAAATAGTTCCACAAAAGAACAACGGGAGGCCAAAAGATCAAACACCGAGACAAATGAAACACGGGGAACAAATCCCACTCCAACATCACTGTGTTCCCCGCGGGTGGACCCACGGGTAGCGCCCCACCCGTGGTCCCGCCCGCGGGTACAACACGTTGGTTGTTGATGTAATAGCGGAACTTGAGTTCATGGTATACCACGTTGGTTGTTGATGTAATAGCGGAACTTGAGTTCATGTAATAGCGGAACTTGATGTAATAGAAACAATAAAGAAATTACTTTAACATACAATATAGACAAATAAGAGTGACAAAATTACAAATTATTGAAAATTCATGGTATACCACGTTGGTTGTTGATGTAATAGCGGAACTTGAGTTCTTGGCAATCAATCCTTTAAGACCATCTGGGTTGTTAACTCGAGAAGCAGCCACGTACAACCAGGGACGGAGCCAAAGGGGGGGCAGGGGGCGGCTGCCCCCCTCACTCCACCACACCCCATATATAATCTTTGTATGTATATATATATATATATATATATATATATATATATATATATATATATATATATATATATATATATATATATATATATATATATATATATAAAATACATGTTCTAGTATTAGTATAAAAACAAAAACTATAAAATGTTAACAAAAAATGAGTTAGATTAGGTGGTAGAGCACATATTTGGTAATAATAATGAGGTCAAGTGTTCAAATCTTGGCCTCAACATAGTTACACAATTTTTTATTAATAGCTTTTTTAATATCACACACACACACACACACACACACATACACACATATATATATATATATATAATATTCTTTTATATTAATAATAAGATTTGTAATTTATAATGTATTTTCTATTCAAATTATTTTATTAATTATGTTTCAAATTTTGTTATGAATATTTTTATAAAGTTTCGATGTGTTTTATTTTTCTATATCCAACAATATTTACAACTATATTTCTTAGGTAATTTATTTATTTATTTTTAAATTATCTCTTTTGTTTTAATGTTTCGCCTTTACTGGAAAATTTTTTTGAATCCGTCTGTACTGTTTCCCCCCCCCCCCCCCCCCACCTCAATCGAATTTCTGGCTCTGTCTCTGCGTACAACTGACCATGCACAAAAACTGGTTTTTTAAGTACCAATCCTACATGTGACAATGTTTGACCTTGACTTTTGTTAATAGTCATTGCATATGAAACATCAATGCGAATTGTCTTCGTTGAAACTTGAATGGCAACCTGGTATCAGATGGTGACATTGACATTCTGGTGATCAACATTTTTGTTCCTTTGTTAGAACCATCCATTAACTCGGCTTCAATTACACGGGCTGCTAACTTGGTGATTACCAACTGCGTACCATTACACAATCCAACTGAATGATGAACATTTCTTAACAACATGACTGGTGAGCCAATTTTTAAAGTTAATGAATGGTTTGGTACACCTGAAGCTCTAATGCCGTTCAAAAATTCTGGTGTGTGTACATCACACAGTATTCCAACGTCTGCATCGACTTTGTACACTGTGTCACAACTAAAAATATGTTCTACTTTCAGCCGTATGCAACTCACTCATATGTTGTACATTTTTGCACAACAAAACTGAATGAGTCAAACGACTGGATTAGGGTTGTCATAGTTGACATGCTGTAATAGTTGATCAACATATTGCTCCCAAAATATGCAAGGTAAACGTCTCTCTCTGAAAAAAGGAAAAAAAATTGTTATAAGGCGTACACACATTAGGAAACACATATAATCCATGATTAAGTGTAAAGTTGATTAATATAACATGACTTACTCATGTTCCTGAAGAACAAAGTGGATGAACTTGGCCTCCCGTCCATTAATTATGGTTGTACGTGGAGATTCAATCGAGAAAACAGAACCAACCAAATCTATAGAGATTTATCATCATAACAATAACTACTATATATATATATATATATATATATATATATATATATATATATATATATATATATATATATATATATATATATATATATATATATATATATATATATATATATATATATATATATATAGGCGGGTTCATGTGCGGCAGTGTCTTACGGTGCGGTTATTTCTTACGGTGCGGCAACACCAATAGTTCAACAAATATGCACCATCAACGTTAGGAAAATACACCACACAAAACAGAGTAAACAGAGCCCTGCATCACCAAACACACACCATTAGGTGTGAGTAAAAACATCATACACTGTTCGGAAATACACCATTGGGGGTGGTGAGTTATATGGTGTATTTTTTTGAGTCTGTTGTGTATTTTGTGATGTTTTATTGCATTTCATTGTGGTGTGTTTTTATTACACTGTTGGTGCATATTGTTAACACTGTTGGTGTATTCTGGAATTTGACCGCACCGCCGCACGGTAAGACCCCGCCGCATATGAGCGCTCTTCTATATATATATATATATATATATATATATATATATATATATATATATATATATATATATATATATATATATATATATATATATATATATATACTTGAAATGATAAACGAAATGAGGACCGTAAATAAGTATTCCCAAATAGTTCGGAAGCATTGATTTGGGTAGGACCAAGTTGATCGAAAGCTTTCAACATGTATGTCATGTTTGGAAAGTCGTTGTTGTTATACTGAAAGACTTTTGTAGAATGCATGAACAGGATCTTGTATTTGTGGTGTGTAGTTTTGTATCTCATGTCATTTGTTGCAATAAAGTTTTTAATGGAGTACAAATGACCCTCAAAAAAGATTTTTTAAATTACATGACCAATATTATATTATTATTTTACTCAACATGTTAAATTACATGAATTACATGAATTTATTTATAAATTGGCTAATTTATTTTTATAGTATAGTATTATTATTATTATTATTATTATTATTATTATTATTATTATTATTATTATTATTATTATTATTATTATATTATTATTATTATTATTATTATTATTATTATTATTATTATTATTATTATTATTATTATTATTATTATTATTATTATTATAGTAAATTAGAGTAAATAGTAATTATAGTAATAATAATAATTCGTTAAGGCTAATAAGATGCATGATTCTGCGTTTTTGTACGTCTCTCTCTCTCTCTCTCTCTCTCTATATATATATATATATATATATATATATATATATATATATATATATATATATAACAATAATAGTAACTAATATTATATTCTTCTTTTACTCAACATGTTAAATTACATGAATTACATGATTCTATTTATAAATTAATATGAATACAATAAATATTTTCACATTTGGAGGAAAAATTTTTCAGAATTACATGAATCTATTTATAAATTAATATGAATACAATAAATATTTTCACATTTTTAGGGAAAATTTTTAGAATAATTATTTTGTTTTAATATATATATAGAGATAGAGATAGTATATTATTATTATTATTATTATTATTATTATTATTATTATTATTATTATTATTATTATTATTATTATTATTATTATTATTATTATTTTATATAGTAATAGTAATTATAGTAATAATAATTGGCAAATAGAATGATTCCGCGTTTCTGTATTGTTATTAAGGCTGATTTTAAGTTTTGTATTAAGGATTGATTTAATTAAGGTTGATTTAATTTAAATAATTTAATTACGGATGATAGAATTTAATTTAGTATGATTTAATTTAATTAACAATAATTATTTGTAATAAAAAATATATAGGCTGATTTAATTTAAATGATTTAATGATGATCTAATTTAATTAAGAATAATTATTTGTAATACTAAATATATAAGTTAATTTAATTTAAATGTTTAATTAAGTATGATCATTTGTATTATATATATATATATATATATATATATATATATATATATATATATATATACACGGTGATTTAATTTAATTAAAATATTATACTATAATAACGAATAATAATAATAATAATAATAATAATAATAATAACAATAACAATAACAATAACAATAACAATAACAATAACAATAACAATAACAATAACAATAACAATAACAATAACAATAACAATAACAATAACAATAACAATAACAATAACAATAACAATAACAATAACAATAACAATAACAATAACAATAACAATAACAATAACAATAACAATAACAATAACAATAACAATAACAATAACAATAACAATAACAATAACAATAATAATAATAATAATAATAATAATAATAATAATAATAATAATAATAATAATAATAATAATAATAATAATAACCAACATTATATTCTTCTTTTACTCAACATGTTAAATTACATGAATTTATTTATAAATTGGCTAATTCATTATTATAGTATAGTATTATTATTATTATTATTATTATTATTATTATTATTATTATTATTATTATTATTATTATTATAGTAAATTATAGTAAATAGTAATTATAGTAATAATAATTCGTTAATGCTAATAGGATGCATGATTCCGCATTTCTGTATGTGAAAAATTCATTTTGTATGTGAATTATTATTACTATAATAATTACTATAATTTATATAATAATAGTAATAATAATAATAATAATAATAATAACAATAATAATAATAATAATAATAATAATAATAATAACTAATATTATATTCATCTTTTACTCAACATGTTAAATTACATAAATTACATGAATCTATTTATAAATTAATATGAATACAATAAATGTTTTAATATTTAGAGGGAAAATTTTTGGCACAATTATTTTACTTTAAGATATATAGAGATATAGAGATAGAGATGACAAAATTCAAGAATCGGTAATCTATTTTTGGAAGCAAATAAAGTAATTAAGTATAATGGGAAAATTCAAGAATCGGTAATTTATTTATGGAAGCAAATAAAGTAATTAAGTAATGGAAAAATTCAAGAATTGGTAATTTATTTATGGAAGCAAATAAAGTAATTAAGTATAATGGGAAAATTCATTAGTAAAGATGAATGGTGCAAATAAATCATAATGTATACCAATTACGAGCCGCAACAACATCTTTTTACATTGGGAAGAGCAATCTTATTTTTTAATATATGTAATTAAATACTGAATATAAATAAATAAATAAATGAATAAATAAATAAATAATGAATATAAACATTAGTATATTGTTTTTATTTTATTACTAAGTATGTTAATATTTTCAATTTATTATATATGTTAATATTTAAGTAACATTGGTGAGTGTTTTTTTTAAGTTAAATTGATTGATTTGATTTTTTGCATTGTGATGGTTTAATTTCAATATGTTAGCGATATAAATGTCCAAACCTTCTAATGTAAATAAAATGACTCTTCAATTAGTTTACAGCAAATACAGTTTACAAATAAAAGTGTGTACATTTATCCCAATGTGAAGTCGTTGAAAACATCGGTATATTATTTTTATTTTATTATTAAAAATGTTATTATTTACAATTTATTATATATGTTAATATTTCCTCACCAAAAAAAAAAAAATGTTAATATTTAAGTAACATTACTTAACATAAGTCATATCCGTGCATCGCACGGGTAAAAAAAAAAAAAAAAAAAACCAATTAAAAACTCTTTCACTAATTAAATATGAGAATTAAACCCTAGGGGCCTTACCTTAATGGTTCAAGAGTTAGCCTAAATTGAGAAATTTAATGACTCGATGATCTTTTGTGACAAATTTTACTACTAATTTAAATTAGAAAATTTATTGACTCTATCCAATCTTTTTTGACAAATTTTATCTATGTGACTAAATGAATTACCTATCCTAACATGTAAAATCCTCTTATATATAGGGAGTACTGATTTCGTGCTTTTGTAGCGGGTGGTTGGATCTTTCATTCTTATCATCTTATGTGGTCGGTACTTGACTACTACGTAGTAAGATGAATTGACTTCATAACTAATCAACCAATAACATTCCAGGGGGTTTAAAAGGACTTATCATCATTCATTACTCTCTGTCCCTGTCGTTCTTGCCCATTCTTGCACACTACCCTTTCTGATGTTTTTATATTTAGACAAAAAAAGTTGCTGATTTTGTTTTGCATATTTAATATTTAAATGATTTTGTCTTGACCGCCTTTATATACTTCATGCCAATTCTGCACCGCACCGCACCGGTTCCGGCGGTGATATATAAATATGGCGCTGGTTCATGAGAGCTAGCTAGTGGGTTCTTTCTCTTCATTTGCCATGGAAGTTGTGCTTGTTATTCTGGTTTTGCAGCTGGTGTTTGTTGACCAAGGGGTTAATGGAAGGGGGTTTTCAAGTAAGGATTCGTATGTGTCTGCAATTGGGGACCCAGGAATGAAGAACCCAAATTCCAGATTTGCATTGGAGGCTTGGAACTTCTGCAATGAAGTGGGAGAAGAAGCTCCAAATATGGGTAGCCCCAGGCTGGCTGACTGTGCTGATCTTCATTGCCCTGCTCATATGCATCTAGGTTCAATTCATTTCTACCCTCTTGTTCTTTGGCCCTCAGTTTTTGAAATTGTTGTTCTAAATACTACTGTTTTTGTTTATGGTTCTCCCCTCTGTTTTGGAATATATCATTTAGTGATTAATGCATCTGGTAATTTTATGGACCTAATTGTCCTGAATATTTGGTGTTTATATCACTTGGATTCATCTCAAGGAAAAAAAAAAAAAAAAAACTGATTTGGAGAAATTGGAATGAGGATGTTAGGTGATTGCAGTGTTTTAGGGTTTAATATGGTTGGTATATGAAGAATTATCTCACACACTTAGAAAGATTGTTGTGTGGAGACCAGTAAAGGGCCAAGTCTAGCAATTGGTGGTTAGAGTATTGTTGGGCAGAGAGGCCGGTAAAGGGTCAAGTCCAACACCTTGCCTCTTGAAAATGTGGTGATATTAGGAAATAAAGTTATGTCTTCGCTACGAGTTATAAATTTTGGCGTAAAGGCTTGATTCACTGTGCGGTTAAGACTAGCAGGTGCTGGGAGGGGGAATTGTTGGGCGGAGGCCTGCATGTACTTTACTAGAAAAAAATGATCTGATGGGTCAGTTATTTTTTAAGGAAATGTTGTTGAACTTCTTGCGTGAATTAAACGATTTCCAAATGTAATTTACTCTTTTTTTGCTGAAAATGCTATTCTACCTGCTTGATGTCTATGCTTGACTGAAAATATTGTTTTAACTAAATTATCTTTGAGAATGTAATTCTCTGTAGTGTCTACCAATCACGTACGATTCTGTTGAGTGTGATGTAGTGTGTAAAGTTAAATCTTATAAATCCGTTTTGGTTTCTGCTGCAATGAATGAGATAATTTTGACAGGTGAGTTTCTCAAGAAGGAATGCAAATGTGGCGTACATCATAAGGTGAATGAATTAGACAATTTGTTAAGCGTTGGGAATGACTTCCCGGGAGGTGGTTTCGTTTCATACATGGACCCTGATCTTTATGCGGTGGAAAAGGAGAAGTACCTTGGATCTCTTTGTGAAGTGAAAACTTCCGATGAACCGTGGCAATTTTGGATGATTATGCTGAAAAACGGAAACTTTGACAAGACCACGACTCTTTGCCCCGAAAATGGAAGGAAAGTGGAAAAAATCGTGACAGACAGAAATTTCCCGTGTTTTGGTAAGGGCTGCATGAATCAACCACTTGTCTTCCATAACTACTCGAGGAAAGTTTGCTCCGAGCACCATGCATCATTGACGGGCGGGTTTTATGGAACATATGACCTCGATGCCAATTTAAGCTCGGGGCAACAACAGGGAAACTCTTTCTTTTCAGTTTCGTGGAGTAAGAACGTAAGCACAGGTAGTTGGATTCTCTCGCACAAATTGACAACATCTTCCAAGTACCCTTGGCTTATGTTGTACCTAAGATCTGATGCAACCAAAGGTTTCAACGGAGGATATCACTATACCGGCCGTGGAATCATGCGAAAGGTCTGTACATCAAATCTTAAATTCTTTTGTTGTTTAAAGGCTAACCAGAATAGCTAAGGACCTTGTGGTCCAAAATGGCACCAAGTTGCTCCCTCATGTGGGAGGTTGTAGGTTCGAGCTTCAGTGAAGGCTATATTAGGTTGAGAAAGTAGTTATGAACAGATACTACATTGTAATAGAGTCAGTAGTATTCAAAAAATTGCTCAACTTTATGAATGATTGTTGCAGTTGCCCGAGTCGCCAAACTTTAAGGTGAAACTGACACTTGACATTAAACAAGGAGGCGGTCCGAATAGCCAATTTTATCTTCTCGACATAGGCAGCTGCTGGAAAAATAATGGAGATCCATGTGATGGAGATGTTATAACAGACGTGACGCGATACAGTGAGATGATCATCAACCCGGCAACCACGAGTTGGTGCCGAGCAGACAACCTTAAATCGTGTCCGCCCTATCACACTAGTGCTACTGGGGAGATAATATACAGAAATGATACAGCTCGGTTCCCTTACTCAGCATACCATCTCTATTGCGCTCCAGGTAACGCACAGTACTTGGAGAAGCCATACGATATTTGCGACCCATATAGCAACCCCCAGGCGCAAGAACTGGTTCAAATTCTACCTCACCCGGAGTGGGCGGTCCATGGCTATCCTGAAAAACAAGGAGATGGGTGGGTTGGCGATACAAGAACTTGGGAGCTTGATGCAGGAGCCGTGTCTAGTCGGCTATACTTTTACCAGGTAACTTCTGCCCGAATTTCGGGTTGTTTGGTTGCAATTCCCTCAATTCAATGAATTAGAATTCATCCCCGGAAGGAAGGAAAAACAAAAAAGACCTTTTTGCCCTTGATGATTATTATTATTATTACACAAGGGTATTTTAGTCGTTATATCACTTCTTCCCTTCACATTCCCAATAATTTTATTCTTTCCCACCAAACAATATAATTTGAATTCCTACTTTATTCTCAACTTATTTTTTTTTCCACTGAATTACAATTCTTTTCCTCCCTAATTTGAAACAGGATCCGGGAACAAAACCGGCAAGGCGGATATGGTTTTCCCTTAATGTTGGTACAGAAATATATGTTACTGGAAAAGGGGCTGCTGCTGCTACTGCTGAATGGTCTGTTAGTGATTTTGATGTATTAGTTCCTGATGAAAACAGCCATCACAGTATAGCCTCATTGTAAACTTGTAATGTCTTAAAATACTAGCATTATTGTTGTTTGAAAAGAACTCTCTTATACTTTATTACTTTCATATTGATTAGTTGTGCCATGCACTTGGGACTTTCAACAACTGCTGTACTGGATGACCATGATCACAATTGATCTCAATTCTCATCCCCCATCCAAGCCCCCACAATTTGAGCAGACAAAAAATTGTTTATACTCAAACTTCTTTCAGTTCAACTAGAAGTGGACTGATTTCGCCCGCACGAATTTAACTCAATGGCTCAGTAGACAGTATTTATGAGAAAAGACCAAGGTTCGAACCTCTGGCGGCAGGGTGGAGATTATGCCCAAAGTGGGCAGATAAAAAAATATGCTAAGAAATGGGAATGGGGTTCCAAAAGAATGATGATCACAAGAAGAAGAATTTAGTGTTTAATGGTAAGAATATCAAGGCTGAATTGTAATAAATGTACCATGCTAGAGTTCGGTTACATGTAGATTCCTTATTAATTCAAGTTGGTGTTGATAATTTTCAGTACTAATCTATAAAAAAAAAATAATTTTTTAATCTAGAAAGTGATAATTGTAGGGGCACATTAGAATATGATTGTTATATCATGGATCATAGTTTACTTGCAAATTGCAATGCAAGGTGAAGCAAGTTAAATTCTTACTTTTATCAACTTAAATTTAGTTTTATATAAATATATATATATATATATATATATATATATATATAATTAATATAAAAAAATGTATTATTAAATTTCAAATGACACCCATATTGATATTTTAATTTTAAAATTTGAAATTAGCATACGATTTTATATTAAGTCACTACGTTGCCAACTACTATATAGTGTGATGACATCTATGTTACTATTCCAAATAGGTGGTCACAGCTCGAACCCTGATGGTGGAGACATTGAATCTTTGGGTTGAAAAAGTTTGTATCAAATAGCTACTACCTTGTAAAGAATTATGAGTATTTCAAAAAAATATTAAATCACTACATCAAGTTCATTTTCAAAATACTATAAGTTTATTTTTACAATTGTAATGCAACTACGTTATAATGATGTATCTCAAAAGATTCATTAACGGAGCATTACAGGTTCAATTTCATAATGTTAATGGTTCACTTTTACAATATTGAAAGTTCATTTTTACAATAATAATGCAACTACAATATAAACAAACGAACCTCAAATATGTTCATTAAAAGAATACTAGAGATTCATTTTTAAAATACAGAAGGTTCATTTTTACAATATTGCAAATCCATCAATAAAAAACTATGATAAAAGTATATTAATATAGTATCATTCAAAAGATAAAAATAGGATTTTTAATAATACATTTTTTTACATTGATTTAAAAAAAAAAACAAAAAAAAAACAAAAACAAAAACAAAAAAACAAAAAAAAAAACAAAAAGAATAATGTGTAAATGATGGTAAGTAAATTGATATTTTAATAAATCTATAGTATTATAATGATAAACTTACAGTATTGTTATAATAAGCCGTTGTCAATAATACTTTATAATAAAATTACAATATTTTTTTTTGTGCACATGAGGGACGGGAACACCAAGGACCTTGTGGTCCAATGGTACCAAGTTGCTCCCTTACGTGAGAGGTGATGGATTCGAGTCTCAATGGAAGCTGTAATAGATTGTATATGTGGGTATATCCCCGTCCTTATAATAAAAAAAAAATATGAAAATGAGGGACCAGGAACCAATGATTAATAAATTCTTACGCCATCGGAGTTCTGCAGTGGCCCTCACAAAGAACATGAAACATGAACATTACCCTCACAAAGTACATGAACAATCTCAGATTCCGACCTGGACTCAATTTCCTTATTCAAAGCTTCTACCATAGTTTCCGATTATAGTAATGAATCATGGTCCATAATGCAAGGTGGAACAGGGTCAATGACATAATTTGACCTTAGAGTTAAACAAATCTTATAAAGCAAATACTCAATAATAAATACACTAGGTTAAAGTAGGGACTCAAGTAAAATTGAGTTCAAGCTCTTACTACTACCATTCATATGAGATATACCCAGAAGAGTGAGAAGAGTCATGCTACATTCTTTTATAAATATAAATCACTACATTACATAGTGAATATAATACGAGTATTATTTAGTAATTTTTTAGTTAAAAAGACGCATTTTTCTACCCAAATATACTAAATCAGAGATACTTAATGCTGAAATGCCCTTTATCCCATGAGTGTCCAGACTCCCTGAAAAAATCCATTTCCATGAAGCACTGCTACTTCATGCAAGAGAGCCACCACCATAAAGATTCTAAACATGATGCAAAACTTCTGAATGACATTCTTGAAAATAAATCATTCTACCAATTCAAGCATTGTATCCTACTTTTATTTTCCACATAACATATATACCTCCTTTAGAAATCGAAGAATGCAGTGAATCAGAAAAGTAAAGTAAAATGCAGTGAATCCAAGTGTTGAACACCAAAAAAAAAAAATTGTTTATATATTAACTGAACATTGTCTACCACAAGCACCTTCAGAAATACATTTAGATATAGGACACCATGGTTCTAAACACAGGTATACAATTGCATGACAAAATTCAAGGAAGCAACTGACTTGAGCTATGGGGGAACCCTCATTTCAGAGGCAATTCAATGTGTTCACTTGAAGCATTTTGCATCCAAAAGCTCCTCTCCCTCAAAAGGCTCATGATCCTCAATCATCTGGCTGACCCGCTCCTTCTGAGCTTCATCACTAATGTCAGCTTCCTTCCAGTCATAGAGCTCCATGTCATACACTTCATCCATAACGAACTTGGGAATTTCTTTCCCTCGGAAAAGCCACAGCCCCTTCACTTTGAATGGGGGTTGTGAACCAATCACCAACATCTTACCAAAAGCATACTTGCGTGCTAAATCCATTCTCTGCAGAAAACCACCCACCTTGTTCATAGTCACAAAGGAAACAGTGTTCTCATCATTGTACTTGTAATCACAGAACCAGAGAGAGTATCCCTCAGGATCATACATATCCCAGAAACCTGTTTTACCAATCAGAAAAGGTACAAGTTTTAAGTAAACAAAATTGTATTGTAACAAATTACACTCATTTGCAAAGATGATGATGAAAAGTGAAAGCACACCTTTAATGGCAACCTCACGGAAGTTGGTTTTAGTGTTAGAGTATAGTCTCTTCCACTCATCCAGAATCATTTTGCTTGGAGGCAAAAGATCAAGAGGATTCTTTGGTTTTGGTTTGGGTGCCTCCTCTTCCTCCACTTCTTCCTTAGGTTTTGCCTCTTCCTTCTTAGCCTCTTTCTTTGGTTCCTCTGTTTTGGGTTTTGCAGATTCTTTTGGCTGTGCAGGCTTCTTTGACGGAGGGGGTGGAACCGATTCTGCTTGTTTAATCTCGCCCAATATCTTGCTGAAATTTGGCTGTTTCACCATAGTCCAGAAATATCTCTCCACATGGGGGAATTCTTTGGTAAAGGCCTTAGTCATGATCATCTTAAATCCAATACTAAGGTTGCAAGTCATAATGATGTCAGCAAGCGTGACAAAGTGTCCAACCAAATAAGTGTTAGAGGCAAGGTGGGTGTTCAAGGCCTCTAGCGCTCTCTTCAGTGCAGCAACTGCAACCTCCTCAGCCTATATAGACAATAACAAATAGAAGATTTTTGAGATTACTGCAATTGCAAAAAGTTCCCGTGAATTGGCAATTGCCAAAGGGTATAAGGAATGGAGATAAGCAGCTCTTCATACCGGAGGCAAATGTACACCATGACCAATTCGGGGGTACAGCCACCGGGCAATATTTCCATCAATCTCAGTAGCTGAAAAATCATTCCATTGCTCAATATGGGCCTGTCCAAGAATGATCAATAAACAAAACAAGTCATGGAAAGGCCTATTTATTAGTAAAGTGATCAAACAACCAATGCACTGTAGTCAACTAAGAACTTACATATTCGATCAATGAAGATCCAAAAAGAGGATTGTCAGGCTTCAACTTAGCAACTACAAGTAGGTGGTGACAGAACATCAGAATATAGATTCGATGGTAACTCCAGGATATCAAAACAGATCACTAAGAAAACAACACTCACCATAACGTGCAATGGCATTGCTCTCAAATACTGGACCTTCAGGTGTTTCAAGCACAGGAGCCTTAAAATGGAAAACAAAGAAAAATATTAAAGAAATGATACAAAATAGATGTAAATTTGGTTTTCCCTAGATTAATATACTACCTTTCCAATTGGATTCATCTTAAGAAACTCTGGAGTCTTGTTTGATACACCCATCTTGAAGTCCTTCGCCAATTCTACTTTAACACCAGTGTATTCCGCAGCGATGAGTGCCTTGAATGCATTCTTGTTTATATTGGATGAATGCAGAATCTATAAAATAGAACAATGAAAAAGTTACTTAGCAATATGTAAAAATAACATACTACCAAAACTTTCAAAATAGGGGACGAAGTATAATCACAAAATAATCAGCAAATAGCTGATCATTGCAACTAGACTTAAAAGTATGTGCAACACAGTAATACATACAGAGTACTCGAAAATCATGTATTTCCATTTGGTAATCTAAAATTCAAAAATTGGTACCAAAGGGCAATACTCCGTGGCCCAGTTAAAAATCAATGTACACAGATTTCAACCGAATGAGTTTATAAAGGAATGCACAATAGTTTAAATAAAGAACCATAAATGATAAAGGACATTAGATAACTTCCAAGTTTAAAGATGGTAATAGCAACTTCAAGCAAGGAGAGCAATCTCAATTGAAGGAATTTAACATGAAACTCTATGCAGGTAACTTAACATAGCTCTTTCTCAGTTCCCCGGTAAATATAGTTAAAGAAAGGTGCTACCTTTAACATGGAACAAATAGTAAATACCACAAACACAGCATTTCTTGCAGCATTCCATGAAATGGTATAATTTCAAGGCATCATACCAAAAATTAAACATAAAGCACCACCAACTTAAGCTTATTAACAGAAAAAGAAATCAGTACAGCATTGCATTTTTCAACTATATGCAAAATTTAGGGAAAAAAAAAACGACAATTTTGAATGGAAGAATCTAAGTAAAAGAGAATTAACTATCAGATCACGCCCCAGATCTAAGTAAAAACAATAACCCGGCACAAAAACAGAGAAAAAAAGCAACTCACCAGAGCCATGGCTTGAGATTAGAGAGAGGCCGCTGTGGATTCAGAAGGCCTCTACCGTTATAAGGGGCGGAGTGTTAGGGTTTCTTTAGAGGGGCTAGTGATGGTGTTGCTATCACTGTAATAAAGTGTGTGCTTGGGGGAGTATTTTTTGGGTACCGAAAATGTAGGGGAATATGCCGGGCAGGGGCTTTTTGAGGAAGGGTGATCTCGGAATTGTCAAGATACTTGGGCATTTTTAAATAGGGAAAATGGCACTTTTTACCCCTGAGTTATATACTTATAGCACTTTTCCCCCCTCAATTATTTAGGTAAGCACATTAGCCTCCTAAATTATTCTAAAAGTGGTGCTTTTTCCCCCCTTATATATTAAATTGACATTTATACCCTTAAAGTAAACATTTTATTTATTTTACTACTCCAACAAATTATTGCGTATACGTAGGGATGACCACGGTTCGATTCGAATTGAACCGGATACTAAAGCAATCGAATTAATAATTTACGGTTATAATTCAGATCTCCCCAATATTTAAATGTCAATTTATTAAAATTATGTATCAAAAAATTTATTAATATTCTCCAACAAAAAATTGAATTTAAAATAGTCTAAATTCAACAATAAATGTATTTTATTTTTTTCGGAACATGAACCGTCCGTTCCGATTCACGATTTTAATAAACTCTAAATATCGAATTTCGATTCTAAATTGTAATTGGAATATTTCGGTTTGGTTGCTATAGTGTTTGTTTAGTTTGAACCAAATTATGGTCATAATTTGTTGGAGAAAAAAATAAATTAAATATTTAGTTTAAGGGTAAATATGTCCATTTAACATTTCAGAGGGAAAAACAGCCACTTCAATAACTTAGGGGGAAAAAATGCTATAAGTATATAACTCAGGGGGAAAAAATGCCATTTTCCCTTTTTTTTTATTATATAACTAGTATTTGCGCCCGTGCGTTGCACGGAATGAATTTGTTATAATATTTTAAAAATATTTAGATCGATATACAATTGTATAAATTATAACATCGAATATTATAAAATATAATTGAAGAATTGAGTTGCACCGATTATGTTTTATGATGTTATCAATACTTGAATTCGAGTAAATAATTGCCCAATTAATAGTTAACGTGTAGATATACGCATTCGGTGTTGCAACTTTAGAGATTTTATATATCAGTGTTTATAATTTGTATTAATTGGACTAATTAGCTCGTTGTCTAGCAACTCAGTTATAGAAATTATTTATACGGAAGATATATTTTCTATGTAGATATATAGCAATTTTGTCATCTTTGTATATAAAAAACCATAATATCAATAACTTGAATTATACATTATTGAAAATCTCTTTGTAGACAACATTGGTAGTAGTAACGGAATTTTATCCATTCTCGTCTAGAGTTAAAACCATCAGACCATCAGGATGGATGACTCGGGAAAAATTCACATACAATAAACTGTGATTAAAGACGAGTTGTTTTAATAATAACTCAACGTGAGTTAGTGTTTGACCCTGACTTTTGTTGATAGTCATGGCATATGCGAGCATCAACGTGAATTATTTTCGTTAGAACTTGAATGGCAATCTCGTATCAGAAGGGCGAAAGACATTTTAATTGAAGATTTTACTTTTATTAATAGTATAAATATAGATTGGTGTAAATAATAATTAATAAATTATTATTTTCTTATAAAATTACATATAATTTCAAATGAATTTTCTCATTTATTACGCAGAATTTGTTTCCATTATTCTCACAATTATAATGGTTTAATTATTCTCAGCATTTGATAACCATCATCCATTTTTAAGTACACATTGACTTCAATGTGTGATAAAAATTCATTAGATATTAGTTAATTTTCATATAAAATTTTGTTACCAATTAAGCTTTATTAAATTTTTTTTACCAATTAATTAATATTCATATTCATTTGGGCAGGAATGTTGAAGATGATAATTTTACTTTTATTAATAGTATAAATTGGTGTAAATAATAATTAATAAATTATTATTTGTTTATAAAATTACGCAGAATTTCAAACGAATTTTCTCATTTGTTACGTAGAATTTGTATCCATTATTTTTATAATTATAATAATTTAATTATTCTCATAATTTGGTAACCATTTTTCATTTTTATATACATATTGACTTTAATCTGTGGTAACAATTCATTAGATATTAGTTAATTTTCATATAAAATTTTGTTACCAATTAAGCTTTATTATCTAATTAATTAATATTCATATTAATTTGGGTTGGGATGTTGTAAATGAGGATTTTACTTTTATTAAAGTCATTTCACTAAGAACTTGGAGGGTGTGGTTGAGTGGAAGGGACGCATCCATCCTTATTAACCAAAGACAAGGATTTGATCATTGCCTTTGGGAATTGAGCAACTTTAAATCTCCACGCCAGCCCTTTCACCCAAAAGAGGGACATTAGTCACTTTATCTAATCATATTATATTAATTTCATTTTGAAATCATTGGTTCACATATTTAATTTATTTATTTTTTCTTTAATTATTCTCGTTGTAAACATAAATGATATTGCAATAATTAATTTATAATATTTATCAAATTGTATTTTTTTTAAATGTAAAATTTTCTCATGTTTAGGGATTAAAAATATTTTAAAATTATTTTTTATTAGTAAGTATTTTTATTTCTAAAATATTTTCCAGCCACCCAAACACTCCCTTAGTCTCTAATAAAAAACTGAAAAATAAAAGTTATTTCATTAAGAAAATTAAAACTAATTAAAGTAAATATAATCATGCTATATTTATTTGTAACTGTATATTAATTTCATTTTGAAATCATTGGTTCACATCTTTGAATTATTTATTTTTTTCTTTAACTATTATAAACAAAAATTATGATATTTATCAAATTGTATTTATATAACATTTGCACATGTTATGAGGTGTTAAAAAATATTTCAAATTATTTTTTATTAGCATGTATTTTTATTTTAAAATATTTTTCAGCAGGATAAACACTCCCTTAGGCTCCCATAAAAAAAAAACTGATAAAGAAAAGTCATTTCATTAAGAAATTAGAACTAATTAAAGTAAATCTAATCATGCTATATTTATTTGCAATTGTATATTAATTTCATTTTGAAATCATTGGTTCACATTTTTGAATTATTTATTTTTTTCTTTAACTATTATAAACACAAAATTTGATATTTACCAAATTGTATTTTTAAAAATATATAACATTTACACATGTTATGAGGGGTTAAAAAATATTTTAAATTATTTTTTATTTGTATGTATTTTTATTTTAAAATATTTTTCAACAATCCAAACACTCCCTTAGCCTCCCATAAAAAAAAAACTGACAAAGAAATGTCATTTCATTAAGGAAATTAAAATTAATTAAAGTAAATCTAATCATGCTATATTTATTTGTAACTGTATATTAATTTCATTTTGAAATCATTGGTTCACATATTTGAATTTGTTTTTAATTATTATAATTTATAAACAGAAATGATATTGTACTAATTAATTTATGATATTTATCAAATTGTATTGTTTAAAAAATATAAGATTTACAAATGGTATGAGGGGTTACAAAATATTTTAAAATTATTTTTTATTAGTAAGTATTTAAAAAAATAAAAATTCCACCAACTCAACACTCCCTTAGCCTCCCATAAACAATTGATAAAGAAAAGTCATATCATTAAGGGAATTAAAACTAATTAAAGTAAATGTACTCATACTATATTTATTTGTAACTATATATTAATTTCATTTTGAAATTATTGGTTCACATATTTGAATTATTTATTTTTTTCTTTAATTATTATAAACATAAATGATATTGTATTAATTAATTTATAATATTTATCAAATTGTATTTTTTAAAATATAGTGTTTTACTCGAGAATTTTTTTTTTGTTATTATGAATTTAAAATGAAATTAGAAAAATAAAAAGATTTTAAAATGTACAATATAATAATATAGTTGGACTTTTATATATTTGGTCAAGTATCTATTTTCATAACATACAAAATTAAAATTAAAATATTGTATGGTTAGTATAATATCTAATCATGTACATATTTAGATAAGTTTATAGAAAAAATTTATAAAATTAAATTGATTTATTACAAATTGTATTTCATATATATATTATAATTTCAAAAATATTAATAATAATAATAACTAAGAAAATTGTACTTAGAAATCAATAAAAATGTAAATTCTAAATTTTGTATGAATAAATATAAACTCTAATTGGACACATATCCTTATATGATTGAATAATACATTGTATATACACATAATATTTATTAATATGTATATATAAAAATTCTATAATATAATTCATTCATTATAATTTGTATTAATAGATTTATATTTAAAAATTTAAAAAGCTGTGTTATATTTTCAGTAAAATATAAACATATTCATTCGTTTTTCTTAATATTTCATTTCCTTTTGAGTATATTCATTTCTTTTTTTTTCCTTCATAAAAATAATTAATATTTATTTCTATTCATTTTTCCTAATAATTGTCAATTAATTGGCCTGATTTCCATGTCGATTAGGATATTAATAACGGATTTCTGTTTGAAATATTCATTTCCTTTCTGATTAAAAAATAATATAATTATAAAAATATAATTACTGATTATATTTCTAATAAAATATTAATATATTCATTTCATTTTTCCTTCATAAATAATTAATATAAGTATAATAATTATAATCATATAATTACTGATTATATTTTAAATGAAATATGAGTATATTCATTTCCTTTTTCACTCATAGAAAGAGTTAATATTCATTTCCATTTATTTTTCCTTCATAATTTTTTCCTAATATTTCATGTGGTGGTTACTAATTTTTTCGTAGGGAAAACGGTGTTATATTTCCAATAAATTTTTAATATTAAATCTTTTTTTCATTTGGCCTGATTCCTGTGTCTATTAGTAACAAAATATTAATAATAGATTCTCGTGTGTAAAATTCATTTTTTCTGTTCATATTCATTTCCTTTTTCCTTCATAAATAATTAATATAATTATAATAATATAATTACTGATTATATTTTAAGTGAAATATGGATATATTCATTTCCTTTTTCATTCATAGAAAGAGTTAATATTTGTTTCCATTTCTTTTTCCTTCATAATTTTTTCCTAATATTTCATTTGGGAGTTACTAATTTTTTTTTGTAGGGAAAATTGTGTTATATTTCCAATAAATTTTTAATATTAAATCCTTTTTTCATTTGGAATGATTCCCATGCCTATTAGTATAACAGAATATTAATAATAGATTCTCGTGTGTAAAATTCATTCTTATTTCTGGTCATAAAAACAATCTGGTACGTTTGTAATATTCATTTTCAATCATAAAAATAATCTGGTACAATGTTTAATAATTATTTTCTTTTTCCTTTACCCAAATTTTCTGTCTAGCAAATTAGTTATTTACTTATTAAGCACATTTTTTAATTCGAGTCCATTTTTAATATTAATTTCGTTTTTCTTTTGGTCTGATTTCTGTGTCAATTAGTAACAGAATATTAATAACAAATTTTATTATTACAATTAATTCTTTAGTTTTTTTTTTTTGAATTAGAATAATGATAATTGTAATTATATTAATTAATTAATTGTATGGATATTTTTTTGCAATGAGATACAGACCCACTAATATGCAATGTACCCAGATGTGTTCTTCTGCCTCAAAGCCTAATGAATCATACACATGTTGCATCTTAAATGCACGTAGATATAGACATTCATTTTTTTTTTTTTTTGAGAATGCTAATTGATTCACTAATAGTTGAAGGTAGATAACAATACTTATAATATGAAATTAAACCTTTTTGAAGAATAATATGAAATTAAACTCAAATCCAAGTTACTTTACATCTATTAACCCCTAATTAAGATTATATAATAAGGAAACATAGATTTAAATGATTTCATCTAAGTGCTTGTAAATATGGTGACTGCTTTAGTGTTTTTAGAGAGACAACGTGCTTTACCAATTCGCCAGGAAGAACCAATCTCATGCCGGTCTGAATCTCGCGGGAAGTGATTATCGGCTTCTTGTTGTAGTGGGCCAAGCGAGTCACCTCTTGGGCAAGCTTCAAGAAGATATCGTTGATGAAGCTATTCATATGTCCAAACTGCAAAACATATTGAAGTACGTGAGAATATAGTTAGAAAAATGTAGAAAATTCATACAAAAAGAAAGCAGAAAGATGAGTTTGAGATTCTTTGATTGAAGAAGCTCTTGTATTTATAGGTAGAAAATACTAATTCAAAAGGAAAGTATAATAATTTATTTATTTAAGGGAAAGTATAATAATTTATTTATTTAAGGTAATAACATTATTATTATTATTATTATTATTATTATTATTATTATTATTATTATTATTATTATTATTATTATTATTATTATTATTATTATTAACATTATTATTTATTTATTTAATTTCCATTTGACATTTACTTACCAAATAAGTTTTACTACAAAAGTTTTGGGGGGAAAATTTGTTAGGAGGATTTTATTTATTTATTTTCCATTTGACATTTACTTACCAAATAAGTTTACTACAAAAGTTTTGGGGGAAAAAATTGTTAGGAGGATTTTACTTTTATATATATAATATAGATATAGATATAGATATAGATTGTTTAGGCGGGAACTTGTAAATGAGGATATTGTTTTTATTAATTAATATAGAATATAGATTACCAATTAAAATTAAAGTTTTTATTATAATTGAACAATAATATTACCAATTATTATTTGAAGATTTTGTAAAACAGTAAGTAAAATTGTATTACGGATAGAAAAATATATGTACTTTAATTTAAATTTAAATTATTAATAATTGATTCTATTTTATTTTTTAACAAAATCTTCCTTAAAGATTAATAGTAAAATAAAGCTAAATTATTAATAACCGATTCTATTACATTTTTTATGCAGAATTTTTTTTAAAGATTAATATAGTAAAATTAAGCTAAATTATTAATAACCGATTTTATTACATTTTTTTACGCAGTATTTTTCATAAAGATTAATAGTAAAATAAGACTAAATTAGTAATAACCAATTCGTTTTCTATTTTTTACGCAAAATCTTCCGTAAAAGATTAATAGTAAAATATCTTAATGATTATTTTCTTTATACTGCTTATTGATTCTTTTTCATTTTTCAGAGTGTAGAAAACATTCACATGAATAATATTTCCTTCCATTATTTTCCATATTTACATATTATTATTAATTTTCTTTCCAATATTATTATTAATTATTTGAGGGAACGACTTCCTTCCATTCTTTTTCATTTTTTTCATATTATTTGTTGGTCCCAAAAGAGGTTAGGTGAAAGTCTAGAGGAGGGGGGGGGGGGGGGGGGGGGGGTTAATAGACTTTCAAACTTTTTCGCACAGCACAACAATTGCTAAGACAGAGATAAACCAAAACTCTTAACTAGATTGTTAGAGTATGGTGCACAGCGGAAATAAATAAACATAAAGTGTGTGTGAGATTGTGTGAGCAGTATATCTTCGTGAGAGCGAATATGTAAAGAGCGGTAAGTAAAGAAAGCAGTAAAGAACACAAGACAATTATAGTGGTTCGCGAGGTGGTGTAATCCTCCTACTCCACTTGCTCTTTTCTCCAAGAGACAATTCACTATATCTACCACTCCTTGGTTCCAAGATACAATGAATTTCCATGATCTAGTGCTTTGATCACAAAGCCCGCACTAATCACGCCCAGTGACACCACACTGCTGCTTCGGGTTTCACGTCGCCGCGCTACTATCCCAGGATTTCACGACTCCGCGTTACTTTCCCCCCGTCTTCCACACTCCGGTAGAAACGTATCCGTGATCTGGTGCTTTGATCACCAAGCCCACACCAATCACGCCCAGTGCCTCCGACACTGCTGTTTCGGATCTCACAGCTCCGTGTGACAATCCAGGATTTCACAGCTCCGTGCTACTTTCCTCCCTTCTCTTGTTTTGCTCCAAAACAAGTGTTGTCTTGCTTCCAACTTCTGAGACTCTGTAGATGATCTTCAATGATGCGCAGGTCTCTTTGATGAATATAAACACTCTAGAATGATTTCTCTTGATAGCTCTGAGTGTTTTCTCTCTTTGAATATATCAAGTAAAGCACTTGATATTTTGCTCTGCTTTGCTCTATTTAAGAACTCTCTAAATATTTTTCTCTTGAAGCTCTCTGAGTTCTTTTTCTCACACTTGAAGATTTTAGCTCTTTTAAGCTTAATTGCTCTATTCGATCCTTTGATGGATTCGAATTTTCTGCTCTCTTGTTCGTGAGTTCCCCATCTTCAAGTCTTCATATCTTCATCATTTTATAGCTGGTAATGAGAATCTGTCCATTGGAAAGAGACGCTCTCATTTTTGAAATCTTGTATCTTTTGTCAGAGATCTTATCTTATCTTCTGCAAAAATGTCAGAAAGAGATAAGCTAGCCGTTGATGGAGTTTCATCTCCATGTAAATGAGCTCCCAAACTTCATCTGATATTCCTCTGTTTTAACGTTGAATGGAAATATCTGGGTCTCAGTTTTGGTGTAGAATGGCTTCTCTGATCAGCTCTGAAGCGGTCCTTGTATCTTTGGGATTCAAAAATAATCTTTATTTTAATCCCATACTAGTTAGACTAGTATTTTCCTTGTGAGAATATTTTTCACTGTAAGTTCTGCTTCATCTTCTTCATTCTCACGTCTGGGTGTTCTCAGACTTCAAACTGGCTTTGAACTTCCACCCAATTTGAATTTCTCCTTTGTAATTGACACCCAATTTCAATTGGCTTGTAATTGGCACCCAATTTGAATTTCTCCATTGTAATTGGCTCCCAATTGACTTTGACTTGCAATTGGCTCCCAACATCTCCTGGTGCTCCAATTACTTCTCAATGTTGACTTCGAAATTGGACTTCTCTTTGAATTTCATCTCAATTCAATTGCTCCTCAATGTCTTCTTTTAATTGGTCCCCAATCTGAATTGTCTTCTTTACTTGAATTGGCTCCCCATTTCACTTGAATTGGCTCCCCATTTCAATTCTTTGATTCCATTTGAAACTTGCTCCCAATTTCAATAACTGGCTCCCAATTTCAATTGCTTCGAAACTAGCTCCCATTTCAATTTCATTCAATTTCTATGAAATCGGCTCCCAAGTGCAATTACATCTCAATTGCCACCCAAGTGAAATTGCTTCCTAATTTCCACTTGTAATCGGCGCCCAAAGCTTAAACTACCGCCCAACTCCATCAGATTAATTTATTTTGACTTCTCAAATTTTACCTTGTAAAATTATTAATGGTGAGTTTCAAACTTGAGCCATTTCGGATAATATATCAAGCATCATCCACTTTGTCCGTACAACTTTTTGATTAAATCTCCAATCATATTTGATGTACTTCTTTCTTTCCATAGATGCTTGATCTCCAAGTCAATTTCATGCATTCTTCCAAAATTAATTTTCTTCACGAAAATTCTTCTGGGATATCTTCTTTGAGTAGTAGCGACGTGAATTCATATCATTCAACTTCTTCTTTAATTTGTCATTTTCTCCAGACAAATTCTTGATTTTCGGCTTTATATCTTCTTCTTCTTCTATTTTCATCCATCTTCCTCTGTTTTTCTCTTTTCATACTTAAATAATTTCCCGATCATGGTCTAAGACTCTACTAGACCTATGAAATAAAATTGGGGGATCTACAAATACAAATTTGGCATATCAAAACCATTACACTTTATTCCTAACATTATTATTAATTGTTTAGGCGGGAGCTTGTAAAGGATGATTTGTTTTTATTAATTAATATAGAATATAAATATAGATTAATATAGAATATACATTACCAATTAAAATAAGTTTTTTTTTTTTTTAAAAAAAATATTATATTGAACAATAATATTACCAATTATTATTATTATTATTATTATTATTATTATTATTATTATTATTGTTATTATTATTATTATTATTATTATTATTATTATTATTATTATTATTATTATTATTATTATTATTATTATTATTATTATTGGTTCACATAGTTGAATTATTTATTTTTTATTTAATTATTATAAACATAAATGATATTTTACTAATTAATTTATGATATTTATCAAATTTTATTTTTTAAATATAGTGTTTTATCCATGCGTTGCACGGAATTTTATTTTTGTTATTATGAATTTAAAATAAAAATAGAAAAAATAAAAAGATGTTAAAATGTACAATGTACAATATAATAATATAGTTGGACTTTTATATATTTAGTCAAGTATCTATTTCATAACATACAAAATTAAAATTTAAATTTTGTATGGTTAATATATTCTCTAATCATGTACATATTTAGATAAATTTATAGAAAAAATTCATATAATTAAGTTGATTTATTCCAAATTGTATTTCATATGTATATATGAAATTTAAAAATATGAATAATAAAAACTAAGAGAATTGTATTTAGAAATCAATAAAAAAATATAAATTCTAAATTTTGTATGAATAAATAAATATTCTAATCGGACGCATATCCTTATATGATTGTATAATACTTTGTATATACACATAATATTTATTAAATATGTATATAGGAAAGTCCTATAATATAATTTCATTAATTATAATTTATATTGATAGATTTATACTTAAAAAATTATATTTAGAAATTTAAAGAGTATATGTATGTATATTTAAAAAAAATTATAAATATTCATGTTTTTTTAATTTTATAATTTCATTTCTTTAATTATATTTCATATTTTATTAATTATAATTTAATGAAAGTGTCACAAATATGTCTACGGAAGAAATCATATATTTTCTCAATTTCATTAATTATATTAATTATTATTACCAAATATTGTGGCAATTACCACAATAATTTCATTAATTATAACATTTGTTTTCTTCCAATATTTAAATACATTACCATAAAATTACCATAATAATAACACAAAAGAAGGAAAGAAAAATTATGAGAATAATCTATATCTATATATAATTAAAACTAAAATCCTCCTAACCAAGTTTATCCCCAAAACTTAGGGGCATATATATATAAATTGCATATTTACCATATATGCATATTTTGTGTTTATATAGTATAATTTTTGGTATCAAACATTTGAATGGTAATAAACGGGGGAAAATGTCAACATACAAATGATAATTCTTTCATTACTATACTAATTTTAATGGTAATTCATTAATTACTATATTTCACGATGAGTCAGCCTGTTCATGCCCATCATTTTTCAAGAAACATAGAAATGAAATAGTCAATTATTAAAATTGTTTATGATTTCATTTTTAATTTTTGTCTAAAGTTAAAGATATATATTTTCGGGAATTATAACATTTTTTGTATTAACTGAAAATTTAAAAGTTTTACCTTTTTTGAGATCTCTTACCATTTTATAATTTCAATATTATGCGATTTTGAACTCATCCATGGTGTACAAATACACTCTATATGACCATACAAAATCCATTGAGGAGACATTTGCACTGAAGAGTAAACTTCTCCTTAAACTAAATTCAGGTGTCAAGAAAATCTCCGTTTTCATTCATAATGATATTCCTATTTCTGAGTCTCTCATCACTGTTCGGTACATCAATGATGTCTAGATTTTGGGTCTTCCATTGTTCCCTTTGATCCTTATGATTGTGTCATTGCCAGTATTTTTTTATTTGGGTTCAGTACAACGTGGATTTTTTTGGGAGGTTTCTCTAATTAAATTTTTGGTTAAAATTTTATATTTCCTTTGTATTTTATTTTATTACTTTTCTATTTATTTATACTAATATGTGAATGAAGTAACACAAAATCTGAAATTGTATTTGTTATTTATTTCTTCTTTTTAAATAATCATTATTTTTGTGTTTTACAAAAATTTAGAAAAAATCAAATATAGCGAGATTTTTAATAGGTTAAACAAACACTCTACTCAAATGATATATATATATATATATATATATATATATATAAATGCTGTGAAATGCTGTGAAATGAACTCTGCTTGGTAAAAAAAAAACATAGAAACTTGAATGACATGTACAAATCTCGAAGTCAACATACTAACTCTAAGTTTCAGAAAATCTTACAAAATTATCAAAATTACCGTCTTTATCATCATCGATCGCATCTCTACAATCTTCCATAAAAACTAAACCAATAGGGTTCTGTTACAAATGCTCTTCCTCCTCAATTTCCTTTTGTTGAAGCAGAGCCTCCTTAAGTATCTTCAAACTCATACCAAATGATATAAACTGCAAAACATATTGAAGTATGTGAGAATATAGTTAGAAAAATGTAGAAAATTCATACAAAAAGAAAGCAGAGAGATGAGTTTGATATTCTTTGATTGAAGAAGCCATTGTATTTATAGGTAGAAAATACTAATTCAAAAGGAAAGTATAATAATTTATTTATTTAAGGGAAAGTATAATAATTTATTTATTTAAGGTAATAACATTATTATTTATTTATTTATTTATTTATTTATTTATTTTTCATTTGACATTTACTTACCAAATAAGTTTTACTACAAAAGTTTTGGGGGGAAAATTTGTTAGGAGGATTTTACTTTTATATATATATATAGATATATAGATAATAAAACAATCTATCTCTCTCTCTCTCTCTCTCTCTATATATATATATATATATATATATATATATATATATAAACATAATAAGTCTCGATCAAAGTTATATCCCTCATTTATGTCCATGTTTTTAATGCTAATCTTTTGTACATTGTGCTTTTAGAGTTGTATTACATAAATTTTTGAACAAAAATACCCTTACCGTTATAACTTCTGTTATCTTTTTCATTATTGTTACCATGCACATGCATCCACAATATATTTTCTTATATTATTTAATGATAATAATATTTGTACACATTATATATTGGAATATTATAATAAATAATTTTGATTTTATATAGATTTTAATTAGTAGGAATTTGTTAGTTATTTTAAAAAATATAAATATTGGGCATATGTTTTTGCGCATTGCGCATAGAAAAAACTAGTATATATATATATATATATATATATATATATATATATATATATATATATATATATATATATATATATATATATATATATATATATATATATATATATATATATATAGGGGTGATCACATGTGGTCATGTTGTTAGGTGTGGTCATATGGTCAATTATAGGTCATTAGATTAGATAGATCCAATGAATCATATTAATCAAGATTTTTCCAGTATTTTCGCGCACATTCTCCTACCCAGTGAACTGCAAGGGTAAACTCGTCATAAAACACCGGAATAAGGAAAATCACATTGTTGTGTGTTTTATTACACTATTGGTGCATGTTGTCAACACTGTTGGTGTATTCTGGAACCCGACCACTATAAATGACCACTGTAATTGCCATAACATGGAAATACACCATTGGTGTGTTTCACTGTGGTGTGTTTTATTACACTATTGGTGTATGTTGTCAACACTGTTGGTGTATTCTGGAACCCGCCCACTATAAAATGGTCACTGTAATTACCATAACACCCCCACTTACCAGAACACGCGAAAATTCTCAGAATTACCACTGCCGTTAGATTAAACTGATTCAACGACACAGATACGACCACACCTAATGACATGACCACATATGAGCGCTTTTCTATATATATATATATATATATATATATATATATATATATATATATATATATATATATATATATATATATATATATATATATATATATATATATATATATATATATATATATATAGTTAATACCCAAAATGGTCCCTCGACTATGCCATAATTACCAATTTGGTCCTCAACTACCATTCTTACCCAATTAAGTCCTCAACTATGTAACTTTTACTCAATTAAGTCCTCAACTATACAATTCTTACCCAATTTAGTCCTCTGTATTAATTTGACTGTTTGTTGACTGTCAAAAGTCGTGATAAAATTATAATTTTACAAGATTTCTCCTTCCTCTCCATTTAGCAGCGCCAAACCATGCAGCAATACACTCCGATCAGATTTCGATCGTCAAAAAATCATTGGAAATCAAATTCATGGGCTATCCGATGCATAACCAATACTTCGATACTGACAGGTTTAGAACCCAACCGGAGCTTATTGCTACATGGTTTGGCGCTGCTAAATGAGGAGGAAGGAGAAAACTTGTAAAATTACAACTTTATATCCATTTTTGACGGTCAACAAATAGTCAAATTGACAAAGGACTAAATTGGGTAAAAATTGTATAGTTGAGGACTTAATTGGATAAGAATGATAGTCGAGGACCAAATTGGTAATTACGACATAGTAGAGGGACTATTTTGGGTATTAACTCTCTCTCTCTCTCTCTCTCTCTCTATATATATATATATATATATATATATATATATATATATATATATATATATATATATATATATATATATATATATATGAGTTCCGGTGAGAACATGTGCTTAGGTGAGAACGTGAGAACACATCATGTGCATCCATCTAATATTTTTTAATGGTCTAGATTCGATTAAGTTTGTGCGAACGCGCATTAAATGTGTGCAAGCGCGGTTTAGTGATTTTACACACATTTAATATGCGTTCGCACACATTTAATCTAATCTAGACCATTAAAAAATATTAGATGAATGCACATGATGTGTTCTCACGTTCTCACCTAAGCACATGTTCTCATATGATCCTAACTATATATATATATATATATATATATATATATATATATATATATATATATATATATATATATATATATATATATGGTCAGGTTCCTACGAGAATAGGTCTTCTCGTGCGGTTAGTGCGACATACACTATTAGGTATGCATAAATGCATTACACTGTGTTCGAAAATACACCATTATGTGTGGTGTATTTTTTTTTTTTGTGTGGTGCATTTTTTAGCATTTCGTTCTGGTGTATTCTCGAATACTGTATGATGCATTTATGCATACCTAAAGGTGTATGCCGCACTGACCGCACAGAAAGACCTGTTCTCACAAGAACCAATGTATATATATATATATATATATATATATAGAAGAGCGGTCATATGTGGTCATGTCATTAGGTGTGGCGGTGTGGTCGTATATGTGTTGTTGAATTAGTTTAATCTAACGGCAGTGCTAATTCTGAGGATTTTTGCGCGTTTTGGTAAGTGGGGGTGTTATGATAATTACAGTGGCTATTTATAGCGGACGCGTTCCAAAATACACCAATAGTGTTGACAACATGCACCAATAGTGTAATAAAACACACCACAGTGAAACACATCAATGGTGTATTCCCGTGTTATGGTAATTCCAGTGATTATTTATAGCGGTCGGGTTCCAGAGTACACCAACCGTGTTGACGACATGCACCAATAGTGTAATAACACACAACAATGTGATTTTTCCTATTCTTATGCTTTATGACGAGTTTACCCTTGTAGTTCGCTGGGTAGGAGAATGTGCGCGAAAATACTAGAAGAATCTTGATTAATATGATTCATTGGATCTATCTAATCTAATGGCCTATAATTGACCATATGACCACACCTAACAACATGACCACATGTGATCACCTCTCTCTCTCTCTCTCTCTCTATATATATATATATATATATATATATATATATATATATATATATATATATATATATATATATATATATATATATATATATATATATATATATATATATATATATATATATCATGGTTGAAAAAATCGTTAAGCGCTCGTGGGGCGCCTAGCGCCTAGGGTGCCTAGGCGCCTGGGCATTTTTTAATTTTATTTTTTATTTTTAAAAATATTGTTCAAATTTTTTTAAGACTTGATACTAAAATATTAAATTTAACCAAAAAACATAGAGTTTGAACAATTTATGATTATTTCGCTCAAAATGGCACATCGTTTTGAGTGAAATAACCTATTTAAAAAAGAAAGAAACAATAGCTAATCAGCCGACTAGGCGACCTAATCGGTGCCTAGGCGACCTAGTCGGTGCCTAGTTGGCCTAGGCGGTCAATGCCTAGGCGACCTATGCGGCGCTTAGGCGGCCTAGTCGGCCGCCTAGCCGGCCAACCGCCTAGATCACCTTTTATGGTGATACGCTAGGCGGCCGGCCAGCGCCTAGCGCCTAGGCGGGGATTAATCGGTGCTTAGGCAGAATTTTTGCAACACTGATATATATAACTAAAATCCTCCTATGTCATTTTTCCCCCAAAACTAAGGGCATTTTTGTAAACCTAAACTTATAATTATTTTAGTCAAAATCATTGATTTTATTAACTAACCATATATATTTTGATTAAATTTAATACCGTAATCAATTATTTTTTACTTAAATAACCATGTATAATTTTACTAGAATAATTACAATTTGTGATGTGATATATATATATATATATATATATATATATATATATATATATATATATATATATATATATATATATATATATATATATATTTATGTTAGGAATAAAATGTAATAGTTTTGATGAGTCAAAAATGTATTTTTAGAACTCCTCAATTTTATTTTTGAGTCTAGTTGTCTATTAGTCTAAGTCCCAAGTCAAGTCATAAAGTCTACGAATTTCTTAGCAAAATATACTTATCCAGAATGTTACTATATGAGAATTATTTACCTTAAAAAACACTAAAAGATAGTGGTGAAGTGGATAAGGAACAAGGTTGTTAAAGTTAGAGGTTATAGGTTCAAGACTTAATCTCTATATTTTTGATAAAGAGATAAAGAAGGGGACGATGAAGGGACTAATAGGGGACGACCAAGAGGTAGACTCGGATTAATTTATATATTAATCTAAAAAGCTACTAAAGCCATTCCGGGACTAAACATTAAATCCAGAAATATTAGCCAATGAGTTAATATGGCACAACGGAAAAAGCTTAGGAGATATATTTTGTTGGCTCATGTTCAAATCTCACCAGTGTATGCTGCAATGTGGATACACTTAATGTTAATTGTACAAGTTTGGAAGCTTGTGGACAAAAAATGTTCAAAGATATATTTTTTATGCATCTCAAATCATATCAGAAGAAGAAATGTTCGAAGATATATTTTTTACTCAAGCAAGAATGAAGAATCAGCAGCAAATCTTTTGGAAGATTTCATCATTTTGAATCCGTCAAGATAAGGAAATTATTTTTCGGAGAAGTTTCAGTTGATGAGCCGACATATACGACTTTTAAATCTCTTGCTATGCATCTCAAATCATTTCAGAAGAAAAAATGTTCGAAGATATATTTTTTACTCAAGCAAGAATCAGCAGCAAATCTTTTGGAAGATTTCATCATTTTGAATCCGTCAAGATAAGGAAATTATTTTTCGGAGAAGTTTCAACTGATGAGCCGACATATACGACTTTTGAAGATTTGTCAGGTGAGGATGTTCAAACTTACTGTAAGAAGCCCATCTCTTGCATTAAATCACCGCAATGCAAGTTGGCAATAAAGTATAGCTGATCAAGATGAACGATCAAGATCAACTGATGCTACAACGGTAATATAGCTTCTTCAGCTATATATACCAGATGACTTGAAGACATGAAGCAGAGAGAGCAATACACGGAAAATAAGAGAAGGCAAAGCAATAAAAGAGAAATACAACAAAGATAAAAGAGCAAAAATTCAAAATATCCAGTTTGAGCTTACACGAGATATTCTTCAAGTCCTTAGAAGAGAAATTTGTTTTCTCTAAATCTTACCTCTACTGTGTGTAGAAAGAGGGTTGAGTGTAGCTTTGTGCAAGGCACTACCCTGTTGAATGTAGCTTTGTGCAAGGCACTACCCTGTTGAATGTAGATTTATGCGAGACACTCATGAGTGTAGCTTTGTGCGAGACACTCGTGGTTGCTGAGTGTAGATGTGTGCGAGACGCTCGATGGTGCTAAGTGTAGCTGGGTGCAAGACACTTAGTTGGTGTAGGAGTATAGCTTTGTGCAAGATACTCGGGAGGAGTATAACTTTGTGCGAGATACTCGGGATTGAGTGTAGCTGTGTGCAAAACACTCGGGAAGTGCCTGTGTGCACTTGATTTACTATTTGTATCTGGGTGATCGAGATAGTGAATTTCCTCCTTGGAGTGAAATGAGAAAAGTGGACTAGGAGGATTACACCACCTCTGAACCACTATAAATCGCCTCTCTCATTTACTTACTGCTTTTATTTATTATTGCATGCATACTAACCCATTTACTATTCGTCTTATTCATTCATCTTATTGATTGGGTTATGTGACTTTACAAGTGCAAGCAGACACAATTCAATTTGGATTCATTCATTGATTCACACGTGATATTGCATACATATTGAGTGAACCATCTCTTTAAATATTTTGTTGTCTTGCATGTTGAATATTTGACTGACCCACCTTATACTGTGCGAAAATATTCATCTGGGTCTAGTAGTTTTCACGTATGCAGTGTGCATAAATTTGCATACTTATTATTTGAGCCATACCAAGCATATCTATCATATTGCATGTGATATATCTCTTTGATTTTACGTAACACTTGGTTGATTAATTATTCTGCTGTGTATCTAAGTTAAATATCTTGTTACTTAGAGTTGAAATTACCGAAGTATTATTTATTGTGAAAAAGTTTAAAAAGTCTATTCACCCCCCTCTAGAATTTTTACCACCCTATCGGGACCAACAAAATATATATATATATATATATATATATATATATATATATATATATATATATATATATATATATATATATATATAAGTTTTTCTCCCAAAACTTAGGGTCGTTTATGAAATCTAATAATAATAATAATAATAATAATAATAATAATAATAATAATAATAATAATAATAATAATAATAATAATAATAATAATAATAATAATGTTATTACCTTAAATAAATAAATTATTATACTTTGCTTTTGAATTAGTATTTTCTACCTATAAATACAAGGGCTTCTTCAATTAAAGAATTTCATACTCATATCTCTGCTTTCTTTTTGTATGAAGTTCTACATTTTTCTAACTATATTCTCACGTACTTCAATATGTTTTGCAATGTATATCTTCTGGTATGAACTTGAAGATACTTAAGGAAACTCTGTTTCATCAAAAGGAAATTGAGGAGGAAGAGCTTTGGTAACAAAACCCTAATGGTTTAGTTTTTATGGAAGATTGTAGAGATGCGGTCGAGGATGATAACGACGGTAATTTTGATAATTTTGTAAGATTTTCTGAAACTTAGAGTTAGTATGTTAACTTCGAGATTTGTACATGCCATTCAAGTTTCTATGTTTTTTTAACAAGCAGAGTTAATTTTACAGCATTTTTATAATTAATATATATATATATATATATATATATATATATATATATATATATATATATATATATATATATATCACAACATGAGTAGAGTGTTTGTTTAACCTATTAAAAATTTCGCTATTTTTTATTTTTTCTAAATTTTTGTAAAACACAAAAATAATGATTTTAAAAAAGAAGAAATACATAACAAATACAATTTCATATTGTGTTACTCCATTCACATATTAGTATAAATAAAAAAAAATAATAATTTGACAGTGAACAATGGAACAATCATTGTTACCCTATGTTGGCAGTGGCACAATCAGTAATAATTTGCCAGTGAACATGTTACCCCATGTTGGCAGTGGCACAATCATAAGGATCAAAGGGAACAATGGAAGACCCAGAAATCTAGACATCATTGATGTACCGAACGGTGATGAGACACTCAGAAATAGGAATATCATTATAAATGAAAACGGAGATTTTCTTGACAACCGTATTTTGTTTAAGGAGAAGTTTACTCTTGAGTACAAATGTCTCCTCAATGGATTGTGTATCGTTATATAGAGAGTATTTATACACCATGAATGAGTTCAAAATGGCACAATATTGAAATTATAAAATGACAAGAGATCTCAAGAGAGGTAAAACTTTCAAATTTTCAATTAATACAAAAAATGTTATAATTCCCGAAAATATATATCTTTAAATTTAGACAAAAATTAAAAATGAAATCATAAACAATTTTAATAATTGACTATTTCATTTGTATGTTTCTTGAAAAAGGATGGGCATGACGTGGCAGACTCATCGTGGAATATAATAATTAATAAATTACCATTAAAATTAGTATAGTAATTAAATAATTACCATTTGTATGTTGACATTTTTCCCCGTATATTACCATTCAAGTTACAAAATGCCATTCAAATGTTTGATATCAAAAAATATACTATATAAACATGAAATATGCATATATGGTAAATATGCAATATATATATATATATATATATATATATATATATATATATATATATATATATATATATATATATATATATATATATATAGATTATTCTCATAATTTTTCTTTCCTTCTTTTAGTTATTATTATTCATATTTTTAGAATTATAATATATATGAAATACAATTTGAAATAAATCAACTTAATTATATGAATTTTTTCTATAAATTTATCTAAATATGTACATGATTAGAGATTATATTAACCATACAAAATTTAAAGGGAAAATGACACTTTTCCCCCCTGAGTTATATACCTATAGCATTTTTGCCCCCTAAATTATTGAAGTGGCTGTTTCCCCCCCTGAAATGTTAAATGGACATATTTACCCTTCAACTAAATATTTAATTTATTTTTTTTTCTCCAACAAATTATGACCATAATTTGGTTCAAATTAAACAAACACTATAGCAACCAAATCGAAATATTCCAATTACAATTTAGAATCGAAATTCGATATTTAGAGTTTATTAAAATCGTGAACCAGAACGGACGGTTCATGTTCCGAACTGAAAAAATAAAATACATATATTGTTGAATTTATACTATTTTAAAATAAAAAATAAAATTTTAAAATAAAGACGGTTCAAAATCGTGAATCGGATCCAGAACCGCCGGTTCACGGTTCAAGATTCAATTTTTTTGATACATAATTTTAATAAATTGACATTTAAATATTGGATTCTAGATCTGAATTATAACCGAAAACTATTAATTCGATTGCTATAGTATCCGGTTCAATTCAAACCGAACCGTGGTCATCCCTACGTATACGCAATAATTTGTTGGAGAAGTAAAATAAATAAAATATTTACTTTAAGGGTATAAATGTCAATTAAATATATCAGGGGGAAAAAGCACCACTTTTAGAATAACTGAGGGGGCTAATGTGCTTACCTAAATAATTGAGGGGGAAAAAGTGCTATAAGTATATAACTCAGGGGTAAAAAGTGCCATTTTCCCAAATTTAAATTATAATTTTGTATGTTATGAAAATAGATACTTGACCAAATATATAAAAGTCCAACTATATTATTATATTGTACATTTTAACATTTTTTATTTTTTCTATTTTTATTTTAAATTCATAATAACAAAAAAAAAAAAAAAATTCTATGCAATGCACGGGTAAAACACTATATTTTAAAAAATACAATTTGATAAATATCATAAATTAATTAGTACAATATCATTTATGTTTATAATAATTAAATAAAAAAAATTCAAATATGTGAACAAATGATTTCAAAATGAAATTAATATACAGTTACAAATAAATATAACATGATTATATTTACTTTAATTAGTTGAATATTTGACTGACCCACCTTATACTGTGCGAAAATATTCATCTGGGTCTAGTAATTTTCACGTATGCATGTGCATGTGCATAAATTTGCATACTTATTATTTGAGCCATACCAAGCATATCCATCATATTGCATGTGATATATCTCTTTGATTTTACGTAACACTGGTTGATTAATTATTCCGCTGCGTATCTAAGTTAAATATCTTGTTACTTAAAGTTGAAATTACCAAAGTGTTATTTATTGTGAAAAAATTTAAAAAGTCTATTCACCCCCCTCTAGACTTCTTACCGCCCTATCTGGGACCAACAATTGGTATAAGATCGGTTGTCTATTTGAGTCAATTTTGACTGCTAGACAGATCTCGAAAAAATCAAGATAATGAAAAGAGATATGGCTCTTACCCAAAATTTATTATTTTCTCTAGAAAAATTTGATGATCGGGGAAATTCGCATGCAGGTACATTTATCTGCACTACATGATGAAATGTGGGAAGTAATCACTAATGGTTCAATTGAAATCTTGCAAGTGAACACTATTTCTGTACAAACAAGTGATACTCCACAGTACGTTCCAAAGCCTAAAGTGGAATGGACTCGTCAATACCAAAAAAAATTGGATTTTCTGATATACCCGTTTACGTAGACCCAATATTTTCGTCGAAAAACGCTTTTCCGATGAATTTTTCAACAAAAACAGATAATCGCAAAATGCTTCCTCGCTAAGTTAAGATTTCGTCGTTGGAAGTCGAAAATTTCCGACGTCAAAAGAATTTGTCGTTTTATTCATTCGTAAGCTTTGTCAAACATAAAGGCTATTTCCGATGCCACATGGTGTCGAAAAGTTCAAAAAATTTTGAATTGTAAATCATTCCGATGTACTTTATGTCGGAAAGAAAAATAAAAAATTTTAAAAAAAATGAGACGGTTGTCGGATCACATTCTGCAACTGTGGTATGTTTTCTTGTAGAAAAAAAATGTTCTGGGTTCCATCATGAAACAAAAAAAAAAAAAAAACATAATGAAAAATATTGTTTATGAGTTCATGATGGAACCATAAACACAGCCTTTCTGGGTGATTTGATGAAACCCAGTTAAATATGTTTTCTAGGTTCCTTGATGGAACCCAGAAACATAGCTCTGTTTTATGGATTCCATCCAAAAACAATGTTGTATTTCTGGGTTTCATTAGGTAAACTAAAAAAGAGCTAGTCCTGCAAAGATTCATAAATTAAAATCAATATTAGGTTGTGATAGAGCCTAGAAATATTTTTTTTTAAAAAAATTACTCTCTGTTGTCCATGCCAGTTTTTTCATCTTCTTCAAAGGAATCAAAACTAGCTTGTCGAGTTTCTTCTTCTTCTTCTTTAAAGCATTCCTAGTATCATATTCTTCTTCAAAGCATCCCTTCATCCTCCTCTTGCTTTTTCTTTTACTTCTTTTCCTCCTCATGTTTCTACTAACTCCTCTTCCTCTTCCTTCTTCTTTATTCTCTTTCCCTCTCTTCTTTTTGCTAACAATTTAAAAAGTCCGTTTTCTGTATTCCGACACACTGCTTATCTGTATTGTGCGTCGAAATATTTTCACTTGCCCGCCAAAAATAATATTTATGGTCTCGACGAGCTATACATCAGAATGTATGTCGGATATTTTACGTCAGTCCGCCAAATTTTTTTTTTCAGATACCGCCAAATTTGTTTCAACGTATGTAGGTTGGAATATTTATTTTTTATTTTAAGTTTTTAGATTTCCGAGGGACTTTCCTATATATTTTTTGGTTTGTTGCTGAAAAGTTGACATTGTTTGACTAATCCTTTTTACTTAGGAATTACCCATGTCTAGCCGAGTATGTAGGAAAAAAACGTCGGAAAATACAGTTTTTTTTGGTAGTGCGTGAAGATAGAATACGAAATAACTTGGATAACATTACCAATGATATTTTGTTCAAATCTAATCGATGATATGATATTTCTAAAGGTTCGAAAATGCCAATCAGCAAAAGAAGTTTGGGAGACACTCATCCAAATTGGTGAAGGTGACGAACAAGAAAAGGATAATAAACTCACCATAGCATTAAAGAAATTTGAGGATTTCAAAATGCTAAGTGGCGAGAATATTACCGACATGGAAACAAGATTTGTCAAAATCTTGGGAGAAATTAATGATTTTGGAAAAGACATTAATCAAAAAGAAATTTCTCTCAAAATCCTACGTGGTTTACCGTCAAGTTGGGACATGAAAGTCACTGCCATGCGTGATCATAGAGATCTAAAGACTCTATCAACTGATAAGTTTTTTAGTGATCTAAAAGCCTATGAGTTTGAAATGAAGTCAAGGACGGAGGAAGAACGCGAAGAAAAGAACAATGCACTAGTTGCCGAACAACCGTCCACGTCAAGGTCAGTAGATAATAGTGAATTATTAAATAACGAAAAATTTGCTTTGTTTGTCAGGAAATTCAAGAGGTTTATGAGGAAAAACAATCACAAAAGTTTTTCTAAAGCAAGCACATCACGAAGGCATAAAAAGGAAACCATGCAGGACAATTCGAAATTATGCTACAATTGTAGAAAGCCTGGACACTTTATGGCCGAATGTCCTTATCCCAAGGTAAGCAAAAATCAATCTAACACCATGCAGGAGGAAACCAAAGTCAAGGATAGGAGATTCAACAAGAAAGACAAAAGAAAAGCTCTTATTAGTGACCCACTAGAAACAAGTGAGCCTGAAGAATCTTCTAGCAACGAAAGTGACAGTTCTACAGATGATAATGCACTATTTGGAATGAGCATGTCAAGTCATTCAAATAGTCAAGACTTATGTCTTATGGCACACGAAACAGATGATGATGAGGTAACTTCTAAATCCTTTGATTCTGTAAGTTCATCTTTCTCTAAAGAGTCTATCTTTCATATGATGAAGGATTGTCAAACCATGATGGACACTTACTCGCAAATCAAGGAGTGCAATAATTTATTGATTCTTGAAAAGATCAACTAAATGAAAAATTGCAAAATGCTCTATCTGAAATACGAGACTTGAAAGCCGAAAATATTCGACTTCAAGAAGAGTGTAAATCAAGGGAAGTGAGAGAACACAACCTAAGGGAAGTTATAGCAACGTTTACTCATACATCCAAAATAATGGATAAAATGGTAAATATGCAAAAATTCTCAGGAGATAAAACCGGACTTGGTTATGATCCATTATGTTCTCAAGCCTCCGAAAAATTGACCAATTCTACTACTGCTTTAAATAATAAAGTTCAAGTAGTAAAATTTGTAAAAGGTCAAGATAGCACAATGAGACAAGGAATTGGTTATCAAGCTAATGCCAAAAATGTTACTGCAAGGCCGAAACCTCAAAGAAAATTTAATTCGCCAATGCAGTCAAATAATAGGCAAAAGTTTGTTCCTAAATGGAAACATACCAATGAGTCAAGTGCACAAAGTCCTCATAGGAAAACGGGAAGAACTCCGAGGATTGGGGCATGGAGATTATATCCCTCTGAACAAGATTGGTTTGATGAAATTAAACCATGGACAAAGTCTAGGTTTAATGCCTTTCATAGGCTCAAACAAATCTTTTCTAAAGTGCCAAAAGATCGAGTCAATTTTCAAAACCCGGCACCAAAATCTTTTTCGAAAATTAGGTATGATTATAATGTTTTCAATGGTTACGAATCACCTAATCTTGAATCAATAAGAACTAGGTGGATTTGGATACCAAAAAGGACTAACACTCAAGGACCCAAATTAAGTTGGGTACCGAAAAATGCGTAAACCGTTTGCAGGAAATTTGGTACTTCGATAGTGGATGCTCTCGACACATGACTGGAAATAAATCAAGTCTTGTGGACTTTAAAAATATCGAAGGACCAAAAGTTGTGTTTAGAGGAAATGATCGATATGGCACAACCAAAGGAATAGGAATAGTATCTCGAAATGGTCTAAAAATAGAAGACGTATCCTTTGTTGAAGGATTAAAATTCAACTTGCTGAGCACAAGTCAATTTTGCGATAAAGGCTATCTTGTAGAGTTTTTCAAAGACAAGTGTCAAGTGAAGAACGGATCCACAGGCGAGATTGTTCTCGAAGGAATAAGAAAGAAAAATATGTATGTTGTAGACTGGAAACCAAAGACTCTGTGTGTCTTGTTGCAAACAACTCAAGTAATGTGGGTTGGGAATGGCACAAAAAGTTGAGTCATCTCAACTTCAAAACCATTAACAAGCTCGTGACGAAAAATCTAGTCAAAGGACTACCCAACATCAACTACAGAAAGGACCAGATTTGCGATGCATGTCAAAAGGGAAAACAAATCAAAACATCCTTCAAGACAAAAACACACGAATCAAGTCAAAGACCTCTTAGTCTACTACACATGGATCTATTTGGTCCAGTGGAGCCAGTAAGTATGAGTGGTAAGAAATATACTCTTGTTGCTGTTGATGATTTTTCCAGGTACACATGGAAAATATTTTTTGGTAAGAAAAATGAATTAGAGAAGAAGCTACCAGAGCTTCTCAAACAACTTCAAAATGAAAAGGAAGTCAACATTGTCAAAATTCGTATCGATAGAGGAACAGAGTTTGTGAATAGCGTAATTCAAAATTATTGCAATACTCAAGAAATTTTGCATCAACTATCAGCCGCAAGAACTCCACAACAAAACGGAGTTGCCGAAAGGAGGAATCGGACGCTTAAAGAAGCCGCACGAGTAATGATAGTTGCAGCCGAGCTACCTAAGCGCTTTTGGGCCGAAGCAATCAATACTGCTTGCTATACCCAAAATAGAAGTCTAATCTACAAGCTGCACGACAAGACACCTTATGAATTGTGGAAAGGGAGAAAACCTAACCTTAGTTATTTTCATTCATTTGGTTGAAAATGTTTTGATCTTAATAATGACAAAATCTATCTAAGAACATTTGATGAACGTGCAGATGAAGCAGTATTCTTACGATATTCTTCCACCAGCAGAGCATTCAGCGTATTAAATAAATCAACAATGGTGGTTGAAGAATCCATTCATGTTGTATTTGATGATTTCTCGAAAAGCAAGGAATCTCCAACAGTTGGTATCAATGTTCCTAAACACGTAGATAATGCTAATGAAATTTCTGAAGATATTTTGCAAGGAAATAGCAATCTAAACTGCTCCGGAACAGAAACCGATGTGGAAGATGAAATAAGGGAAGAAGTAAGGGAATGTGTTGGGGCTGGAGTTGGAACTAATAGTGAGGATCAACGAATGGATTGAACCGCAAATCCAAATCCTTCCACTTCACACGAACCCTCTACTTCTCAAAGCAATTTTCAACTGGATTTGAAGTGGTTAAGAAACCATCCACAAGATCAAATCATTGGAGATATTCATGACGGCGTGATAACTAGATCCGCTTTACAAGAAACCCTATTTTCATGTTTTCTTTCTCAGGTTGAACCAAAGGACATAGATGAAGCTTTAAAAGATCCTAGTTAGATTGAAGCAATGCAAGAAGAGCTAAATCAGTTCGAACGCAATGATATTTGGGAGCTTGTTCCAAGACCATCTAATCACAACGTGATTGGAACAAAATGGGTCTTTAGGAATAATGCAAATGAAGATGGAATCGTTGTTAGGAATAAAGCGAGGCTAGTCGCAAAGGGCTACTAACAAGAAGAAGGAATAGATTTTGATGATACATTTGCCCCAGTTGCAAGATTGGAAGCAATAAGAATTTTTCTAGCCTTTGTAGCTTACAAGAATTTTACAGTCTATCAAATGGACGTAAAAAGTGCATTCTTAAATGGCCTACTTGAAGAAGAAGTATATGTTGAGCAACCCCCAGGTTTCGAGGAAAAGGTAATGTTGATAAGGTCTATAAACTAAAGAAGGCATTATATGGGTTAAAACAAGCACCGAGAGCTTGGTATGACACCCTATCAATGTTCTTAATTAGTTGTGGGTTTACCAAAGGCCTTGTTGACAAAACCTTATTTAAAATTCAAGAAAATGATCATATATTATTAGTACAAATTTATGTTGATGATATCATTTTTGGAAGTACTAATAAATTGTTATGTGAGAAATTTTCTAAGCTCATGCAGAACAAGTTTGAAATGAGTATGATGGGAGAGCTAAACTACTTTCTTGGACTGCAAGTAAAACAACTGAAGGAAGGAATTCTCATAAATCAGGCCAAATACACCAAAGATCTTATTAAAAGATTCAGTCAAGAAGGAAAGAGTTCAGTAAAAATTCCAATGAGCACATCAGTCAAATTAGACAAAGACGATGAAGGCAAAGGTGTTGACGAGACGCAATATCGAGGAATGATTGGATCTTTATTATATCTCACTGCAAGTAGACCCGATATATCCTACTCAGTGGGTGTATGTGCAAGATTCCAATCTAAGCCAAAAGAAAGTCATCTACTTGCTGTCAAGAAGATTATCCGATATCTTAAAGGAACCATTAATGTTGGATTATGGTATCCTAAAGAAGGAAATTTTGAACTAACCGGTTTTTTAGATGCAGACTTTGCAGGGTGCAAAATTGATAGAAAAAGTACCTCAGGAACGTGCCAGTTCTTAGGGAGAAGATTAGTTTCATGGTTTAGCAAGAAGCAAAACTCCATTGCAACAAGCACAACCGAAGCCGAATATATCGCTGCAGGGAGTTGTTGCGCACAGATTCTATGGATGAAGCAGCAATTAAAAGATTATGGAGTCAATTGCAATGAAGTTAGTATTTTCTGTGATAATACTAGCGCCATAGAAATTTCTCAAAACCCAGTACTTCATTCAAGAACGAAGCACATTGATGTCCGACACCATTTCATACGAGATCATGTTGAGAAGAAAGACATCAAAATCGATCACGTACCAATAGAAAATCAACTAGCAGATATTCTGACAAAGCCTTTGTGCGAATCACGATTTATCACTCTAAGGCATGAGTTGGGCATGATCGAAATGAGCTAAGTATTCTTAAGCTCAATTTGTTTAATTTAATTTTGGTTACTGTGTTTATTTTATTTGTTACGTACCTATATGTGCTAATTGCATAATAATTTGTGTTAATTGTGTTTTGCATGTTATGCGATTTTGTGTTAATTAAAATGCAATTTCTTAATTTAAAAAAAAAATATCGTGTCTTATAATCCTTAAAGCTTAAGGCTATCTTGTGCATGTTGTTAACCAAATTTTGTACGTGTCTAATGTGTGGTTTTTATAAAAATTTTACCCTACTCACTAGAATAGCCATCTGTAAGTCATAGAGTGTTTACCTGGCATATGGAAATTTACTTTGAAAAAGGTTGGTCTTGTTTGCATAACACATGTACCTTGTGTCAGAGAATGAAATTTAATGTGCATCTACCCCTTTGAAATTGGTTGAATTAATCATTATCTCTTTTTGACATAACATATTTTTGCATATATCTTTTATGCATGTATCTAATTTATCTGAGATATCTTTGAGCTGAACATATTTCTGTACTCAATAATTTGACCAAATTACCCTCAATTTTCAAACCCCACTAAGCATATCATTAAGGGCATTTTCATCCCTCTAGCCCTAAAAGTCTTAAAAGACCATTCCTCTTCCCAAATAAACCCAATTTCAAAACTTCTCTTCTTTCTTACGAGAACACCATAGCCGAACCTCTCAAATCCTCTCATCCTTACTTCACTTTGATACCCACTCCAAAATAACTTCAAAAATGGCTTCCTCAAGTAGAAAATCATCCAAGAACACACCACCCACAGAGAAAGTGAACACGGGACATCTCCTCGACCCAGCCGATTTTAAGAGTGTTTCTACAAATCCAGTTCTTGCTCAAGAGATTCTGGACGGATTGGAGAAATGTGGTCTGCAAAAGGTTTGCATGTTTCATTATATGGGTATTTTTGATAATGAAGCCTTTGATTTCTTCAAGCATGCTAAGATGAAAAACAATGTGATTAAATCTACTGTTAATGGCGTACGTGCGGGTCTCTATTAATCAAAATGATATTAGGGAGTTGTTTGATTTCTCTAAGGATGACATTACTCTAGATAATTATTATTTTGATCAGTTTGAGTTTTGGACAAAGATTCGAATTAATGACAGTTTAGAAGTACCCAAATTTTCTAGGAGGAAGGCCGAACTGTTAAAGTGGGAATTTAGTAAACTTGTTGAAGTTATTGCAAAATGTGTTTTGTGAAAATTAGGTGGATTTGATAAAGTCTACTTTACAAATAGCAAGTATGATGCATGCTGTGGTTCATGGAAAGAAATTGGATTGGAGTAAAGTAATTTTCAACCGATTGGTTACCATGGTGAAGAGAGAAGACAAGCCTAGTTATGGTCTCATGATTGGTGAACTTTTGAGGAGAAAAGGCATCCAGATGAAGGATAGAAAATCAATTCTTTCTAGCAAGTATTTGTTTCGAGTTAATGTCAAAAGAGAAAGAGTTGAGGAACATGAAAGTGAAGAAGAAGAAATTGATGATGACATACCTTTGAGCCGTGTGTTTAGAAAGAAAAGAACCCCAAGAGTTGAGATTAGAGATCAAGTGGCTGCTGAAGATGAGACAGTTGCTGTTGAGGAACAGAATGAGATCTTGGATACTTCCAACACCATCCAGACAGAAGAAGTTGAAGCAGTTCAAGAAGAAGAAGCATGGGACAACATAGGGGATGACCAAGGGGATGACATTATTGCTGATTTGGATACTAACCTTGTGGCAGAATTGAACACTGATTTTATGGTGGATGATGAACCAGTTCTACATGCTGATTTAGGGGTTGATCCAGAGGCCAAGGAAGGAGAACAACAAGAAGATGTTGAGTTGGATGATCAAGCAAAGGAAGATGAAGTCCAAAAAGATGATGATGAGCATATTGTTGTTGAGATTTTGGATGAACATTCGAATGAAGATGAGGAAATCAACAAAAGTGGTGAAGAAAAAGGTTCCAATGTTGAGGTGATCAAAGCTTTGAAGGAACTAAAGAAGGCCATTGAAGCTACTGACAAGTCAATTAAAAATGATTATCAAACTATTTGTGATCATTTTTCTGGACTGGCCACACGTATTGAAGGTTATAACCCAACAACTGTTGAGTTTTTGAATTCTTTTGTTGACAGGTTAACCGTAGCTCTTGAAGAGGAAAGAAGTGCTCAAGCCAATCTAGAAGTCTCACCATGCCGAGAATATGGTGCACAAAATACGGCATGAGAAGCTGCTTTTCAAAGTGTGCATGGAGGTTGAGGAGCTACGAAAACCAATTGAAAAAGTTGACACCTATGAAGGAGAAATTCGAATGATCAAGAAGAAGCTATCTACAATTAAAGATTTTCTCCATGGGATGGCTAGCACTACTTTGCGTACTGATTCCATGGTCAAGGAGATAGTGACTTTATCCAAGAAGGGCACTGATATGGTCAAGATGATTTTTGATGACACCAAAAACGGGGAAAAGGAACAACCCTCTCATTTTGGTGGACTTGGACATGGTGGACAAGGCCCGAGCAGTTCGAGCAGTGCATACCTTCAGGGGGAAAGAAGTTCACCAAATGAAGATGTCATTGCATCCTTTGCAGCTCTCGTACCAGACGTGTCCGAATTGAAGGAAGGAAGGAGCATATTCGAATGTGCTAAGTGGTACACTCGAAATGTTTTTCCCACAAGCAAGGGAGATGTACATGGAGCTTTCTCATGCTATCTCAAAGGCCAAGTCATGCAGTTATATTATCATGCTAATTGCAAAGGTAATTTTATTAAGCTAAGAGCTAGAGTAAATAGCATGATTGGACCGTGAAGATGTTTAACATTTCAGTACATTTTGCTAAGTTTGTAATATGGCTTGTTGAATTTGATGCATTTAATCTATCTAGTCATATTTTATTTAGCTTTATGCTTTTTTTTTTAGACACATGTTTACCTTTGTAAATGCAATTTGAGGGAAGAAAACAAGTTGACAAAAGAAATTAAAATTAAACCTCAATAAATTGCAACATGTTTACGTGTCTAAAAGTAAAAAGTCCTTAGGTCCAAAAATTGTCAAACTCGTCAATTGGCTAGTCAAAATAAAAGAAAGAAAAATAAAAGATTATTGTTTTTGACTGGACTAAGCCAAAATGTTCGGGTATAGGTTTTGACATCATCAAAAAGGGGGAACTTGTTAGGAATAAAATGTAATAGTTTTGATGAGCCAAAAATATATTTTTAGAACACCCCAATTTTATTTTTGAGTCTAGTTGTCTGTTAGTCTATGTCCCAAGTCAAGCCATAAAGTCTACGAATTTCTTAGCAAAATATACTTATCCAGAATGTTACTATTTGAGAATTATTTACCTTGGAAGACACTAAAGGATGAAGTGGTGAAGTGGATAAGGAACAAGGTTGCTAAAGTTAGAAGTTATGAGTTCAAGACTCAATTTTTACATATTTTATAAAGAGATAAAGAAGGGGACAATGAAGGGCTGATAGGGGACGACCAAGAGGCGAACTCGGATTAATTTATGAAATAATCTAAAAAGCTACAAAAGCCATTCTGGGAATAAAGATTAAATCCAGATATATTAACCAATGAGTTAATATGGTGCAATGGTAAAAGCTTAGGAGATATATTTTGGTAGCTCATGTTCAAATCTCACTAGAAGTATATTTTTGAATACAATGTGGACACATGTAATGCTAAGTTGACTACAAGTTTGGAAGCTTGTGGACATGATAAGGAAGATGCACGTGAATTCTTCTTCCTCATTTAAATCTCTTGCTATGCATCTTCGAAGATATATTTTTTACTCAAGCAAGAATCAGCAGCAAAGCTTTTGGAAGATTTCGTCATTTTCAATCCTTCAAGATAAGGAAATTATTTTTCGGAGAAGTTTCAGCTAATGAGCCGACATATACGACTTTTGAAGATTTGTCAAGTGAGGATTTTCAAACTCACTGTAAGAAGCCCATCTCTTGCATTAAATCACCGCAATTCAAGTTGGCAATAATGTGTAGCTGATCAAGATGAACGATCAAGATCAACTGATGCTACAACGGTAATATAGCTTCTTCAGCTATATATACCAGATGACTTGAAGACATGAAGCAGAGAGAGCAATACACGAAAAATAAGAGAAGGCAAAGCAATAAAAGAGAAATACAACAAAGATAAAAGAGCAAAAATTCAAAATATCCAGTTTGAGGTTACACGAGATATTCTTCAAGTCCTTAGAAGAGAAATTTTTTTTCTCTAAATCTTACCTCTACTGTGTGTAGAAAGAGGGTTGAGTGTAGCTTTGTGCAAGGCACTACCCTGTTGAGTGTAGCTTTGTGCGAGACACTCGTGGTTGCTGAGTGTAGCTGTGCGAGACGCTCGGTGGTGATAAGTTTAGCTGGGTGCAAGACACTTAGTTGGTGTAGGAGTATAGCTTTGTGCAAGATACTCGGGAGTATAACTTTGTGCGAGATGCTCGGGATTGAGTGTAGCTGTGTGCAAAACACTCGGGAAGTGCCTGTGTGCACTTGATTCACTATTTGTATCTGGGTGAACGAGATAGTGAATTTCCTCCTTGGAGTGAAATGAGAAGAGTGAATTTACACCACCTCTGAACTACTATAAATCGTCTCTCTCTTTTACTTACTGCTTTTATTTATTATTGCATGCATACTAACCCATTTACTATTCGTCTTATTCATTCATCTTATTGCTTGGGTTATGTGACTTTACAAGTGCAAGCAGACACAATTCAATTTGGATTCATTCATTGATTCACACGTGATATTGCATACATATTGAGTGAACCATCTCTTTAAATATTTTGTTGTCTTGCATGTTGAATATTTGACTGACCCACCTTATACTGTGCGAAAATATTCATCTGGGTTTAATAGTTTTCACGTATGCAGTGTGCATAAATTTGCATACTTATTATTTGAGCCATACCAAGCATATCCATCATATTGCATGTGATATATATCTCTTTGATTTTACGTAACACTTGGTTGATTAATTATTCTGCTGTGTATCTAAGTTAAATATCTTATTATTTAGAGTTGAAATTACCGAAGTGTTATTTATTGTGAAAAAGTTTAAAAAGTCTATTCACCCCCCTCTAGAATTTTTACCACCCTATCGGGACCAACAATATATATATATATATATATATATATATATATATATATATATATATATATATATATATATATATATATATATATATATATATATATATATATATATTTATTTATTTATTTATTTATTTATTTATATAAGTTTTTCTCCCAAAACTTAGGGTCATTTTTGAAATCTAATAATAATAATAATAATAATAATAATAATAATAATAATAATAATAATAATAATAATAATAATAATAATAATAATGTTATTACCTTAAATAAATAAATTATTATACTTTGCTTTTGAATTAGTATTTTCTACCTATAACTACAAGGGCTTCTTCAATCAAAGAATTTCATATCATATCTCTGCTTTCTTTTTGTATGAAGGTTCTACATTTTTCTAACTATATTCTGACGTACTTCAATATGTTTTGCAATGTTTATCTTCTGGTATGAGCTTGAAGATACTTAAGGAGGCTCTGTTTCACCAAAAGGAAATTGAGGAGGAAGAGCTTTGGTAACAAAACCCTAATGGTTTAGTTTTTATGGAAGATTGTAGAGATGCGATCGAGGATGATAACGACGGTAATTTTGATAATTTTGTAAGATTTTCTGAAACTTAGAGTTAGTATGTTAACTTCGAGATTTGTACATGCCATTCAAGTTTCTATGTTTTTTTAACAAGCAGAGTTAATTTTACAGCATTTTTATAATTAATATATATATATATATATATATATATATATATATATATATATATATATATATATATATATATATATATATATATATATATATATATATATATATATATATATATATATATATATATATATATATATATATATATATATATATATATATATATATATATATCACAACATTAGTAGAGTGTTTGTTTAACCTATTAAAAATTTCGCTATTTTTTATTTTTTCTAAATTTTTGTAAAACACAAAAATAATGATTTTAAAAAAGAAGAAATACATAACAAATACAATTTCATATTGTGTTACTCCATTCACATATTAGTATAAATAAAAAAAAAGTAATAATTTGACAGTGAACAATGGAACAATCATTGTTACCCTATGTTGGCAGTGGCACAATCAGTAATAATTTGCCAGTGAACATGTTACCCCATGTTGGCAGTGGCACAATCATAAGGATCAAAGGGAACAATGAAAGACCCAGAAATCTAGACATCATTAATGTACCGAACGTTGATGAGAGACTCAGAAATAGGAATATCATTATAAATGAAAACAGAGATTTTCTTGACAACCGTATTTTGTTTAAGGAGAAGTTTACTCTTGAGTACAAATGTCTCCTCAATGGATTGTGTATCGTCATATAGAGAGTATTTATACACCATGAATGAGTTCAAAATGGCACAATATTAAAATTATAAAATGACAAGAGATCTCAAGAGAGGTAAAACTTTCAAATTTTCAATTAATACAAAAAATGTTATAATTCCCGAAAATATATATCTTTAAATTTAGACAAAAGTTAAAAATGAAATCATAAACAATTTTAATAATTGACTATTTCATTTGTATGTTTCTTGAAAAAGGATGGGCATGACGTGGCAGACTCATCGTGGAATATAATAATTAATAAATTACCATTAAAATTAATATAGTAATTAAATAATTACCATTTGTATGTTGACATTTTCCCCCGTATATTACCATTCAAATTACAAAATGCCATTCAAATGTTTGATATAAAAAAATATACTATATAAACATGAAATATGCATATATGGTAAATATGCAAAATATATATATATATATATATATATATATATATATATATATATATATATATATATATATATATATATATAGATTATTCTCATAATTTTTCTTTCCTTCTTTTGTGTTATTATTATGGTAATTGCCACAATATAGATTATTCTCATAATTTTTCTTTCCTTCTTTTAGTTATTATTATTCATATTTTTAGAATTATAATATATATGAAATACAATTTGAAATAAATCAACTTAATTATATGAATTTTTTCTATAAATTTATCTAAATATGTACATGATTAGAGATTATATTAACCATACAAAATTTAAATTATAATTTTGTATGTTATGAAAATAGATACTTGACCAAATATATAAAAGTCCAACTATATTATTATATTGTACATTTTAAAATTTTTTTAATTTTTTAATTTTTATTTTAAATTCATAATAACAAAAAAAAAAAAAATTCTATGCAATGCACGGGTAAAATACTATATTTTAAAAAATACAATTTGATAAATATCATAAATTAATTAGTACAATATCATTTATGTTTATAATAATTAAATAAAAAAAATTCAAATATGTGAACAAATGATTTCAAAATGAAATTAATATACAGTTACAAATAAATATAACATGATTATATTTACTTTAATTAGTTTTAATTCCATTAATAATATGACTTTTCTTTATCAATTTTTTATGGGAGACTAAGGGAGTGTTTGAGTTGCTGAAATTTTTTTTTTTTAAATACTTACTAATATAAAATAATTTTAAAATATTTTTTAACCCTTCATAACATGTGTAAATCTTATATTTTTTTAAAATACAATTTTATAAGTATCATAAATTAATTAGTACAATATCATTTCTGTTTATAAATTATAATAATTAAAAAAATTAAATATGTGAACCAATGATTTCAAAATGAAATTAATATACAATTACAAAGAAATATAACATGATTAGTTTTAATTTTTTTAATGAAATGACTTTTATTTTTCAGTTTTTTATTATATACTAAGGAAATGTTTGGGTTGCTGGAAAATATTTTAAAAATAAAAATACTTACTAATAAAAAATAATTTTAAAATATTTTTAATTCCTAAACATGAGAAAATTTTATATTTAAAAAAATACAATTTGATAAATATCTTAAATTAATTATTGCAATATCATTTATGTTTACAACGAGAATAATTAAAGAAAAAAATAAATAATTCAAATATGTGAACCAATGATTTCAAAATGAAATTAATATACAATTACAAAGAAATATAACATGATTAGATTTACTTTAATTAGTTTTAATTTCCTTAATAAATGACCTTAATAAAAGTAAAATCGCCCTTTACAACATTCCTGCCCAAATTAATATGAATATTAATTAATTGGTAAAAAAAATCAATAAAGCTTAATTGGTAACAAAATTTTATATGAAAATTAACTAATATCTAATGAATTTTTATCACAAATTAAAGTTAGTATGTACTTAAAAATGGAAAATGGTTATCAAATTCAGAGAATAATTAAACCATTATAATTGTTAGAACAACAGAAACAAATTCTGCGTAATAAATGAGAAAATCCATTTGAAATTCTATATAATTTTATAAGGAAATAATTATTTATTAATTATTATTTACACCAATCTATATCTATACTATTAATAAAAGTAAAATCTTCAATTAAAATATCTTTCACCCTTCTGATACGAAATTGCCCTTCAAGTTCTAACGAAAACAATTCACGTTGATGTTCGCATATGCCATGACTATCAACAAAAGTCAGGGTCAAACACTAACTCACGTTGAGTTATTACTGAAAAAACCAGTCTTTAATCATGGTTAATTGTATGTGACTTTTTCCCGAGTCACTGCACCCATCCCGATGGTCTGATTGTTTTAACTCTCGACGAGGATGGATAAAATTTCGTTACTACTACCAATGTCGTCAACAAAGAGATTTTCAATAATGTATAATTCAAGCCATTGATATTATGTTTTTTTTATATATACAAAGATGACAAAATTGCTATATATCTACATAGAAAATATATTTCGTATAAATAATTTCTATAACTAAGTTGCCAGACAACGAGCTAATTAGCCCAATTAATACAAATTATAAACACTGATATATAAAATCTCTAGAGTTGCAGCAACGAATGCGTATATCTACACGTTAGCTTCTTTTAAAAATATATATATATATATATATATATATCTACACGTTAGCTATTAATTGAGAAATTATTTACTCGAATTCAAGCATTGATAACATCAGAAAACATAATCGGTGCAACTCAATTCTTCAATTATATTACATAATATTCGATGTTATAATTTATACAATTGTATATCAATCTAAATATTTTTAAAATAGTATAACAAATTCATTCCGTGCAACGCACGGACGCAAATACTAGTTAGAATAATGAGTTGGCCGGACTAACGATTAGCTAAATATTTTTTGCTCTCCCAATCATATATTCCTAGCTAGTGCTATCTTTACTATATCTGCCTTTTCTTGAAGTGATGCATCTGACTGGAGCAGGTACAACATCAAACCGTAATTATTAACCAAATTTTTAACACGCGAGAGCAAATCAAATAACTGCTGAGATGTTACTTGATTATTTTTCTTCATACGATGAAGCAAATATACTAAACTTAGTTCCTATGATTGTCCACCCACAACACTCGAGCATGCATCTTTAGATCCGGAAGTGGAACCTGCCTTATTTAGGAGAAATACCTCAAAGACTGGGATTCTCAGTTGACAAGCTTTAGAAGGTTCAAAAATTTCCTTGAGCTTCTGATCTTCATATCCAGACTACAAAAATATAAGCAAGAAGGTGATCGAGTATAACAATTTAAAGAGAAAAACATTAAAAAAAATCGAAAGTATAACGTACCGCCCTGTGCATACAAAAGTGAGAATAAAGAATTTTTCCAACTCTAATCATGACCTCCCATCACGTGACATTAATCCAACCCTCCTTGCCCTACTATTATATTCATCGCTAAGCTCCTGCCAAAGTTTAATTGACCAGTAGCCTCTGCTGGTGATATGTAACTTACCCTGCGTGTAGTCATGAAATAGATCCTTGAATGCCTTAGCTTCGAAGAGATTCAACCTTATCTCTAGCTAGATTGTTAGTCATCTCCAAAAGCTGATAGAAAGAATTACAAAAAGATATAATTCAATATAAACTAAAAGCAGAAATACTAGTAACAATTATAAAAGTCATTGTACTAAAAGCAGAAATACTAGTAACAATTATAAAAGTCATTGTTTGACATAACTCTAGTAGGAAATCCTTGCCAAATTACAATACAAAAACAACCTAACCTGCTCAGAGCTTTCTTCAATTCTCTTCCGTAACGCCTCGACTGAGGCTCAAACTCATAACCTTCCAAATGGAAGTCTAACCCAAGTACCATCAGACCACATAGTCTTAATAATTCTTAATAGAATATATTCTTTCATGTTTCTACTTTCCTATTCGTACTATAATTGTACATTAAAATTCTTATTCAACCCAATCCAACCCTCCTTACCCTACTATTATATTCATCGCTAAGCTCCTGCCAAAGTTTAATTGACCAGTAGTCTCTGCTGGTGATATGTAACTTACCCTGCGAGTAGTCATGAAATAGATCCTTGAATGCCTTAGCTTCGAACAGATTCAACCTTATCTCTAGCTCGATTGTTAGTCATCTCCAAAAGCTGATAGAAAGAATTACAAAAAGATATAATTCAATATAAACTAAAAGCAGAAATACTAGTAACAATTATAAAAGTCATTGTTTGACATAACTCTATAGTAGGAAATCCTTACCAAATTACAATACAAAAACAACCTAACCTGCTCAGAGCTTTCTTCAGTTCTCTTCCGTAACACCTCCACTGAGGCTCAAACTCATAACCTTCCAAATGGAAGTCCAACCCAAGTACCATCAGACCACATAGTCTTGATAATTCTTAATAGAATATATTCTTTCATGTTTCTACTTTCCTATTCGTACTATAATTGTACATTAAAATTCTTATTCTATACTATTTATAAAAACAAAATCCTAAACTTTAACTTCCCGCCCAAAATCCTCAAATTTTAATGTATTGTTTTCTACTTTCCTATTCGTACAATAATTCTACATTAAAATTCTTAATCTATATCTATCTATACTATATATAAAAACAAAATGCTAAACTTTAACTTCCCGCCCAAAACCCTCAAATTTTAATATATTGTTTTCTACTTTCCTATTCGTACTATAATTGTACATTAAAATTCTTAAATAGTGTAATACAATTCCTAATAGAATATATTATTTCATGTTTTCTGCTTTCCTATTCGTACTATAATTCTACATTAAAATTCTTAATCTATCTATACTATATATAAAAACAAAATCCTAAACTTTAACTTCCCGCCCAAAATCCTCAAATTTTAATATATTGTTTTCTACTTTCCTATTCGTACTATAATTCTACATTAACATTCTTAAATAGTGTAATACAATTATACAATTCCTAATTGAATATATTCTTTTATGTCTTCTACTTTCCTATTCGTACTATAGTTCTACATTAAAATTCTTATTTTATACTTCTATACTATTTATAAAAACAAAATCCTAAACTTTAACTTCCCGCCAAAAATCCTCTATACTATATATAAAAACAAAATCCTAAACTTTAACTTCTCGCCCAAAATCCTGAAATACTATATATAAAAACAAAATCCTAAACTTTAATTTCCCGCCCAAAATCCTCAAATTTTAATATATTGTTTTCTACTTTCCTATTCGTAATATAATTCTACATTAAAATTCTTAAATAGTGTAATACAATTATACAATTCCTAATTGAATATATTCTTTATGTCTTCTACTTTCCTATTCGTACTATAATTCTACATTAAAATTCTTATTTTATACTTCTATACTATTTATAAAAACAAAATCCTAAACTTTAACTTCCCGCCCAAAATCCTCAAATTTTAATGTATTGTTTTCTACTTTCTTATTCGTACTATAATTCTACATTAAAATTCTTAATCTATACTATTAATAATAACAAAGTCCTCCATTTTAACTTTCCGTCCAAAACAGTCCTATACTATTAAGGTTTGTGTAATATTGTAAAATAGTGTAATACAATTCCTAATAGAATATATTGTTTCATACTTTCCTATTCGTACTACAATTCTACATTAAAATTCATATTCGTAATACAATAAAATATAATACTTGCAAATCTACAAATTATAAACAATAATACTTAGGTTTGTGTAATATTGTAAAATAGTGTAATACAATTCCTAATACAATATATTGTTTAATTTCTTACTTTCATATTCGTACTACAATTCTACATTAAAATTCTTATTCGTAATACAATACACCAATATTAAAATTCCTATTCCTATTCAACAATATTATTCCGTCACTACTCTCTTGGTCTTTGTAACGGGACGCGGCTCATCATCACAACATTCGTAAATCACATTGTCGAAGCAAGAATAGTTAATGGGACACATGAAGGAACCAAAGTTCTTATCCCCCGAATGTCTCTCACTCCTTATACGAGATTGTCCTTCAAGTTCCAACGTAAACAATTCCCAAGCAAAAGTCAAGGCTTATTGCTAAAAAAATTGGTCTTTAATCACTGACAATTGTACGTGGCTTTCTCCCGAGTCACCCATCATGATGGCATGAAGGTGTTAGCTCTAGACGCGGATGGACAATATTGTGTTGCGACTACCAATGTCGTCTACAAAGAAGTTTTCAATAATGTATAAATACAGTCGATGATATTATGTTTTTTTTTTTCAAAATGACAAAATTGCTAGAGAACGAGCACATTTGCCCAATTTATAAAAATCCTAAACAATGATATATAAAATCTCTAAAGTTACAGCACCGCATGCGTACATCTACACATTAACTTTTAATTTAACAATTATTTGGTCGAACTCAAGCAATGATAACATCGCATAACCTAATTGATCCAAACCATCTTTTCAATTGCACTATATAATATTTGATGTTATAATTTATATAATTATATATATAATCTTATACTTGTCATAATTCAATCATATATTCGGGTTGTATAATTCGGACCCCCGGGTTCATATAATCCATCAATATATCGATCCAAATATTCTGAAAATATTATAGTAAATTCATTCCGTGCATCGCACGGGTGAAAATACTAGTATATATCTAAAAACATAATAAGCCTCAATTAAGGTTATAACACCGTTAGTTTTTTAATTCTAACATTGATAACACATCATTATTACCATACACCTATATCTATCATATCTTTTCCCTATTTTTTAATTATCATTTTATTAAAATCATTATATATTAAATTAATACTTAATTACATTTTAATTAAAATTCTATGAATGATAAATTATATATGTGTGTGTACAAAATACATATATTATTTGTTTATATATAATTCAAATTATAAGTTTTAATTATTTGTATTTATCAATGTTTTAATATTGGGCAAGTTAAGAATAATAAATAGGTGCCTAGGCGTGATTTTTGCAATACTGTTCGAACCTAAGACATTCCTTATAAAAATCAATGAGTAAGTTAAGAATAATAAATAGTTAACGGAATATTCTATTACTAAAGTTAATGCAAACAAAAATTATTAATATTATAATGACCTAAATCATTCACAATCATGCAAAAGTATAAATTAAAAAATTAGATAATAATAATAAAGAGAAAAGCCTAATGTAACCTTAAAATGGTGACAAGGATTTTAAGTATAAAATCTTTGGTCCTAACGAGGACCAAACCCGTGACCTTCGGCTCATAAGACCAACGCTCTAACTAACTGAGCTACAAGACCATTAATATTGTATAATTTATGTTTAAAAGTACAAATCCCTCAACATAAAATAGTAATTTTAGCTAATATAACAACTCTGCAACTAATTTATGCCCGTGAACCATTTAATAATTTTCATTAGTCTTCTCAAAGTCAATGACCTTATTAACTTTGACTAATAAGGATAGCCCTTTGTGTAGAAAATTTATTTAAGTAGAAGAAAACAGAATGGACAATTCAAAGAATAAAATTTAAGTTGTGTCACACACATTTTCATAAAATTCATTCGCTACCTCTGAAGAGTGCAAGCTTGTAGTGTCAGTCTCCTAAGATAAAATGAATTTACACAAAGGTGTTAGGGGTGCTGTAACGTTAGTCTCTCAAGATGAACAAATGTGTTAGGCGCGTTGTAGCATTAGTCTCGAAGGATAAAATGAAGATAAACATAGACCACAACATAAAATCACAAAGAATACTAAGAAGAGGAGTTGATGTTATAGTTTAGTGTGGTGGAATGTGAAAGTGTAAGAGTGTAAACAAGGATTGTGGAACCCCCGAGTGTCGAACTCAAGGATGGCAAATCGGAGTAAGCAAAGTGTAAGACAATCACGTGTCACTATGCATCAACAAGAGTGAACTAGGTGCAAGAGAAAAGTAGGTATGGGAACATGTGTGGAAGCAAAGGAAGACAAATAAAGAAAGGAAAGCAAACAAGTAAGTAGGTAAAACGGAGATTTGGATGGAAAGGATTCGTGATCATGCATTCATCGGTCTCAAGGTTGACGACAAGAAGTGGTGCAACACTTGACTATCCTATGGGAGAACTATGGCACCAACATTAGGTTGCGTAGAACCTAAACTCTCAATTCCTAAGTCGGGTGAGGCATTTCACCAAACACTTGGTGGGCGGTCTACCTTCCCCTCCCCAAACCTAGCCCTCTCGGATCGTAAGTTGGGGATTGCAAGGGCAAGACTAAGGAAATTGCAATCTCTTGCTACTTCTCCACCCTCACACTCATCTATCCATTGGGGCCCTCAATGGAAATAGATCAATATGCACACTTCTACAATTCTCATCACTAAATCTATACAAAGCATAAATACACAATCACAATCCAATTCCAATCCAAGTCCTAGCAATCTAAGCACTCATCATCATTAATAAATCACAAACACAATGAAAGAGATTCAAGATAACACAATCAATGTGAGTAATCGTTGTGAGTAGGGTTACCCAATCTCCAATCAATGTGAGTAATCATTGAAGAATTGTTGATCAATGAGTGTAGATCTAAGAAGAAATGGAAATCTAAGCTAAAATCCTAATATAAGAACTCTAAAATCCGATTTTTAAATGGAATTGCCCCAAATCATAGCGAAATGGCTCACCTCTTTTCTTATCTCATGGGATGGCCATTTGTTTTTGGTCTTGCCTTTTTCTCATCGTCATTCCCCTACTTCATCCTCTCATGCCTTTTTCTTTGGCATTAGGGAAATTTTTCTCTCAATTCTCACCATAAGGCTCACCTTTTGCCCCATACCTTACCAAGATTTTGTTCATTTTTGACCTTGCATTTTTTTTTTATCTTTCCAAGGTTGGAGAGTACGCAGTCCCACTTCAAGAGATCTTTTACTAAGGTCTAAGCAAAATAAAAGGTGAATATCATGCAAGCATACATCAAACGTAAACCTAAATGGTTTCTATTCAATTCTCACTTGGTGTAAAGAGGTAACTCCTTAAGGATATTCCAAGAATAAAATTTATTAAAACACATTAACACACTTCTAGAATAATATAAACAATGACACATTCTCCAAAATCAAACACAATTGTCAATCAAGCACCACTAGATCAACTAAGTAACACAAGACAATTTGAGCACGAAGTGCATCCTTTCCACACTTTAAAATAAACATCGTCCTCGATGTTAGTTTGAGGACTAGGTGGAAAAAGGAGCACGGGTCAAAACGTCCTAGTAAAAGTCCCTTTCCACACTTTAGGACTTTTTCCACACTTTAGAAGTGTTTCCAGGACTTGGGGAGTGCAACAAAAGACAAAATGAATGAGATATGGGCAAGTAAATGTATGCAAACCCCTTTTCCACACTTTAGGAATAAAAATCGGGGCAAACATGCATGCAAATGATCAACTGTCTCAAACTGATGCACCTTAAGATATAAAACTACACACCTTAAGTTATAAAACTGCGTACCTTAGGCTATAAAACTACGCACCTTATGTTTTCAAATAATGCACCTTAAACTAGAAAAGTGACGCACCTTAAACTTTAAACATCCGCACCTTAAACTATAAAACTGCACACCTTAAGCTTTAAGACTGCGCACCTTAACTTTAAAACTTAAGCACCTCAAGTTTTAAACTGATGCACCTTAAACTAGAAAGTGACACACCTTAAGTTTTAAACATACGCACCTTAAGCTATAAATCTACGCACAAGCTATAATTAAGCACCATAACTTTTAAACAGATGCACCTTAAACTAGAAAGTGACGCACCTTAACCTTTAAACATACGCACCTTAAGCTTTAAATATACGCACCTTAATTTTTGAACTTATACAAAATTATCATTATGACACAACGTTTTTTTAAGTTTTATTCAATCTGGGCTGTTGATTTTGGCTAGATCAAGGCTTGAGGTTAAACCCATCTTTCACCTACAACCTATTACCGCATCTGATCCTCTATCTCTCTCTCTCTCTATATATATATATATATATATATATATATATATATATATATATATATATATATATATATATATATATATATATATATTGACAATCATATAGGAACTCATCTTTAGGTAGGAACTTAAGAACTCATTATAGCCATTTACTTAGGCTGATCAATGATTTAGATTACCGACTTGTAATTTGTAACTAAATCCAAGAGTAGGACGTCCCAAACCGTGCCTAGCAAACGTCGTCGATGACGTCAAACATCTGATGCGAAGACCACCATGAGCCATTATCACCGGTCTGAGATGTCAAGTGCCTCTTCATCGGAGTTCTCCGTCGTACATAGCGCATGCAACAGGTCGCCAATTCTCCTTCGCACAGCAAGTGCTAGTTCTCCTTAGCACAGTAGGTCGCCGGTCTCCTTGGCCGATGAGAGGTCATGCCTAACAGTGGCACTCTCTAATAATTCTTAGTGTCGTTATGCATTTAGTGCATAGGAATTTGTGAAAGATTAAATGTTATTTACTTGCTTTGTGTTCATCATGAAACTAATGAATATGCAAAAAAAAAAAAAAAAAAAAAAAAAAAAAAACATCTACCGTGCTTTTCAAGTTGTAAAGGATTTAATATGGTCTCTAAATTTATTTGTTAAATGAATGAATGTGGCTCAGTACTTATCTTAATTGTAAATGAATGAAATTAAAGGTCTTTTAATTAATATACCAATGGCTGTTGCTAGATTTTTTGTTAATAGATGATATTCAATTCAAGTGAACCCTAAAATGTTTAACATCTTTTTTTAGAGCAAATTACACTTTTGGTCCTGTGACTATTGGGGGTGTGACTTTTAAAACTAACAATTTAGTCCTTTAACTATCATTTTTTTAGCAGATTTGGTCCTCCCGGCCAAATTGCCAGTGGAATTTGGCCGGAAAGACATTCGACTTTTTAAATCAAATATTAGTGGGGGTAATTCGGTCTTTTTAATTGTAAAAAAAATAGTTGCAAATTATATACTTCGCGTCTTCGCATATCCGGTGATATGCGAAGAACAACCCTAAGTTCAAATTTGGTGAGAAGACAAATACGAAGGAAACGAAGCCAGTACGAAGAGAAGAAAGCAGTCGCACGCATCATTCTCCATCTACTCGTTCTGGGTATGGCTAATTCCAATTCCTCTTGTTCTTCTAATGATGGTAGTGAGTACTATGAATTTGGGGAAAGGTTTCCAATTATCCATTGTAGATGTGGTAAGCAACTGAAAATTCGAACTTCATGGACAAATGAAAATCCAGGTCATAGATTTTGGCAATGCTCCGGTGGTATTGTAAGTTTTTTTCTCTCTCCATTTTTGTTAAAAGTTTTTCTGTTAATTTTTGAAGGGGTGTTCGAAGGTAATTGATGAATTTTTTTTTGAATTAATTCAGAGGAAGGTGGGATGTGGATTTATTGATTGGTATGATCCTCCAATATGCTATCGTTCAAAGAAAATAATTCCGGGATTGCTAAAACGCATCAACCGACAAGATGATGAGATACGCAGATTAAATATGAAGCGTAAAGGTGATAAAGACGATGGCAAAGTGTGTGTTGGTTGTAGGTGGATGAACAAGGTTGTAGTAGTGTTCATTGTAATATTTGTAGTCTTTGTTAGTTGTAGGTTTTGGTAGGGAACTGATCCTATTTATGGTCTGTATGTGTAATGGCAGTGGCCAGTATGGTTGGTAATGTAGGTTATGATTCATGTAAGAATGATGGTATATTTTGGCAATGTAAGAATTATTGTAGCTTTTGATAATGTAAGAATGATGGTATGACAATGTAAGAATTATGGTATGTTTAGAATTGCTGAAAATACTGGTTTCTGAATGTGTAAACAAGAACATTGCAAAAACTGTGTTGGTATTCATCATCACAATTCACAAGTTAGACTTTCCAATTTACCAAAACTGTGTTGGTATTCATCATCACAATTCAGCAAGTTAGACTACTTTACCATTCACAAAAAAGTGAGTGTTGGTATTCACCATTACAATACAACACCGTTAGCTGCTGATATTCTAACAAAAAATGGCCATATTACCAAAACCTACAAACTAAGTTCAAGTTGCAAAACATTCAGCAGCATTACATGCAACAGTCTAACATACTAACATTGTTGCCAAAAAACATACAAAAACTTTCCAAAAACCAATTCAATTTAAGTTGCAGTCATTAAATGTCTATTGGCTCATCCTTGTTGCCAAAGAACTTGGACTTCATCACTCTCTTGCTCCTTGTATAGTATGGTTTTTTCCAGTTGGATTGCCTCATTTTTGTTCCTCTCTTGGATTTGGCTTGCTTTCACTTTGGTTCTCTTCATTTTGGTCCCCATCCTGTGCATTCTGGTTCACCTTTTCTTGCTGAGTGTGTTCCCTTTCTTCAAGCTGGTGTTGATGTTCTAATCCAGTAGGCTGGTGTCCATGCTGCTGCTGTCCTACTCCACTCTGCTGACCTGATTATGGTGCTGCTGCTGTCCTGATTTGGTGAGTGGCATAAATGACCCTCTTCTTTGGCTTTATCTGGAAAAGAAACATGGATAAATTATAAATACTTCTCATTACTATTCTAATGCAAAAGTATAGCAGATTATACCTTTTTATTTGGATTAGAAGGACACTTTCTAGCATTATGTCCAGCCAACCTACATATAGTACAATGTAGTTGAATATGGTTTCTAGACACTGTCTTTCCATCATGGGTCAACTCATCAGCTGATTTCTTTCTTAGTTTCTTTGGCTTCCCAGCAAACATATATTCTCATAAATCTCTCTTGTCCACTCCCATCAAGCAGGTCACTAACCATGATAATACATCTTGACCTAGGGTTTGTTTTACAAATTTCTTCATAGTACCTCCAAATGTTTTTGAAGTTATCTTCCCCTTCACCTTCTCTTAGCTTCTTTGCCTTCCAAATAGCCCTATACGCTTGTGAATCACTCACATAAAATCCTTCTTGACTGCACACCTTATCCTTGAACTTTCTCATCATCCAATCTGGGTGGTCTTTTAATTCAGTAGACCACCTCTTAGCAACCACAGAAGATTTGACCATAGAATTCTCCCAAACCCAAGAACACCCTCCATGTTCATCTATCATGTTCAAAATTCTCCATGACAGTGAGCCTATTACTTTCCTCAAGCCTATTCTCCAAGGGCAACCCTCCTGTGTACACTTAACAATGACCCTCTCCTTATCATTTTAAGTGTTCTAATTTCTTTGCCATTTATGAAAGCATAATTTTGAACTGCTTCTCTAAACTGTTGTTTGGAATCAAAAGTCATGCCTAAAGTGAAATGGGGGTCTTTCATGTCTGTTGCAGCTCTAAATATGGGCCATTTACCTTCCCCATCACTATCAGAATCCACAATTGAGTCCTCATCAGAAAAGTTGATTTCATCTCAATTGTTTTTCAACTTCTTTTTTTCAGCTACAGAATGTACTTTATTCTCCTTTTTAAGCCATCACCATCCTCCCTTTTTAAGCCATCCCCATCCTGCTTTTTCTGTTCTGCATTTAATCCATCCCCAAACTCTACAACATCCTGCTGATCTACCCCTAAACAGTCTACCTCAATCTCATTTTCCCAATCACTGTCTGCCTCAATTGCTACCATATCAGCATCAATCAAGTCCAACTCAACCATTGTTTCAACCCAAAACTCCAACATGTTACCTGGGTTGACTTCATTCAATATGGATATTAGATCATTGTCTGATTGTATCAACTTCAATCTTTCATTCCACCAACAATAAAGTACTGTTCCTACCTCACTATACCCTAAGTGTTTTATCCTATCCTTCAACACATCTATACAGACTTCATTAACTTCCATTATTTCATACACTTCTACATAACCATCCATATATTTAACTTCACCAACCCTATTGGTTATCCCATTATGGAAAAGGAACACTAAAAAAGGGACAACTCCTGCTCCTGTAAAGCCAGCATTCACACATGCAACAGTCATAATAGCGGTCCCCACAAAACACAGAATAATAAATTCATATGGAAATGTTTCATAATCACAGTATATGCACATGACATGTTCACAAAACTATAAACATAATGGTCCCCACCCACAGAACACAAAAGAATAACACAAAACTCCAGAGTTTGGTCCCCACCCATAGAACACAAAAGAATAACACAAAACTCCAGATTTTGGTCCCAAAATTACAAGACACAAATACAAATTATATTACGCTTTATGCCAATATATACAACACGACAAACCCTAGATATGCACTACTCCACAATAAAGTAATTCGCCATAAAATTCATTAAATTCGTACAATTTTAACTCTTAAAAAAATTAATTCTTACTTAGTTGTAGTGTCATTGGGGCAGAACCCATTCCAGTCGCAGATGTTTTACGCATTGAGAAGGCGAATCCAGTCGCAGAAGACGAACTACCCCTCAATCCAGTCGTACAGACAAATTTCCTTCTTCGACTTCACACTGAGTTGCTCGTGTAACATTTTCTATTATGTCACCATTAAGTGGTGCAAGTTAATATATGCCATTCATGGCCTTAATGTTGTGGTTTGAAACGGAAGTAACGGTTTCCGTTACTTCGCCTACAATGATGGCATGTAGGCTATATAAGCATGGTCCTCCCACTGCTCCTGACATCATTACAACTACACCATCTAGTTTCTCAGGAGATCAAGTGGTAGACAAAACTCATTTTCTTACTATTCTCAACCACTACAATGAAGGTATCAACTATGGCTAAAGGTATGCTTGATCCTATGCTTCCGCTATTGAAGTTAGATTATATGAAATATGTCTATTTCATTTGTTTATTTCTAACATTTGGTATCAGAGCATGTTTAATGTTTGATAAATTTTCGAAAGATATATATTTTGAATTATATACTGTGCACGCAGTATCTCTGTTGCTATGGAAGTATAAATGTATATATACTGTGCTGTTCTTTATATATATATATATATATATATATATATATATATATATATATATATATATATTTATATGTTTCCAAAATAATTTTGGTTAATGATTATTTTTGAAATAAAATTAAAATCCAACCTGCTGGATGAGGTTTCACGGAATCCCTGGAGAGTTTATCTTCTTCACTTTGTTTCTCCGTTCTGGCCACTCACCGGTGACTGCGTATGAGTTTCTGACAATCGTCGGTTCACCATTTTCTCCAGTGACGGCTGTTGGGCGTCGTAGGGATAACAACGACGGAGATGATAACATCATTGCCATAAGGCTCGTCGGCAGCGTTGGGTTTTCCGGCTAGAGGACAGGCGGCGGCAGCGAAGCTGGTTCCCAGTGACGTCGCTGCTTCCCCTTCTCCTTCAGGCAACGCCGGCGACCTCGCTGATTCCGTTTTCCTAAAGGCGATGCCGGCGATGGTGGTTTTGATGAGAAAGAAGGCGGAGGAATGGGATGCTGGGTCTCGGGTGACGGTGGCGAGCGGTGGTGCAGTGGCGACGATCCCTGTTTGCTTTGGATTTCGTTCGTACATATACAACACTGTTGGGTGTTGGTTTGCTGTGCCAATTTTTGTTGAATTGCAGGATCCAATAGGATTATGCTTTGGTTTATCAGCTCGCTGTTACCCGTGCAATTTTTCGGAGACACCATATGTCATTCATGGTTGCTACTGCGTTTCCTCATCCGGCTAAGAGGAGACAATGGGTGGCAAGTTGCCATAGAGGCAGGAGATGTAAAGAATTTGCAGAAAGCGGCTTCTTTTATGAAAATTAGAAGATGGATGACCGCTACAATCTTCTGGCCTTGCGCTGCATCTCAATGGTTGATTGTTGGCGTTTGGATGGTCACTGGTTTTAGGGAATGTAAAACAAAAAGGTATGTACTCTTCTAAATTAAAACTTACCTTTTCAACGCATGTTTTCCAATCAGAGCGTATATTTAGCCTTTCTACGCATGTTTTCCAATCAGAGCGTATATTTAGCCTTCAAATTAAGAAATTGACTTACAGTTAGGCTTTTTTTTTTTTTTTGAAAATACAGTTAGGCTTGATTATTCCGTTATTAAAGGAAAAATGGAATTTGGTATTTTAATCCTCCTTCCTGCTATGATAAGTCAAATTTCTTTTTATTAATGTATTACCATTATCATTTAATTTGCTAGCAATAAAATTGGTATATTCATTGCTGTTATGATGGTATGTATTATATCTTAAGATTAAGATTAAGAATTGACATGACATGTCATCTTTGGTAGCAGCATTTGATTAAGATTTCAAATGATGTTATATGCTTTTTAATATCATTTCTTCTAATTGATTATAATGGTAATAATATTTTGTCTTTAAACCGCTTTTGTTTATGCCTTTATCTGGACTCATTACATGTTGGTTATTATTTTTTTTTTCAATTAATAATTTTCGGATTTTAATTTTATTAAGTTGTAAAAAGAAAATTTCCGAAAGAACTTTTCTAAAGGCTTGCGGTTTTGGTAATTGTTTTTCCAATTTTTAGTTTCCAAATCTAAAAACATAATAAGCTTCAATCCAAGTTATGTCCCTGGTTTTATGTCCATTTTTACTGTTAACTTTTTTTGTACCTTATGCTATAAATGTTGTACTTCATAATTATTTGGACAATAATATCCCTGCCGTTATAACTTCTGTTATCTTTCACATTATTATTACCATGCACATGCATACACAATATCTTTGTCTTACATTCTTCAATTGGTAAGGTTGATTTTATTTAGATTTAATTAAATGTTACCATAGTTATATTTAGTAATATATTATTTCTATAATTCTTAGTTCATTAATATTAATATGAATTCTACAATTATATATATATATATATATATATATATATATATATATATATATATATATATATATATATATATATATATATATAACTAAGATTTTAATATTAAATATTAATATTGGGCATATATTTTTGCGCATCGCGCATATGAAATACTAGTTGTTATAATATATGTCATGTGATGATTATGGCAATTTGTTGTAGTTATGGATTTCTAGCAATTTTGCCATAATTTGACAATTTTTATGGAGTATGATTTTGAATCACATTTTTGGAAAAGCATATGGTTATGATAATTGAATATTATTTTATTATTGTCATAATAATTTTGATTATGATGTTAAGAATCATATTTTGAAATTCATTTGAATTTGCTTGTCCAAAACTTTTATGGTAATAATGATGATATTATGTAACATTTAATAATAATGATGATTGTCATTATTATAATTAAATGTTGTTCGGTTACAATTAAGAAAATTGATTATTCCGTTATTACTATTATTATGTAACAATTATTAGAATTATTATAGTAATAACGATTATTGGTTTTTGAATCAATGGATCAATGTTTTGTGCCGTTACTATCATCATTTGGTTTGGATTTTGATAGTATGATTTGAAATCATAATTTTGAAACCACTTCATTCTTGATACAGATTACAGACCAAATGTGTTAATAATGATAATATTTTGTAACATTTTATAGTTATTACTATTAAATCTCTGGGGTTACGATTGGGGAAATTGATTGTTCTGTTATTACTCTCACGTAATTATTATTACAGTGATCACGATTATCAGTTTTGAACTTAGGAATCAATATGTCGTAACATTGTTATCATTATTATTGTTTTTGGATTGTGATGCCAACTTTGATTGAGTATGAATATTTGATTTTATATTCATATTTTTAAGTTTGTTTTATGCATATAATTAAATTAAGTGCATAATATTATGGTTTAAATTATGCAATTTAATTGTGTGAGAATTTAATTTGTAAATGTCAACATATCGTATGGTTTTGATATGGTTAGAATTTACAAATTTAAGCTAGTTCTCACAAAGTTTACTATATGCATTGAATCATTTTGTATTGGGCCTACAAGTTAAAACTTTTCAATAATTGAAAAGTATATGGTTATTATAATTTATTATTCAAATTTTATAATTCATTAAGTTTTGGATTTATGTTGTTATTTGAATAATAATAATAATAATTTTATAGCTCATTTTAAATTGTTATTATGATGTACAATTTATTTGGATATGAGCATATTGAATTTCACATATAATTGTTCACTAGCATAACATTATATTTTCTAGTTATGTGAATTTAATTATGCCTTTGGAATTGCATAAGTTAGGAATTATAATAATTCCTTGTTAAGGTGAACCTTGTATGTGGAATAATAAACGGTAGTGCATTATGTTTAAACACATTTAGACCGTTTAGAATGTTCACTTGAAATTTAAAGTCTTTCCATAGGTGAACTATTAAAGATTTGGAAAGATTGCTCGTCAATTATGCCTTTAGTGTGAGCAAACATGAACCGGTGAAATGTTTCTCGGGAAGGGGCCAATGTGCTACTAGTTCACTTGAAACATTACTCTGTCTAAGGAGTTGGTTATTTTTAATGAGGCTCCGTCCCAACCAACTTTCCTGGGAGTACACTTGGAATTGTTTATCATATTGTTGCATAATTGTTTTTAGGCTTTAAAGTTGATGCCTAAGATATTAAGAAAATTGTATAGTGATCTTATAATTTTGATTAATTAAGTAGTAGCCACGGTATCTTTGATTAATTGAAAGTTTGTGAGATCACATACAGTCATAGACGTATTGATTGGATTAATTATATGATATAATAAAATTTAGCCCACATGCAATTTTGTTATGTTTATATAATTAATTAGGGTAAAAACACCAAACTATGATCATAATTTAGCCCACAGGCAATTATGCATCGGAATATAGTTTTGGTGAGTTTTATCATTACAGATAGGAATGTCAATTTATTTAACATATGGTTATAATATAAATAAATTGACGTCTTCTATCATAAGGTTATGATATATGTACATATTCAAAGGTATTTTTATGTGTACATTTTGAGGTATTAGTCTAATTCCCTTTATGTGTATTTATTATGCATGAATATTAAAATTAGATTAATAGCTTAGTACATTAGTATTCTTTTCTGTACAAATATCAAGTGATCAATACAATTTCATAACTGAAATTATTATGTTTTTGATCACTTTGTGACTAATTACATAAAATATAATAAAATCTACCCATATGAATGATTTTATTATATTTATGTAAATAGTCAGAATAAAATATTGAATCATATTTTTTAATTTACCCACAGGGATTAAGAAAAGGAACATGGTTTGATAGTTTTATCATAAAGTTGTAGATGGATCTAATTGAATAAAACTTTAGCCCACAGGCAAGTTTTATGTCACTAGATTCTTCTATCCCCTTTGATAATAATTTTATCATAAAGTTTTAGTTGAGTCTAATTGAACAAAACTTTAGCCCACAGGCAAGTTTTGTGTCACTAGATTCTTCTATTTGATTATCATAAAGTCTAAGTTGAGTCTAATTGAATAAATCTTTAGCCTACATGCAAGTTTTATGTCACTGGATTCTCCTGTTTAAATTGATGAACAAGATAAAATTTTATCATACCAATTTTAGAATTTATAACTTTAAGGCCAGTTATAATTCTATATTATGTGACATGGGTTGCATTAGCAACACATGTATTTTGTTAACCTCCAAAACTTTAGTAACTTGAAATTGTTACTGTATGTGGCTTACTTGGTTTTTCAGCCCAACCACAATAGAGATTTTGAATTTAGTCATGATATACTTTTGGATCCTTATATTGGAATTGTACATATCTAGCCAAATTTCAACTAAAGCAATTTAATTTGTTTAAGTAGTTAGAAATTGTGTCTGTTACATGTACATATTTAACATGTCCAACTGTGATGTAGAATTATAATCCTTGTTAAATTAGTTGGACTTGAGGATCATTAGTGTGTATATCATTTATGCTCAAGAATAACTTTATTAGTGGGAGTAATGGTTTGATCAGTGGGAGTGATCATTTAAAAATAAGATGCCCCATTTGATCAGTGGGAGTGATCATTTGGAAAGATCATTACAGATGTCTCACTTCAAGATTGCTCCACTTCAAAGATAAGACACTTTGCCTTGTTATTATAAAATCAACAGTTCAATTTGTTGAACTACAAATTATGCAACATATTTCTGAGAATGTTGTATTAATAGTTTTTATTATAACAATGACATTAAGTTTATGGTGAACTATCACGAGTTAGATTCTTTAGCATTTATTGGAGTCTTTCGTCTCATCAAATTGATCCTGGGCCATTAAGATTTAAAAGGTTCAAGATTCAATGTTGAGAGACATAAAGCATGCAAAGACTCATAATGTTGGTTCATATAGATGAATCTTGAGGATTTTTTGTTTTTTTATGATGATACAATATTTTTTGTTGTTTCATAAAGTTACATTAATAAATACTCGTTACTGCTCTATGACATGAAAGTTGAGCTTCCTTCTTTGTTGGGGATCATTTATAAGGTGTATGTTTAAAGTTCCGTTTGAGGGCTTAGACTCATGAATTTGTTATCTAAGTCGTTGGAATATGGACTACTCAATTATTATCTTTGTCTAAGATTAATGAGAGTAGGAGTGACAGACGTGTCAACTCTGAAAACTTAGCTGTCAGCGATAATATTAAAGATAATGAGTTAGTCGTGCGATATGTATTAGCATTTTTGCTAATAGTTTCAGATCCCTACTTAAAGCATGCTTATAAGAATTTTAGGGATCATACAGGGTACATGGAACTTATTGTGTGACTATATTGTATGTACATTTATGTTGTCACCTCTATGTAATTTGGATGGTTTCTCCTATGGTTATGCGCATATTTATTTGAGAAACATCCATAAGGTTGGATCAAGAATAAACGTAGGGTTTATTCATAAAGAACCTTAGTTGAAAATCAAAATGCATGTGATGCATAGATGGTATTACTCACACTTTAATTTAGAGGACATACCACTATGATTCATGCTTTTGATCTTCAATAAAAGTTGTGTCAATACTTGCACCGAATGGAAAATTGTAACATTTTTCATTAATATTGTACAAATGAAGTTGTGCAAGTTTATTAGGCCAAATTTGGTCATTGCGGCAATAATTAGTTTTTGATGACTAATTATAATTAAAAATGAACATAAGGTTTATTCATTAAGTTTTATACCACATAAGGTACTTAGAGAAGAAGTTACATTGTAATCATAAGTGGATACTGCTCTAAATTAAGAGGAACTGTCTCTATGGAGCATGTCTTTGCTTCTTTGAGTTAAACTTGCACCAAGTGGGAGAATGTAACATTTTCTATTATGTCACCATTAAGTGGTGCAAGTTAATATAGGCCATTCATGGCCATAATGTTGTGGTTTGAAACGGAAGTAACGGACACAAAACAATACATGTAATCTAACCTTATAGCGGAAGCATATGATCAAGCATCTGCAGCCATAGTTGGAATCTGGTTGCATTGTTTGAAGAACAGTAAAGACGTTTAGGATTTTGTCTACCACTTGGTCTCCTGTACAACTAGATGGTGTAGTGTCAAGTCACAAGAGCAGTGGGAGGACTATACACATATATATAACCTACGTGCCATCATTATAGGTTAAGTAACGTAAACCGTTACTTCCGTTTCAAACCACAACATTATGGCCATAAATGGCCTATTAACTTGCACCACTTAATGGTGACATAATGGAAATGTTACATTCTCCCACTTGGTGCAAGTATTGACTCAAAGAAGCAAAAAACATGAACCATAGAGATAGTTCCCCTTAATTAGAGTAGTATCCACTTATGATTACAATGTAACTTCTTCTCTAAGTACCTTATGTGGTATAAAACTTAATGAATAAACCTTATGTTCATTCTTGATTATAATTAGTTATCAAAAACTAATTATTGCCGCAATGGCTAAATTTGGCCTAATAAACTTGCACAACTTCATTTGTACAATATTAATGGAAAATGTTACAATTTTCCACTTGATGCAAGTATTGGCACAACCTTTGTTGAAGATCAAAAGCATGAATCATAACGGTATGTCCTCTAAATTAAAGTGTGAGTAATACCATCTATGCATCACATGCATTTTGATTCCCAACTCAGATCCTTTATGAATAAACCCTACGTTTATTCTTGGTCCAACCTTAGGAATGTTTCTCAAATAAATATGCGCATAACCATGGGAGAAACCATCCAAATTATTAAATAGAAGTGACAACATAAATGTACGTACAGTATAGTCACATAATAAGTTCTACGTACCATGTATGATCCCTAAAATTTTTATAAGCATGCTTTAAGTAGGGATCCGAAACTATTAGCAAAATGCTAATATATTACATGACTAACTCATTATCTTTAATATTATCGCTGACAACTACGTTTTCAGAGTTGACACTTCTGCCACTCCTACTCTCATTAATCTTAGCCAAAGATAATAATTGAGTAGTCCATATTCTAACGACTTAGATAACAAATTCATGAGTCTAAGCCCACAAACGGAACTTTAAACATACACCTTATAAATGATCTCCAAAACAAAGGAAGGAAGCCCAACTTTCATGTCATAGAGCAATACCGAGGATTTATTAATGTAACTTTATGAAACAACAAAAGTATTGTATCATCATAAAAACAAAAAATCCTCAAGATTCATCTATATGAACCAACATCACGAGTCTTTGCATGCTTTATGTCTCTCAACGTTGAATCTTGAACCTTTTAAATCTTAATGGCCCAGGATCAATTTGATGAGACGAAAGACTCCAATAAATACTAAAGAATCTAACTGTGATAGTTCACCATAAACTTACTGCCATTGTTATAATAAAAACTATTAATGTTGTTACAACATTTTCAGAAATATATTGCACAACTTGTAGCTAGTTCAACAAATTGAACTATTGATTTTATAATGACAAGGCAAGGTGTCTTATCCTTGAAGTGGAGCAATCTTGAAGTGAGACATCTGTAATGATCTTTCCAAATGATCACTCCCACTGATCAAATGGGGCATCTTATTGATCTTTTAAATGATCACTCCCACTGATCAAACCATTACTCCCACTAATAAAGTTATTCTTGAGCATAAATGATATACACACTAATGATCCTAAAGTCCAACTAATTTTAACAAGGATTATAATTCCCCACCATAGTTGGACATGTTAAATATGTACATGTAACAGACACAATTTCCAACTACTTAAACAAATTAAATTGCTTTAGTTGAAATTTGGCTAGATATGTACAATTCCAATATAAGGATCCAAAAGTATATCATGTCTAAGTTCAAAATCTCTACTATGGTTGGGCTGAAAAACCAAGTAAGCCACATACAGTAACAATTTCAAGTTACTAAAGTTTTGGAGGTTAACAAAATAAACGTGTTGCCAATGCAACCAATGTGGCATAATATAGAATTATAACTGGCCTTAAGGTTATCAATTCTAAAATTGGTATGATAAAATTTTATCTTGATCATCAATTTAAACAGGAGAATCCAGTGACATAAAACTTGCCTGTAGGCTAAAGACTTATTCAATTAGACTCAACTGAGACTTTATGATAATCAAATAGAAGAATCTAGTGACACAAAACTTGCATGTGGGCTAAAGTTTTGTTCAAATAGACTCAACTAAAACTTTATGATAAAATTATTATCAAAGGGGATAGAAGAATCTAGTGACATAAAACTTGCATGTGGGCTAAAGTTTTATTCAATTAGATCCATCTACAACTTTATGATAAAATTGTCAAACCATGTTCCTTTTCTTAATCCCTATGGGCAAATTAAGAAATATGATTTAATATTATATCTTGACTATTTACATTAATATAATAAAATTCTTGTGGGTAGATTTTATTATACTTTATGTAATTAGTCACAAAGTGATCAAAATAACTTAATGATTTCAGTTATGAAATTGTATTGATCACTTGATATTTGTACACAAAAGAATATTAATGTACTAAGCTATTAATCTAATTTAAATTTTCATGCGTAATAAATACACATAAAAGAAATTAGACTAATACCTCAAAATGTACACATAAAAATACTTTTGAATATGTACATATATAATAACTTTATGATAGAAGACGCTAATTTATTTATATTATAACCATATATTAAATAAATTGACCTTCCTATCTGTAATGATAAAACTCACCAAAACTATATTCCGATGCATAATTGCCTGTGGGCTAAATTATGATCATAGTTTGGTGTTTTTACCCTAATTAATTATATAAACATAACAAAATTGCCTGTGGGCTAAATTTTATTATATCATATAATTAATCCAATCAATACGTCTATGACTGTATGTGATCTCACAAACTTTCAATTAATCAAAGATACCGTGGCTACTACTTAATTAATCAAAATTATAAGACCACTATACAATTTTCTTAATATCTTAGGCATCAACTTTAAAGCCTAAAAACAATTATGCAACAATATGATAAACAATTCCAAGTGTACTCCCAGGAAAGTTGGTTGGGACGGAGCCTCATTAAAAATAACCAACTCCTTAGACAGAGTAATGTTTCAAGTGAACTAGTAGCACATTGGCCCCTTCCCGAGAAACATTTCACCGGTTCATGTTTGCTCACACTAAAGGCATAATTGACGAGCAATCTTTCCAAATCTTTAATAGTTCACCTATGGAAAGACTTTAAATTTCAAGTGAACATTCTAAACGGTCTAAATGTGTTTAAACATAATGCACTACCGTTTATAATTCCACACACAAAGTTTACCTTAACAAGGAATTATTATAATTCATAACTTATGCAATTTCTAAAGGCATAATTAAATTCATATAACTAGAAAATATAATGTTATATGCTAGTGAATGTGAAATTCAATATGCTCATATCCAAATAAATTGTACACCATAATAACAATTTAAAATGAGCTATAAAATTATTATTCAAATAACAACATAAATCCAAAACTTGAAGGATTATAAAATTTGAATAAAAATTTATAATAACCATATACTTTTCAATTATTAAAAAGTTTTAACTTGTAGGCCCAAAACAAAAGTGATTGAATGCATATAGTAAACTTTATGAGAACTAGCTTAAAATTGTAAATTCTAACCATATCAAAACCATATGATATGTTGACATTTACAAAATAAATTCTCATAAAACTAAATTGCATAATTTAAACCATAATATTATGCACTTAATTTAATTATATGCATAAAACAAACTCAAAATATGAATATAAAATTAAATATTCATACTTAATCAAAGTGGGCATCACAAATAATGATAACAGTGTTACGACATATTGATTCCTCAGTTCAAAACTGATAATCATTATTACTGTAATAATAATTATGTGAGAGTAATAACAGAGTAATCAATTTTCCCTAATCGTAACCCCTGACATTTAATAGCAATAACTATAAAATGATGTTATCATTATTAACATATATATGTTTGGATCAAGAATGAAATGGTTTCAAAATTATGATTACAAATCATACTATCAAAATTCAAAACTGATGACGATAGTAACAGTACAAATAATTGATCCAACGATTCAAAAACCAATAATCGTTATTACTATAATAATTATAATAATTATTACATAACAGTAATAACGGAATAATCAATTTTCTTAATTGTAACCGAACAACATTTAATTATAATATTGATAATCATAATTATTATTAAATGTTACACAATATCATCATTATTACCACATTAGTTTTGGACAAGAAAATTCAAATGAATTTCAAAGTATAATTCTTAACATCATAATCGAAATCATTATGGCAAGACTGAAATTGGAAATAATATCCAATAACCATAAACATATGCATTTTCCAAAATTGTGATTCAAAATCACACTCGTAGGTTGAGGATTTTAGGAATTAGGGTTGATGATTTTAGAAATTAAGCTTTTATAAGAGGGCTATTTGTTCTTCGACTAAACAACTAACTTCACACTGACTTCGCGCTATTTTTTTTATAATTAAAAAGACCGAATTACCCACACTAATATTTGATTTAAAAAGTCGAACGTCTTTCCGACCAAATTCTACAGGCAATTTGGCCGGGATGACCAAATCTGCTTAAAAAATGATAGTTAAAGGACTAAATTGTTAGTTTTAAAAGTCACGTACCCAATTTAACACACCCCCAATAGTCACAGGACCAAAAGTGTAATTTGCTCTCTTTTTTTTTTATACAAACTAATTCTGCAAATTATGGCATACATAGTGCAACTTAAGTGCACACAGTCAACCCAAGTGCACACTCTAATCTATAAACCCAAGTGCACACAGTTTATGACACGCACAGTTTAACCCAAGTGTACAACATAGTCTTTAATACCAATCTGGTTTTGGTGCATGCACACATTCGTTAACCCAAGTGCACACGGTATTTCATATACCAGCGTATATTAGAGGATTATCCCTAGAAGGATGCAGATACATTTGCGTGATGCACGTAACAAAGTGGATTGCGGTGTCTTCGCAATGCGGCAAATGGAGACCTCTTTGGGGCAATCAGTTAATGCATGGGATTGTAGTTTGCAAAAGAGAGATACTAGGGGTCTTGATTTGTTGAGGATGAATTATGCATCAAATTTTGACGTTTGAGATTAACGTTCACCATTACATGAACATTCGTAGCGTAGTTGGATACCGTGATGCCCTCGAATAAAGCTAGCTTCGTGTGCGCATTTTTAGCTAGTTGATCAGTGGTTTAGTTTAGTTCACTTTGGTACATTCAGGTATGTTGATTATTGTTGGTTTTTGGGTTTTCAGGCCCAGGGAGGTCTAACACAACCTTTGGTTGGTGGATTCACCTTTCACAAAAGTGATCGTAAAAAGAGTAGTCGAATAACTAGGAAGGGTATATGGCTTATTCTCTGGGCATGGAGCCGCCCTTGTTGCAGGGGTGGAGAAGCCTTTATATAGCAGACTCTTTCCATCCGTCTTGAAGGTCATTAATTACAGATATTAAGGCTAATTACAATGATTAAGCCTTTGGACGCCGTTACCGGACCAGCCAACGACTCTATGGACCCGTAACCGCCTGCCTGACCGAGTCCCGCTTTGAATGCCTCCAACGGCTCTGGGACCGACTTAAAGGCTACGCTGGAACGCCTTTCGAGGCCGAGTCCCCTTAAATGAGGCTCTTCAATGTTCCTTAACGGCTCAGGGTCGAGTCTCTATCCGTGCTTGGGCCTAGGTCGACTCCTGGACTCGGCCCGAGCTTCTCACTGGGCTTCTCTTCGCTTCTGGCCCATATCTTCCTTTCTGGACTCCTCTCTTGGGCCCTTCTTCTTGGGCCGGGGTCCTCACCCCATCAACTAGTCCCTCACTTTCTCATACCCGGGCCACTAATCCGGGTTTGGGAAAGTAGTAACCGTCCATCTTTCCTTTATCGGATCCCCGTATTTAATAGCCTCTTGTCCTCTACGCCTCTTCTCACTTGTTCAACCATGGGTCGCTCGCCTTTGAAAGTAAAGCGGATCGACTTTGGGTCTCCTCGACGCCCTCTACCCTCCAAGCGGACTCGACACGAGAGGGAGAATAAGAAGAAGGCTCCTCGCCCGTCTTCTCAGAGGTCTCCCTCCGGCGCTACTTCCTTAGTTTAACAGCCGCCGACCCCGATTCGTACGGAGAATGTTCCGACTTCACTCAATCCGCCTCCTCCAAATACCGCCAGGGTGACTGCTCAGGATGGGTCCTTTGTGGAGGTGGCTGTCTCTGAACAGTTGACCTTTCGTATGACCTTCTCCATTCCGCTTGATGACCCGAACGGACCAGCTACGGGCCTGATGAATGACGCTGACTTCACTCGATATCTGGAGATGTATCCAGATGACGAAGAGCCGGTGGTGCCACCAATCATGCCAGCCTTCTGGGATACCTTCTGTCTATCTCCCACTAGACCATCGGGGGAGGCGTTCTTTGGAAGCGGCTCTTCTTCTCCCAGCGAGTGACGGCCTCGGTCAAGATTTGTTTCCGTATTTCCGGGGGAGACTACATAAGAGCATTTCTTCTTTATTTGTGATGTAATAAGCTCTTTATTTTGTGTATTCCCCTTCTTTACTAATAAAATTACATTCCCGCCTTGGGAGACTTTGCTTCTTAATTCTTTTTCGGCGCCCATCCTACTCTCCCGGCCGATGGGTCCGGGAGTCGGCCACGTTGTCAGGCCCTTTTCAGTCTGATGTCTGCAATATTCCCCATATCCTTAGTGAATCTGTCCTTTTCAGTTCAACGTGCGAATCTCACTCTTCTCGAGCGGATTTGATGGAACTACCCCCTGACATAGATCTCTGTGTACCGTCTAATCCGGCCTGATCACATCAGTATACTATCAGCTCCGTGATTTCTGCCTAGATATTCGCCCTTCTGGGGCTATATAAAGGCCTCCTATGCTGGTGATTCATACCACTTCTGTTCATAGACCTTTGATCATGAGCTACAGAGTCGGCGATCGTCGCTTCTCCATTCGCAACAAGGAACATGCTCGCCTGGAGGAGCTAAGGCAGAAAAGACTGGCCAACGGTGGTCATCTGGTGGGAGACTCAAGCTCTGGTCCTATCGTGGTGTCTCCGGATATGCTGGATCTGGCCCCCGTGGAGCTGGCTGATAACAAGGTGGAACCAGTGGCGGACGATCCGGGCCCGGAGGAGGAGGAGGTGTGGGAGGTTCCTCCTCTTTTCGGCGTAGCCATGTCTCCGAGTGCCTTGGAGAGGCCCTTGCAGATGATCGACGACGGGAAGCCAGCCGTGTATCTGGACGAGGTGCCGGAGCCTGAGCCGAGTCCTCCACCTTTCCGCCCTCAGTACTTCTTGGAGGGTCCTCCCCCTGCTCAGCCATCGGAGGAGGAAGCCAAGCCATGATCCGTCTTTTCCTTTGCGTCTCGTATTTGGCCGAGTCTTAGGCCCCTTTGCACTCTGTATTTGGCCGAGTCTTAAGCCCCTTTGATGTTTTTCGAATAAACTCTTTGTCCTTTTGTCTGCTCGTAGTGTTTTTTCCTTATCTCTGTATATTCATTGGTCGACTCCTGGTTCTCCCCTATCGAGGCCTTTCGTGTTTAGGAGTCGCCCAGCCTAATCGTCCGACTCCTAGGCTTAGAATTTTTTTGCAAACGTTGCCTGTGCCAACCAAGCTAAAACGGGCCGGGTTTTGCTGGGCCCCTTCTGGAAGCTTCGTGTCCACACCCGGTGGGCCCAGAGGCCAGGGCCTACGATGGGCTTCTGGTTACTAGGCCGGGTCACGGCTATCCGGTTCTAGCCTAGGGTAGACGCGCCGCTTGCAGGCTATCCCTAGGCCTGAACCGTCGCTCCTCTTTCCTAGGCATTAAATGCGGCGTCCTTTCACTTCTTGTCACCCTTCTCTCCTCCAACGGGAGGGTGACACGTGGCCGCCCTTTGGGATTCTTACCCCCTTTAAATACTCGTCTTCTTCCCTCTTCTTTCACTTTCTCCGAATTCTCTAAAAAGAACAAAACGCAAGCCTCTGCATTCTTCCTCCGTTTAGCACTTCTCAGGTTGGTAATGTCTTCCTCCTCTGACTCTTCTTCTTTCGTCGCTCGACGGGAAACCCCGCGTCGACCTCTTCGTCTTCTTCTTCTCGTCGCTCGACGGGAAACCCCGCGTCGACCTCTTCATCTTCTTCTTCCACTTCCAGTCCTCGCCGTATGGTGATTCCGTCTGGTCTCTCACCGGTGTCTTCTTCACAACCGACCCCTTCTTCTTCGGGGGCGGTGGCTCCTCTGAGTCCGGCGCCTCTCACGACGGTGGCGGCTCTTCCTGATGGTGTCGGACGGCCGCGAGGCAAGTTCGACTCCATCGTCCGGCTGGAAGGGCGCCCGTCGTAAATCTCGGCAGCGGACCTAGAAATGGCCCGCTACCTTTTGGGCCTTTTGCCCTCGTCTTTGCCCCAGAAAGCCGTCATATCTATGACCCACCGGAAAGCTGCATGGGTATTCACCTGCACTCGGTTGCCTTTGGCTTCCGAGTGCCTCCGTGTCCGTTTCTTTCCCTTTTCTTCTGCCATTACAACCTCGTTCCAGGTCAGTTGGTACCCAACTCTCACCGTCTTCTCACCTGCTTCATCAACCTCTGCCATTGGTGGCTTTGTGAGCCGGATCTAGACCTTTTCTGGTATCTGTTCACCGTGAATAAGGTCGTCTCACATTCGCCGGGCTTTGTCCAAGTTGCCGCCCGGCCTGGGCGACAACTCTTCGAGGGTCTTTCCGACTCCATTAAGGATTGGAAGCCCTATTATTTTTTCGTTTGTCCTTCTTTTTCCTCTTTTACTTTCCCGATCCTGTGGCCGGCTGCTCTGTTCAAGCCCTACTCTCGGCGCGCCGTCTTCACCCAAGATGTGATCCAGGGTGGCGAGTTCTTGAAGAGCTTGGGGCCGTACTCTGTCAAGTACTGGTCTCGGGTCCGAGCCATGGCAAAACGAGGCTTGCTGCCAAACGGCGCGGCCACCTTAGGTAGTTCTCCCATATCCTTCTCTTCTTTTTCTTTCTTTGTCCGACTGCTAACACTAATCTCTTCCTTTGTAGGTCCTTACGACTCCGACTCTACCAGCTCCGACGAAGTCGAGACTCCCACTCCAGAGATGGCTGACAGAGCTGAGAAGATGAGGCGCTGGCTGTCTCAACGCGCCTCGGGCGCCGCCGCTGCCTCTTCATCCCTCCCTTCTCCGTCCTCGAGGTCGACTCCTCCACCTCCACGTACCGTGGTGGACCTGACGCCGTCACCCGTTGTCTCGCCTTCCCGAGTGCCGCCTCCTCCTCCGTCTGAGAGCCTAAGCTCTAAGCGGCCAGTCGAGCAATCGGATGCGCCGGCTCCAAAGAGGATCCGGTTGGGCATCGAGCTGGATGAGGACGCCCAAATTTGGCAGGGCAGCTCTTCCATCCGTTCCTAGGCCGACCACATTCTTCTTCCTAAGGACGTGGAAATGGCCGGCGCGATGCCGGACGAGTACATCCTCGAGGCCTCGCTTCGCCAATCGTACCGTGTAAGTGTTTCTGACTCGTCGTCTTTTTGTCCTTTTCTTCTTTTTTATCTAACCCCTTCTGTTCTTTGTAGAACCTCACCTTCCAGATGGAGATGAGTAGGCGACTGAGGGGATACAAGACGGGACTGCAATCTCTATCCACCCGACTGCGCCAAACAGAGGAGGCTCGCCTGGAAGAGCAGGCTAAGCATGCCAAGTCGGTGGAGGTGCATACTTCCGAGCTGCTGAGGGTTACTCGTCAGTGGGAGGAGGAGCGGGACAAGGTTGCGACGATTGCTGTGACTTCGGTGGAGGATTACAAGAAGTCGGCGGCCTTCGAGGCGGACGTGAAGGCGGCGGTGGCGGCTCGGAAAAAGGAGATCGCCAAGGAATGGATGGCGACGCCGGAAGGGGATGACTATCTCCTTGACCTGGGTGAGCGCGACTATCGTCTTGGTTTTCACGAGGCCCAGATGGAGACTTATGCTGCTCTGCTGGCCCACGATTCTGCCTTCACCCCCAAGAGCTAGGGCCTCAAGCCAGTGCTGGATCTCCCGCCGGCGACTGTTGAGACCGCATCGGCTGCAGATCCGACGGCCCTTCCTGCGGCGGAGCCTTCAGAGCTTACAGAGCCGCCTACCCAGGCAGAAGACTCTTCACTTGTCCTTCCAGCTGGACCAACGACAGAAGCTCGAGTCGAAGAAGTTGATGTCGACACCCCTTCCCCCGTAGTTTAGGGTTTTCCATTTGGTAGCCCTCTTTTGTAAGGGTTGGCCCCTCTCTTGGGTCCTTTCATTAATGAAATCTTCTTTTGCTCCTTCCGAATGTCCTTTTCGGCTTTTGGTTCATAGGAAATAACTTAAGGCCTTGGGCTCTTCTACTTTGTTGGACTTCCGCAGCCAAGGATCTCGTTTCCTATCTGTTCTTGCCGAGTTCCTCAGTCGAGGCGACCCCTTAGGCTTTTTCTTTCTTAAAAACGGTTTAGGGTCAGTGTCCCGTTGTTTCTTTATATACTCGCCGAGTCCCTCAGTCGAGGCGACTCCTTTTGGCTTTTTCTCAAAAACGACTAAGGGTCTGGGCCCTTGTTTCCTATCTTTTCTCGTCGAGTCCCTCAGTCGAGGCGACCCCTTAGGCTTTTCTTTCTTAGAAACAGTTTAGGATCAGTGCCCCATTGTTTCTTTATATACTCGCCGAGTCCCTCAGTCGAGGCGACTCCTTTTGGCTTTTTCTCGGAAACGACTAAGGGTTTGGGCCCTTGTTTCTTATCTTTTCTCACCGAGTCCCTCAGTCGAGGCGACCCCTTAGGCTTTTTCTTTCTTAGAAACGGTTTAGGGTCAGTGCCCCGTTGTTTATTTATATACTCGCCGAGTCCCTTAGTCAAAGCGACTCCTTTTGGCTTTTTCTCGAAAACGACTAAGGGTTTGGGCCCATGTTTCTTATCTTTTCTCACCGAGTCCCTTAGTCGGGGCGACCCCTTAGGCTTTTTCTTTCTTAGAAACGGTTTAGGGTCAGTGCCTCGTTGTTTCTTTATATACTCGCCGAGTCCCTCATTCGAGGCGACTCCTTTTAGCTTTTTCTCGGAAACGACTAAGGGTCTGGGCCCTTGTTTCCTATCTTTTCTCGCCGAGTCCCTCAGTCGAGGCGACCCCTTAGGCTTTTTCTTTCTTAGAAACGGTTTAGGGTCAGTGCCCCGTTGTTTCTTTATATACTCGCCGAGTCCCTCAGTCGAGGCGACTCCATTTGGCTTTTTCTCAAAAACGACTAAGGGTCTGGGCCCTTGTTTCCTATCTTTTCTCGTCGAGTCCCTCAGTCGAGGCGACCCCTTAGGCTTTTCTTTCTTAGAAACAGTTTAGGATCAGTGCCCCATTGTTTCTTTATATACTCGCCGAGTCCCTCAGTCGAGGCGACTCCTTTTGGCTTTTTCTCGGAAACGACTAAGGGTTTGGGCCCTTGTTTCTTATCTTTTCTCACCGAGTCCCTCAGTCGAGGCGACCCCTTAGGCTTTTTCTTTCTTAGAAACGGTTTAGGGTCAGTGCCCCGTTGTTTATTTATATACTCGCCGAGTCCCTTAGTCAAGGCGACTCCTTTTGGCTTTTTCTCGAAAACGACTAAGGGTTTGGGCCCATGTTTCTTATCTTTTCTCACCGAGTCCCTTAGTCGGGGCGACCCCTTAGGCTTTTTCTTTCTTAGAAACGGTTTAGGGTCAGTGCCCCGTTGTTTCTTTATATACTCGCCGAGTCCCTCATTCGAGGCGACTCCTTTTGGCTTTTTCTCGGAAACGACTAAGGGTCTGGGCCCTTGTTTCCTATCTTTTCTCGCCGAGTCCCTCAGTCGAGGCGACCCCTTAGGCTTTTTCTTTCTTAGAAACGGTTTAGGGTCAGTGCCCCGTTGTTTCTTTATATATTCGTCGAGTCCCTCAGTCGAGGCGATTCCTTTTGGCTTTTTCTCGGAAACGACTAAGGGTCTGGGCCCTTGTTTCCTATCTTTTCTCGCCGAGTCCCTCAGTCGAAGCGACCCCTTAGGCTTTTTCTTTCTTAGAAACGGTTTATGGTCAGTGCCCCGTTGTTTCTTTATATACTCGCCGAGTCCCTCAGTCGAGGCGACTCCTTTTGGCTTTTCCTCGGAAACGACTAAGGGTCTGGGCCCTTGTTTCCTATCTTTTCTCGCCGAGTGGAGAGCAACGATCGAGGATAAAAGGATGCTCTTTTATTAAGATCGAAAACTTGGGTACATGTCTAACCCCTCTATTGGTAGAATTTCTTGAAATGGATGACATTCCAGAGTCGGTCTACGGGTTTTCCCTCCAAGGTTTCGAGCTTGTAGGTACCAACCTGAACCACTGCTGTAATGCGATAGGGTCCTTCCCACTTAATTACGAATTTGCCCCCTTCCGTGGGTTGGCTCGCCTGTCGGTCCCGTAACACGAGGTCGCCGACCTGGAAGGCTCGTGGGCGAATCCTCCGGTCGCGATACCTCTTCACGGTTTGTTGGTATTCAACCATCCAAGCGCACGCAACCTCCCTTCTCTCTTCCAGGAAGTTTTTCTCAATTTTAAGGCTTTCTTCATTCTCTTCGTCGGAATAGCTGCGAACCCGGTATGTGGGCTCCATGACCTCTACTGGAACCTTAGCTTCAAAACCATATGCTAGGGAAAATGGGCTCTCTCCAGTCACCCGTCTTTGTGTAGTTCGGTAATCCTAGAGGACCCGGTCGAGCTCATCCGCCCAATTTCTCCCGATGTCTTCCAACTTCTTCCGAATCCCGTCTACTATAGTCCGATTCACATTTTCGACTTGCCCGTTGGCCTGGGGATACGCGACGGATACCTTGGTGTGTCGTATACTATGCCGGCGACAGAAGTCGGCGAAAGCTTGGCAGTCAAACTGTCTGCCGTTATCGCTCACTACGTGCTCGGGCAGGCCGAAGCGGCAAATCACCCTCTTCCATAGGAAGCGTCGACACTGATACTCGGTGATGGTGGCTAGTAGTTCGGGCCTCGACCCATTTGGTGAAGTAATCGATGGCCACTACGCAGAATTTCAAGCTTCCCGGGGCGACTGGTAGTGGTCCCAATAAGTCGATTCCCCATTTAGCAAAAGGGATGGCTGTGGTGACCGGCGTGTAGAAGGTGGCCGGCCGAGTGTCCTTCCGAGCGAAGGCTTGGCAGATGCTGCACTTAGCTATCCATTCCATGCAATCTCGCATCATGGTCGGCCAGTAATACCCCTAGACAACTAGCTTCTGGGCGAGAGTGTGAGCCCCCTGGTGGGCGGTGCAGATTCCTCGGTGCGCTTCATCCATTACTCTCCTTGCTTCGGGCCTGAGTAGGCATTTCAAGAGGGGCCCCCCGAATGACCGCTTGTACATTTGTCCGTCGATGATCTGGAATGAAGGAGCTTTTCGTCGAATCCTTACGGCGACTCCTTGGTCGTCGGGCAACTCGCCCGTTTCCTTAAACCGTCGGAGGTCTTCTATCCAAAACATCTCGGGGTTTTTCTCTCGATCGCATTCCTCAATGATTACCTGTTGGACCTCCATCGATGAAGTATTTTGGGGCATTTTCAGTCAATTTTGGAGTTAAGGAATCGGTTCAAGAAGGATTGGAAAATTGGAGCAACAAACTAATAATAAGGAGTACTAGGATAACTCGTATAATCACTTGCACGACCATGCCTTTGGCCTAACCAACCAATGCAATGTGCATTGTTTTTAATTATTTATTTTTTTTTTGATCAATTTTTGGCACAACCAGTGACACGGCCGTGCCACTAGCGAATTTTGACAGTATTTAAGTGCGTTTTATGCTGTTATTTGGGGAGAGTAAGAACCCTAGATAGTTTTAGCTTATTTCTCTTCATTCCCTCATACTTCTTTAGCTAGATTACCCTAATATTACATCGCTAAATCATCTATCAAGCTTGTAATCATGGATTGGAGTAGGATTTAAGCACGAAATTCACATTTTCAATAAAGAAGCTTTCTTACACTTCTTTTATTCTCTTGTGCAATGTTCGCGATATTTACTTATGCTATTTCGTTATTTGTGTTTTTGAATTGTGAGTAGTCCTTTCCTTGTAGATATTAACATTCTCATAAGCATCCATCCGGAACTCTTCAAGCTCATTCAAGTATAACAACCTCTTCTGTCTTGCCAAATGTTCATCCAAATTCAACTTTACCACCGCTCGATATGCCTTTTGTTCATATTCAACCGGCAAATGGCATGACTTCCCAAACACAAGCTTGAATGGAGAAACACCAATGGTAGTCTTGTATGCGGTCCTTAGAGCTCATAGTGCATCATCTAACTTCAAAGACCAATCTTTTATGGTTAAACTCACCCCACCTTTTCAAGAATAGACTTATTTCCCTATTAGTCAACTCTACTTGCCTACGTGTTTGTGAATGGTAGGGAGTAGAGAGCTGGTGATTAATATCATACTTGAGAAGAAGCTTCTCCAAGAGCTTGTTGCAAAAGAGTGTGCTACTGTTAATAATGAAAGCTCTTAGCATGCTAAACCGGGAGAATAAGTTCTTCTTTACAAACATGAGTACCGTCTTTGAGTCATTCTATGGAGTTGCAATTGCTTCCTCCCACTTGGAAACATAATCCGCCGCCACAAGGATATACTCATTCCTAAAAGAAGGAGGAAATGAACCCATGAAGTCCACACCTCACACATCCAATAGCTCTACCTCAAGTATACCCCTTTGAGGCATCTCGTGCTTTCTCCCAACGGTACCAGTCCTTTGACAATTGTCACACCTCCGCACAAAGTCTTTTGCGGTAGCAAAAAAAGTTGGCCAAAATAACACGGATTGTGACACCTTCAAAGCCATGCTATTAGGACTCCAAATCAATCTCTTGAAGGAGAAGTACCCAACATATCAACCTTGGCTTTGCATCTTTCTTTTGAAATATGTACTTCAAGGCTGCATGATTGGTATGGACCATCACCTTATTCCCCATTAGATAAGACCGGAATCTGTCCAAAACCAAGACCGGAATAGCATCAGGTAGTTGTTGTGCACATGATGATGCAACAACTAAAAGATTATGAGGTTATAGCACAAGAAATAAACATCAAATGTGACAAAACAAGTTAGTAATGATAGAGATGAACTAATCGAGAAATAAGCATCAAATATCACTTCATTCGTGATATTGTTGAGAAGAAAGACATTGTCTTGGAATATGACCCGATCATCAACTCACTGACATTCTCACAAAGCCCTTAAGTGAAAGCAGATTTTCAACTTTAAGGCACGAGTTGGGAATGATAGAGATGAACTAATGGATATACATCAAAGTATTTGGATAAGTGAAGGAGTTAGTCAATGTCAGTATTTAAATCTTCTCGTGAATGAATGGTGTGACATTGAATGCAGAATTTCATAACTCTTGGATTTTAGGAAAAGACCAAAGCATTGAATGGTCATTCAAGAGTCACATTCTTCTCATCTACAAAAGGACAAATATCTTCTCATCTACAAAAGGAAGGCATTCGTAAAGGAGAAGAAGAAGCAGCCTTACTAAGCTTCTTTTAGTATTTTTGTTTGTTTCTCTTTGCAGGAAATATGGATAACAAGAAGAGCACGTGGAGTTCATGCATGGGCATGTGCCTTGATATTCCTGAACGCACTACACTCTGTCGTAAAGGCACAGGTGAGTCGGTCCCAACCTAGTCAAGTCGGGGCACCGGTATCGCAATCCGCCAACGAACGTAGCCTTCGGCCAAGCTTGACAGGCAACTAGGTCAGGAAGATGTGAGTTCCAGGTCATTTGTAGTCGGATCGGGCCAGGCTCACTCAGATGGTCCGTTATCGACCACCTCGTAAGCACAGTACTCGGGGAATAATACCCATCAATATTATCAATATTAAAGCTAAAAAAAATTCAATTATAATCATTGACTATTGTGGTATTGCAGCATTTAGTCTTACTTTTTAAATTTTGCCTAATTACATTATTGACTTTTATTTGCTTGTCACAATTAGTTCTCCATTTAATTTTTTTTTTTCACTCAATCGTTTAATAAAAAGAGCTAATATGTAATTGTTCTCTCTCTCTCTTGTAAACTCTTATATATGAATGATGAAATTACATATTACTCCATTATATTAATGGTGGAATTTAAATAGAGGATTAATCGTGACAAGCAAATAAATGTTACTGGTGTAAAGGCAAAACTAAAAGAGTATGACTAAATATGACAATACCACAATAGTTAGGGAATAAAAATAGAATTTTCTCACCCAAAAACATATAAACTAATAACATTAGTTGTCCTTTTTTATCCTCCCAATAGAAGAAGACTTACTAAATTATAGCATTATATTTATGGTTCTGCTATAAGCATATTGATTTCTATATATAGGTGACATATATAGTCTCACTCTCTCAGACTCTCACTCTCTCAGAGTCTCAGTTCTCTCAAGTCTCATCTCCGATTCTGTAAGCTACTAAGCTCTAATCTCTTACTCTCTATTTCTCTAATCTCTAATCTCTTACTCTCTAATCTGTAATCTCTAATATCTTAATCTCTAATCTCAGGCTTCTCAGAATCTCAGCGTTGCAATCTCTAATCTCTTACTCTCTGTCTCTGAGAGTCTGAGTGGTGGAAGCCATGGTGAACTACTGAACTGGTGATTAGAAGCCCTTGTTCTCCAAGGATTATTTGGGAGAAATCATGTAAATCGTAAACCCTAGTTTATATTACGAAATGTTTGTGACTTTGTGTTATATTATATTATTATGATCATCTGTGGTGAATATTTTGAGAAAGCATTGTGAAATCGAAAACCCTAGTTTTATATATCTTGATTTATGTGAGATACTAAGATGTATTGTGTTCTGTCTCTTCTAGTCTTCTGTAACTCTGTCACTCTATGAAAGTGTGATGAATATTTGGTGATATATTCATATATTATGCCATTATTTCATTTATTGGTGGAAGCCTTTTAGAAACTGATTTCTGAGTGTTGATTTTGTGAATTCTGGATTTTCTGCCTTGTAAATTTGTAATCTCCCAATCCGAGTTAAAGGCTTAAATGTGAAATCTCCAGTGTTGGAATTTCCATTTATTGGTGGAAGCCCTTAACAATTAACTCAAATCTAGATAATGATGATCGGGAGTGAGTTCCTGAATCTGGATTTGTTTGTATAATTGTATATGTTATTATGTTTATCAGTTTATAGATGTATGACCCTTAATTGCTAATTGTTAAATCTGGAAAAATGATGACACAAACTACTGTGTCTGATTCTGGATTTCTTTGTATGTTTAATTGTTTATTATGTGGCTGTTCTAATGTTCTATCACACTCACACAAATTGAAAAGTGAAAACTGGTACCCATCTTTGTAGATGGAAAGTACCACTCAAATGACTCAATCTGGACTTCCACCCTCAACTGAGGAGGGGCTTGGAGGAGTAACCCAAGGCACTGAGACAAATCCTCCTCAGCAACCTGAGGTTAATCCTGCTGTTCCTGCAAAGAAGAGGAAGAATGTTGAGTCTAGATCTAAGGTCTGGGAACATTTTGAAAAGATCTTTGATTCTGAAAACAAAGTAATAAAGGGGAAATGTATATACTGTGCTAAAGTCTATCAATGTGAGAGTAAAAAACATGGCACTACCTCTTTAAGAAATCATATGTTTGCTTGTCTAAAAAATCCACATTCTAAGGAGACTAGGCAGTCACTGCTTACTTTCACTGCTGTGACAACATTTGATACTCAGGGGGGTTCTGAAGGGGTTGTTGGGGAGTTAGGGACTTGGGTTTTCAATCAGGAAGCCATTAGGAGGGCATTATGTGAGATGATAATTATTGATGGGCTTCCATTTAGGTTTGTGGAGGGGCATGGGTTTAAAAGGTTTATTTTGGTTGCTTGCCCTAGATTTTGTATACCTTCTAGGTGGACAATTTCAAGGGACATTTACCAAATTTACCTTGATGAAAGATTAAACCTTAAGAAGTTGTTTAGACTTAACACTACTCAAAGGGTTAGTTTGACTACTGATACTTGGACCTCTGTGCAGAGGATCAATTATATGTGCATTACAGCCCATTTCATAGATGATCAGTGGAAGCTGAATAAGAAAATCATATCCTTTGTCCTTATTTCTTCTCACAAGGGTGAGCATATAGCTAAGGCATTAGAGAGTTGTTTGATTGACGGGGGGATTAGGGATGTTTTTTCTGTCACTGTAGATAATGCTTCTTCCAATGATACTGCTATGGGTTTTTTTAAGTCCAAATTGTTGTAATGGGGTGCAACCACTGTTAGGAGTAAGTACATTCACATGAGGTGCATAGCCCACATTTTAAACTTGGTGGTCCAGGATGGGTTAAAATTTGCAGATGGTTCTGTTAAGAAGGTGAGAGATTCTGTTAGATGGATGAGGAACTCACCTGCAAGACTCAAAAAATTCAGAGATCTTGCAGAACTGCTTGGGGTGGAAGCCAAAAGTTCTTTACAACTAGATGTTCCAACAAGATCGAACATGTTATAGGCACCGGGATATTAGGATCGCGTCACAGGCCTAGGAACTTAAGAATACAAATGAAGCGTTTCTGGAGTGCTTCGTCTCCCCAATTTCCTTACTACCCACGTTGAGTTTACCGTGTATAAACGAACAGTGATATCACCGTCTATCGTACGCAATACGTAGACCCACTAGTCACTTTTATTTATACTAAACTCGTTGGTCATCATTGCATGATTAAAACCTCACATGCCAAACACTAAGGCAATTGTTCCGAATCATACCATGACCTTACCAATTACACACTTTCTTTTCACATCGTGGAACCACGGACTCTCAGGTCGTTCCATGTCTACTAAGAAAGCGACACATCCATTTTGATGAACTTCCAAGTCTCGCTAAACGACTTTGGCAAGTATTATTCTAATGGATTCCATTCTCATCACAAGAGAATATATATCGAAGTAACCGTGGCATTCGCGTTGCATGTAATCTACAATTACAAGCCTGGCCATTTTACTTCAATATAACCAACCGGTTTTATCTTCCGACTAGTGATCCACTTTACAACCCGGAGGAAGAACAACCAGTTCCAAGTGTGATTCTTTAAGATAGAATCTACTTCACTCTCGATAGCCTCTCTCGGGTTGGTCCATTCGTAAAAGTCAACACTTCTACATACGTTCGAGGCTCGTTTTCTAACAATCGTGTCAGAAAATCCAAATTATTTTCTAGTATGCAAGTTAGAATATGCGCACCACATTCTAACACGTACGTCAGAAAACATGGACCAAAGGATTTTTCAATCCTAGCTCTCTTGCTACGTTTAGCTTTGAGCTCGGGTTATCTTTCATACCCTTCAACCATAGCTAAGCCGAAAGTTCCTTTCAACGTGCTAGGTCCTTTATTGAACCTTCACAGAAATGCATCTTCTAAAGAACGATGAATTTCTTGATTCAATTTATTGTGTTCTTATGTACATCCAGAGCGTAGGACTCGTGTACTAAGAACCAAAACGCCTTTGGCAAGACACCCCCACATTTCAGGCATTAGTAGGAAAATTTCCTACGTACCCACAATTCGTAAGAATTTCATGCGGGTAACCTTATTTAAAAGGTACTTACTTGTCCAAAGTATTGTCTCACCTCACATACTTTGAGGTAGACCCGAACTTATCAACGTCTTGATATTTTATGTTCGGCAACAACGTTTGATTGAGGTGAATACCGTGTCGTATGCTCGAGTACGATACCAATGCTTGCGCCGAAATCACCAATAGGTGTTTCTTTTTCACCACATCGATTGTTAGTAACCGCATTAATCCACGATTAATTTGGTTTTTCTCTTTTTATTCTTTAAAGAATAAACATGTGTTACACGCTAACACATCTCGTAGGTGCTAACAGATTAGCCCTCACGAATCCATTCGGTTTTGACCGAAAGGCCACAAACCCGAATCAGTGCTTCCGAAGTTAAAGCATGAATCAGTGCTTAGTAGTGAAGCACGAAACATGCTACACAAAGCACGAATCATTGTTGCCAAACTAACGCACCAATTCCAAAGCAATCCCTATTGCTTTAAATTATAAACTCATAGCAACCTTCGGTTGCTTAATTTATAATTTCAGTGCTACTTAGCACTAGGATTTTCAATTAATTCCACAATTAACCAAACTTCCTTTCGTGCTAATCACATAACACTTTTTGCAATGCTAAATTTAATTAGCCACATACAAAAGGTTTAAGCCAAGTAAATTAGCATTAGAACCAATCATAATCTAGCACCTTTATTGCTTTTACCAAAGCACCAAATGCTTAAGTTTCCAACACATAAAGGTGCAGCCACCAAGTGGCCGAAAGTGCCTAATTAAGCACTCTACCTAGTGCTTAATAGCACTATTGCAGTGTTCTAATTTGCACTTCAAAGTGCCAAATTAAATTGCACTTTTCACTAGTGCTACAAAAGCACTATTCACCAAAACACAATTTGTCTCAAATTAAATATACTAGTATAATTTGGAATTTTTGATCAAGTTAATTATAACACAATTAACGAGAACAAATCAACCAAAATTTCCAACTAGTTGAATCAAACTCATATAATCGTTCTTAGAATATTATATAAAATATTCAACACTTGAACTGTGACGCTCACGATTATATAGTTATCTCAATTTTTGACAAATTGATCCTTGAAATCCATATCGTTCTACATGAACTAGAACCGAAGTTCGTTACGGGATTTCAACATGTAACACGCTTGTTACATTTCATTTTGGCCGTTAAGCCATTTTAGCATTTTCCACGTAATGCCCCGTGATGCACTACGCACCCATATTGAATCATTTCATACATTTGACATTATTCTAGTTAATAATTCGTATGTACCAAGATTCAACTCAATGGAACAATTATATTTTTTATTCAAATAAAAATATTCCAAGGATACTACAACATTTATTCAAAATAAATAAATAGGAAAATACATTGGAAACATATTTCCTTATTCCTATCTCGTAGTGATCCTTCAAACCCGTGTGCCTTGTTCCATTCTCAACCGTCCACTCCACAAAGGGTGGTCCATAGGGCACATCGGGGGTACCTATGGTTGTGACCTCACTCGTCCAACCATCCACATGTTTTAAACATAGCGAAGTTGTCCTCAACCTTCTCACCAGGATGACGGTTCGCTTCATAGTGGCATTTTTCCTTCTTCTCGTAATCTTCTTGAAAGCTAAGCTTCTGCTTAAGTTTCCTTTGATTACGGTTGAAGTCATTGGTCACACTACAATAGTCCTCAGACCATGTAGTTATTACACAATCATAGGATCTTTCGTGGCTTTTAGCCGATCCACTAGACAACACAATAGGTACCGATTGTGTGCCATTAGCCACAGGTCTACCGGATCGTGAACCAAAGTTCTCCGGAGCACCATCGTGTGTTTTTGCAACTCCCATGGAAATATTATTTCCAACGTTGCTTCCATCAACTGGCATCACGGAATGTGCACCACGAGCAACATTCACGGATCCAACACTTTTGGAATCCATCGACTTGTTCATTATCAAAAGTATATAAGGTTTTAAGATTGTTGGTGATAATGAACCACAATCGATTTAATATCCGTAAAATAATATTTATATATATACACACAAAATATATATAAAATATTATTGGATATATATCCGAAATATATATATATACACACAAATATATATATAAAACGGACCCAACGGTTATATATACATGTATATCTACGAAAAAGATATACCAATATATATCAACCAAAAAGAAAATATAATCCTTAGATTATAATTCCAAAACAACAAGAAAGAACGGATTTTTGCTTAGAGCATAATCCAAAACAAGAAAGAAGAAGAAAGAAAGTACGAGTTAGGCAAAGTGCCTGTCTTTCCTTAAAACCTTATTTGCCACCTCCCAAAAGTGCTAGGAGCGTTGTGGCCTAGGTTTCCCAGGATAAAACGTACAACGGTTCGACGTTTGAGCACCCAAACGAACGAACCCGGCGAACTAGAGCACGGGCAAAACACAGTAGCAAGAAATGAGTAGGAGCAGAGTTTTTGAGAAGAAATTGTGCTTATTTTTGTGTGTTGTGTACTCTCGTGTTCTTCCCTCACTTGTTGCCTCTCACTATGCAGTTTTAAAAGGCCTCTACTCCCACTACACTCTTATATAGGAGGTTGGTACTTAATAGCATTATTATGACACATTAACCAACATAAATTCAATTTAAAAATTGAATTATAACGTTTGAAACGGTCATACTTATTATCGAAATAATATCAACGGTCACGAACTTAATATCCGATTAATTCGTACCGACCATAACGACCCGTTTCAAATATCTGAGTGACCGAGAAGTCCGTACAAACCCGAAAGGTTAACGAATTGGGACCGAAAACCACACCTGAATGGTCCGCAAAGTACCAAAACGGTGTGGCACGAATCAATGCACATAGCATTGACTCGTGCAGCACGAAAGTAGCTCACACGAAAGGAGCTCAAAAGCTTAATTCACTAATTAAGCTTTCAATGTTTTAATTGCATAACTTTCGTCCACATGCATAATGCATCACCCCAATTTCCATAATTAAGCTTTCAAAGCTTATCAAATTTAAGTTGCACGTGATGTGCTGCCAGCACATGCATAGTGTTTTAATAATTTAAATACTAGCATGCCTGATTGGCACAACACGAAAGTGATACAACGAAACATAAGTAGCACGAATCTAATGCTAATTCTTGATTAGCATTGATCTTAAATTTTGACTTCTCTCAAATAGGTTCACTTTGAGAATCAATTTCTCATTCACCTATTACCCATTTTGAGCGTACATTATATCAAATTCTTCGTCTCACTACGAAGAACCCGAATCCACCTTGACCCGACCCAAATCGGAAGTGGATCCCACATATATTTGTACCACAAAATAATCACTCAAAATATCATTTTAATGCTATTTTTCCAACAGTATAGAGGTGAATAAACCGGTTCCTTTGTGTTGTGACAATAAAGCGGCTATACATATTTCAAAAAATCTTGTGTTTCATGAGCATATTGAAGTAGATTGTCACTTCGTACGGGACAAGGTTCAACAAGGGCTACTTCTACCGTTCATGTTCGAAGCGCTGATCAGTTAGCAAATTTGTTCACAAAAGGTCATAGTAATGCTAGGGTTGAGTTTATTTGTAACAAGTTGGACATGATTGACATTTATGCTCCAACTTGAGGGGGAGTGTTAGAAGAATAAGGGGTGTTAGAGAAGTGAGGAAGTAGTTAGAGCTCTCCTCCTAGCCTAATCTTTTCTTTGTTTTGAATTCTGTAGTAGTATTTCAATATCTTTGTATATATATAGGCAATAGTTCTTCTATAAAGCAAGAGTGTGAAATATACAGTACATTGATTTTACCTTTCCACACTTAACACAGGCGATATGTAGTGATCTAAACAATCTTTCAACAAGCTGAAAGTGAAATAATCATAACAAATCTTCCAATATCAGTTATTCTCAATTAATATTCCGGTTAAAGAATAAACTTTCTCATATGGTGGAAGAGTATTGTGCTATCTCACTATTCGTTGCATTGATGATTTCTTTTTCTTTTTCTTTTTTCCATTAATTGTTTCTTGTGAAAATTAAACGATTACCTTTGAAAATTATCACCGTAAGGAGCTTGAGGTGTTGTAATACTCATGATTTCATAGATACACGTAAGACCATCTTGTTTTCCTGCTGTTGAGTGAGAACAAAACTTAACAAAAGCAAGATAACATTAAGAATTATCTAAAACCATCAAAATTTTGAGTGACAGGAAGCTAAGAATCTCATACAATATGAAACCTTAGACTATAGTTGTAAAGTGCAGTGAGCTTTTTATAGTATTTCCATTAGTTCAACAACTTTTTATTGCTCAAAAGATATATTTTTACTTTCTTGACAAAATTTGAATAAACGTCCAAATTGTCTCCCTAATTTGAACTTTAAGCTAATGAATTTCTATTATAAACATCATATTAAACTTAACGTAGAGGGTGTAGTTGAGTGGAAGGGACTCAACCATCCTTAACCAAAGATCCTTGGCTTGGGTATAGAGCAATCTTAAATCTAATCTTTAGGCTAGTTGTCCTATCCTTAGAGGTGCCTACAATTCAGCAGCTTTGGGTATAGAGCAGCCTTAAATCTCAAACTCTGGGTTACACCAAAACAAAAACCTCATATATCAAACTTAACAACATTAACCACCCTTAGATCTCAAACCCTGGGTTACACCAAAAAAAAAAAAAAAAAAAAAAAAAAAAAAAAACTCATATTAAAATTAAGCATCCTTAGTGGTGCCAACATTCAACGACTTTTGGGTATGGAGAATTCTTAAATCTCAAATCCTGAGATACACCCAGAAGTCATATCTTAACTATTGAGGTTTATATGGACATGTAGCTTGGGTTTTTTCGAATTGGTATGGTGGGAGTGGTGAATGGTGAAATGGAAATGGTAAATATGGTGAATGGTAGTGAAATGGAAAGTATGGTGGATGATGGTATAGATAAGGGTTGTAATGTGGATGTTGTCCACAAGTGCAAGGTGGAAATTGGTTCAATGATACTTATTTACCGGGTGGACATCCATAAGGTTAAACATCCTTATTCGTTGGTGAGCTCATTTAGTATGCTTTTGAAAATTTTCCTGCACAAAAGCTTCACCAAACAAGTATACTTGCAACTAGAAGTAATTGCAAGGTGAGCAAATATGATATACACGATATTGGTGCCCACTTCCAAAGCAAGTAGCAAACAAAATATGTACAAAATTTTGATCCGTGGTGACTCTGAAAATTGTAATTCAATTACTATTGTAGTTTACATACAAGTGTTATTGTATTTTTTTAATTTTTTGGATCTTCTATATTATTATTTAGAAAATGGTGATGATGATTAATAGTCATTTATATTTATTAATATTGTTTGGTCTTTAAATTTCAATTGTAGGTATCTACATCTAGAGTTAGAAATCTCAAAGGTCTAAAAATTTTGATCTGTGGTGACTCTGAAAATTGTAATTCAATTACTAGTGTACTTTACTAAGTTCTTAAAAATTTGTAATATTAAATACTAAATTTTTAATATAGTTTAAGATTTGTAGTAATCACCCACCTTAAATATCAATTCTTATTTTAATTGTAAATATATTTATGTTCATAATTTTATCATAGCAATTCACACATAATTATTAAATAACAAAATTTTTATATATGAATAAACCTCATATAGGGTATATTTTTATAACATATTTCCCGTGCATCGCACGGGACAAATACTAGTTAAACTTAACAACATTAAACATGGGTCCATAGCTCAGTGATAGAGCATTTGACTGCAGATCAAGAGGTCACCGGTTTGATCTTGGTTGGGCCCTATAGACATTTATATTATTTATAAGTTTGCCAAAAAGAAAAAAAAAAAACCGTTGGCCCAAACAAAAAAAATTTAACATTAACAAATATACCCGAGGAACAAAAAAATTTATTCAGAGACAAAATAGAAAAGAATGGAAGAATGGAGTACTTGACAAAATAGAAAAGAATAAAACTAAAAATTTTATTTACTGGCATATGCATCACAGCTGGCTGAAGGGATAGGATTGGCATTCAAAAATACATGGAGGGTGCAGTTACTCCCATAAGTAAAGGGATTGGCAGTATTTTCTCTAAATGCAATTTGGGAAGACAATTAATTGGCAGGTAAGTGAAAATAATTCAATCAATTTCTCAACTAATCCATATATATGCACACACTTATGTCACATATAAACATATACCTATGAAAGTTATAAACACACTGATAAGTGTCAAAAACACCTAGTTTTAGGGTCTCCGTAGGGTGTGTTTTGAGCCAATTATGATCCTTTGTGTACCACTATTAGGCCATTTAAGCTAATATTGTGCATTGTGCTATAAATTGCCACCACACTTTTTATTTTATGGTTTTGCAGGTTAATTTGGACGAAAACGAGGCAAAGTGGCATAAGATGAATCAAACCAGGACAACCTGGAGGTTAGCGCAAGGGAGTAAGGTAACCGGAGGCCAACGACGAAGGCCCAACGCGCGTTGTTGGGAAAATGAGCAGCGTACACACGTACATGCCTCGTACGTGGACCCAAGTCGAAGGTGTAAAATTCTAGAAAGTTCCACGCGAGGAGCAACGTGTGTTGGGCGGGGGGGGGGGGGGGGGGGGGGGGGGGAGTTGGACGGCGTACCTGGTCACGTACGCACGTACGTGCCTCGTATGTAGGCCAGGTCTAATTTGCGAAATAAAAGCCATTTACGGGAATTCATTTAGGGGATCACCAATTCATTTCTAGAGCTCTTCCCCTGCCTTAGTAGAAGCTTTCTAGGTTAGATTAGCTTATAGGTTAGATTAGATTTCGGATTTCCATTGTTGAAGCTCAAGGATTGCTAGAAGGAAGATTCAATTTGGTATACTCTCTATTTTCCATTTTAATTCAGCACTTTTCTATTCTATATTGATTGTTCATCTTGTTCTTATTTCAATTTCTCAATTGTGAGTTACTTACATGATGCTTAGCTAGATTTGTCTTAGGAATTGGATGATTGGCTTGTGTACTATGCATCTATGATTTGAATTGTTCAATTGATGAATCTATGTTACGATTTGCTTGATTTGAATGTCTATGTTGTGGATGAGTCCTTTGTTGATTCTCTCTTCATTTGTGGCCACAATGATGAGAGGAGTTAGGGAGTGTGGGAGTAACAAGATATTGAGCTTCCATTAGTCATACTTGTCCCAACCTCCACCCTACGATCCGAGAGGGCTAGGTCCGAGAGGAGAAGATAGACCGCCTATTATGTGTTTGTTTAGATGCCTCTAACGACGTAGGAAAGGAGATATTAGGTTCTACGCAACCTAGTGTTGGTTCCATTAGTTATTCCATAGATAGTCTTTCTTGCTAATGCCTCATAGTTTGTCTACCTTAGGCCATTAGATGCATGAACACAAGTCATAGCTATCCAATTCCCCTTCTCTACTTGTTTGTAGTCTTTTCATTCTCATTCGTTGTTCAAGCCTCTCCCTACCATTGTATATGTTTCCTTTCACTTGCGCCTAATCACCTTATCAACGCGTTGTGACAACTAATTGTCTTGCATCCTAATCACTCCGATATGACATCCTTGAGTTCGACACTCAGGGGTGTCACAACCTTCGTTTACACTTCCCCATATCGTATTCCATCCCACTCGAAAAATAACCTTATCAAACACAAATATAGGTATGCTTACCCAATGACAATTGATGTGTGAATGCTGGCACACAGCATCCAACATTCAAACTGCAATTAAGAACAGTAATTTAAGATAACACTTAGCAAGTGGAATTTTTAGAGAGGGAATCCCAATGCAAAGAGCTCAAACAATTTATCAGTTCCTCAAGATGCAATGATCAAAAGAAAAATACCTTTTTTTTTATTTCCAAAGCTGTATTTTGTTGCAGAACCTCAAACATTTGTTCATAAGCTCCCCAAAATTTTCTAATTTGTATTCTGAAAGAGGCAAATATAACTCTTCAGTTTCACAAATCATCATGGCTTGACATAGATTAGTTTGAAAGTGCAACCCAGAGACCAAATATCTTATTTTAAACCATAAGGGAGTTTTGAAGTTACTAGGTGATAAACTATAAAGTTACTAGTTATGTCACTAAATCTGAAGTAAAAGGCTAAAAAAATTTCTAGGTAAACCTATAAGCCTTTTTCTTCAGCGGTAAAGAAAATCCCAAAAAATTCATTGTAATTCTTCTGTAAGATCATCATGAGGATTGGCATAAGAGTAAGACATTTGAACTTAATATTTTTTGTATACATTTAATAATGACAGTAATCCATTATAAACCGGCATAAATCTTTTAATTTCCTACAACAATAATGATATTTCAAGTGTGAAGCAATTTAAACAGGGACAAGTTTCAATACAAAAGAGATGGATTTTCAAAATTCAAACTCAACTCCGTTGAAAGAACAACATCTTTATTTATTTATTTATAATCAAACTATCGTAATTCCCTAAGAAGAAAAACTTGGATTCGAGTTTGCAAAACAAAAACACATTAAAGATTTAAAGCATTAACCAATATTTTCTTCCTCGTAGCTCTGACCACAGACAATCTCGATAATCCTGGCGAAGAAGAGGGCCTGGTCGATCTCTAGGAAATCTTATCTCGAAAGCTCTGAAATGATCAAAACCCGAAGTGATCAGACGGTGAACAAGGTAATAGAGAATAAAGCAGAAGCAGATTTAATGGACGAGAAGCAGACTTAATAGATGAAGGAAGAAGACAGCGCAATTGCTCAAGGGTGTTATGGTCTTACCATTGTCCTAATCTGTTGTAACTATCTTTAGCGCCACCTTTCTTCTATATATTCTGATTGTATTTTTCTCCTCAAAAATAATGAGAAAATATCTTCGTTTCCAATGAACGCTCTCTGTTCCTTCGATCTTTAATCTTGCATCGCCGGCTTCCAACACAAGGCAACCACATTCTTTAGGTTAGCCGAAATAATGGTTTTGTGAGAGAGGGAGAGAGAGAGAGAGAGCAGTGCAGAGAGACTGAGAGGTTGGAATTGCATATTTAAATGTGTTTCTTGATTTTATTCCTCGTTTTATGAGTGCGTTTTATTGTAATTATTAGGACTCTATGTATATGATTCTGTTTAGAACTTCTTATCCTTGTCACACTGTGACTCTCTACCTCTTATCATTGTCACACTGTGACTCTCTATTCTATATATTCACATCATCTGATCTCATTGTAATCAAGTTCAGAAAATATAATACAATCAGTTCTCATCTGGTATCAGTTAGCTAGGGTTTTGTGATTCATAAAATTAAGAAGATGCAGCGCTGCGATGGCAACCTTAATTACCGTGGAGGTCAGCAACGTGGCTTCGATGATCCGTGTCAAATCTGTAAAGGTTTCGGCCACACAGGAGTCAATTGTTTTTGGCGCTATGATGATCCGTGTCAAATTTGTAAACGTTTTGGTCACACGGGAGCCAATTGTTTTTGGCGCTATGATGATCCGTGTCAAATTTGTAAACGTTTTGGTCACACGGGAGCCAATTGTTTTTGGCGCTATAATGATCCGTGTCAAATTTGCAAAAGTTTCGGTCACACGGGAGTCAACTGTTTTCGGCGATATTCAGGGGCTCCGGGTTCTCAGGCTAATTTGGTGTTTCAGAATGGTTTAGTTGCTAAAACCTCGTCAAATTCTCATACTTGGGTTCCGGACACTGGAGCCACAAATCATGCAACTCCGAACATCGCTGCCCTTTCTACATCGGAGAAGTACACTGGTAATGACACTTTACGTGTCGGTGACGGTATGGGTTTATCTATTAGTCATGTTGGTCATGCCTCTTTTAATACCCCTTCTAGATCATTTACATTGTCTGATATACTTCACGTTCCGCGTTTGTCTAATTCTTTATTATCTATTCAGAAGTTTGCATCCGATAATAAAGTCTTTTTTGAGTTTCACCCCTCCTTTTTTGTTGTAAAAGATATCAATACCAAGGAAATACTTCTTCGGGGCAATAGTTCGGGGGGACTATACACACTTTCATTACCTAGTTCGTCTCCGTCAGCGTTTATTTCCGCTCGTGCCTCGGCTTCCACTTGGCACAATCGTCTAGGTCATCCTCATAACCGTGTTCTTAGCCATATACTTCGTTCTTGTTTGGTTAGTGGGTCTCGTGATAATATTCGTTGTCATAATTCTTTATGCAATGCGTGTCAATTAGGCAAATCTGCCCGTTTTCCCCTCCCCCGTGTTGCTTCCTCTAGTTCTCAAGTCCTAGATCTTATTTACACAGACATTTGGGGTCCTGCGCCCACTTTATCTACTTCTGGCTTCCGTTATTTTGTGATCTTTGTGGATGACTATTCCCGTTATACATGGTTCTTTCCTATGAAATTAAAGTCTGATCTTTATGTCATCTTTGATAAATTTCGTACTCTTGTTGAACGGTCCTTTAATTGCAAAATAAAGGCCATTCAGTCTGATTTAGGTGCTGAGTACAAAAAGTTGCATTCTTTGTTTGTTCATCTTTGATTTATGTCATCTTTGATAAATTTCGTACTCTTGTTGAACGGTCCTTTAATTGCAAAATAAAGGCCATTCAGTCTGATTTAGGTGCTGAGTACAAAAAGTTGCATTCTTTGTTTGTTCAATTAGGAATTCAACATAGACAATCATGTGCCTATACACATGAACAGAATGGTCGTGTTGAACGAAAACATCGTCACATTGTTGAAACTGGTCTGGCTCTTCTAGCTCATGCTTCTGTTCCTTTGAAATTTTGGGATTTTGCCTTTGAGACTGCTGTCTATTTAATTAACAGAATGCCATCTTCTGTATTAAATAACTCCAGTCATCATCTCCTGTTACATAAATCCCCTCCTTCCTATCTTTTTCTTCGTGTCTTTGGGTGTTTATGCTACCCTCATCTTCGACCATATAATCGTCATAAGATGTCATACAGGTCTTCTCCATGTGTCTTCCTAGGTTATCCTGAGTCCTTTAGGGGGTACAGATGCATGGACTTACATACTAATAAGATTTACACATGCAGGCATGTCAGATTTGATGAAGAAGTTTTCCCCTTTGCTACTAAAACTTCTTTGCAGGATCTATCTACTCCGTTTTCTGGACCTTGGGTGGAATCTGTTCTCAGTCACAGCACACCTATTCCTGCCGTGTCCAATGATGAACTGCCAGAACCGCCGCTACCTACTTCATTCGAACCAGCCGTGGTTCCTGGACAGGCTGCCTCGTCGGGTGATCCTGTGGAGCCTGTTGCTCGCCGGCGAGGCCGTCCACGTGGGCGGTCCATCAGGCCCAATGTCCGTACTCACTCTATGGCCACTCGCAGCAACGCAGATGCTCCTCTTTTTGCTCTAGCAGCTCAAGTGCATCCCACGGAACCCACATGTTACTCTCAAGCTGTCAAATATCCTGAGTGGCGTGAAGCCATGGACCAAGAATTCAATGCTCTCCTGCATAACCACACATGGTCTCTAGTTCCACCCACTGCAGGTATGAATATTATTGGCTGTAAATGGGTGTTTCGTACGAAGAGAAAGGCTGATGGTGCTATTGAAAGGCATAAAGCTAGACTGGTTGCGAAAGGTTTTAATCAGGTTCCAGGTCAGGACTTCTTCGACACTTTTAGTCCAGTGGTAAAGCCTACGACTGTAAGACTCCTTCTATCTCTAGCTTCATCATCTGGGTGGTCTATCAAACAGCTAGATGTTCATAATGCTTTTCTGAATGGTAATCTGGCTGAAACAGTTTATATGAAGCAACCCCCTGGTTATATTGATGCTAACTTCCCGAATCATGTTTGTTTGTTAAAAAGATCTCTGTATGGGTTAAAACAAGCTCCTAGAGCTTGGTTTAATCGACTACATATGTTCTTACTATCGGTTGGCTTTCAAGCATCCAAGACAGATGTCTCTCTGTTCTATTACTCTAAAGACTCTGCTTTGGTTTATCTATTGGTGTACGTGGATGACATTCTTGTAATGGGAAGTGATCAAGGTATTATGTCTCAGCTCTTGTTCAAACTGTCTGCTACATTCAAAATCAGAGATCTTGGTGAACCAAATTTTTTTCTGGGTATTGAAACAGTTAAGAGTGACAATGGGATTATTTTATCTCAACAACGGTATATGAATGATATTTTAAAACGGGCTGGAATGTCTGAATGCAAACCCCTTTCTACACCTATCTCTGTCTCGAAAATTGTCCCCTTCAATTCAGATCTATATGATGATCCCACACAGTACAGGAGTCTAGCTGGAGCACTGCAATATCTCACTGTCACACGACCTGACCTATCCTTTGCAGTTAATCAGTTATGCCAGCATATGCATGCCCCCACCATATCACACTGGGAGCAGCTCAAACGGGTACTCAGGTATGTTAAGGGAACAGTTGATCATGGTTTACGCATACGACGGTGCTCATCTAGAGACATTCATGCTTTCTCTGATTCTGATTGGGCTAGTTGTCCTGACGATCGAAAATCCACGAGTGGTTTTGCTGTTTTCTTGGGGAGTAATCTTATATCATGGGTTTGCAAGAAACAGAGAACTGTTGCCAGGTCATCCACTGAGGCTGAATACAAAGCTCTTGCAGTTGTTTGTGCTGAGGTTCTATGGATTATGTCATTATTGCGTGAGATACAGATTCCGGGTATTTCCATTCCAAAATTATGGTGTGATAATCTAGGAGCTACATATATGAGTGCCAATCCAATCTTTCATGCGCGCACCAAGCATGTGGAGATTGATTATCATTTTGTTCGTGATCGAGTAGCTTCGGGCGATATCCAAGTCAACTTCATCTCCACAAAGGATCAACTTGCTGATATCTTCACCAAAGCTCTGCCTGGACCTAGATTTTCTTCCTTAAGGGATAAGCTACAGGTTACTAGTATACACTGTGCTTGAGGGGGAGTATCAGGACTCTATGTATATGAGTCTGTTTAGAACTTCTTATCCTTGTCACACTGTGACTCTCTACTTGTTATCATTGTCACACTGTGACTCTCTATTCTATATATTCACATCATCTGATCTCATTGTAATCAAGTTCAGAAAATATAATACAATCAGTTCTCATCGTAATGACTCAAGTTCAAATTAATATATTATGATCTTTGTTTCTCAAAAAAAATAAAAATACATATTTAAAAATGAGCCGTTAGTCTGACTGTCTGAGGGCTATGATAATTTGAAAAAAAAAATCAAATTTTAAAATTTAAAAGGTTTTTTCCTTGACTAAAAATTAGAAAAATCTAAAAGAATTGATGCTATATCACTATATCAGATTTAAAATGAAAACAATAAAATTATGATGATCTATTAAGTCAAGGTGATGATGCATTCAAAAAAAGTCAATGTTCTCTTTTCTTTCTATTGGAACCCTTTTTGCTTTCTTTTAAAAAAATATTTTTTTATTGTTTTTTTAGTTTCTCTCCAATTTTTCTTCTTTTCCTTTTCGAAAATTTTGTAAGACAAATTATTATTATGGATGTGCAATCCTGAATCCACTATACTTTTTGTTTCTTTTAAGTATAATATAATTTGATTTAATTTAAAAAATATATATTTAATTTTAATTTGTGTGCAGAATGAAAGGTGTTATTGTTACCTTGATTTCAACTTGAGTTGGAGTTGTTCGTTGTTTCCCTTATGATTTGTGATAGCTTTTATTTACAAAGAGTTTTTTGCAGTGTTGGTCCTACAAGTATTGTACCACTAACAATGTTGATCCACTACTTTCAAGACTTGTATAAATGGTCCACGACTATCATTTTTTTTTAGCGTAAATTGTCTTCCGGTTGACTTTTCGTCCATTTTTTGCCGGAACAAATATTTTGCTCTTTATAGCAGGGGTAAAATTGTCCTTTCGTTAACCACTAATATTTCTTGGGAAGATGTACAAATAGGCTATTGGAGTATTTTGGGGATAGCAATTAAGCCATCGAACTCGAATAAGCTCCAAATTCATTCATGAACCGGAGAAAAAAGTGCAATTAGCATTTTTAGCATGCAAACATCACGTTTTTACTGATTGAGATGCCATGTGTATTTTTTATTTTACATTTTATTATTATTATTATTATCCTACTAGGCATTTAACCAATGTTCAACCAATAAATGGCGGGGTAAGTAAGATGAACACATTTTATTTCCTCAACCAATGTTCTAACTACTCGATCTTCATCTTCTTCCTCGCGATCTTCAATTCCTTCTTCTTTTTTTTTTTTTTTTTTTTTTTTTTAAGTCGTCATCGTTAATCTTAGATTATAATCAACATATCCTTGCGCCTGGCAGCCACATGATCCAAGGAGTGTTGAGTTTCTAAGTTTGAATGAGCTAAGCAGTGGCCTGGAAAATCTCTTCACAGATGCTGAATATGACTACAGTGATGCAAAGATTGTGTTTGAGGGGGTTCATGTTGGCAATAATCGCTGTATTTTAGCTGCCAGAGTTGGTTTTTCAATGAGAAGCTCAAGAAAGAAAGGGCAATGAAGATTCTGGGAAGAAAGCTGGAAAACCAAAAATGTTAATGACTGAATTGGTGGCTTGTAGTATGGTACGTTATGAAACTTTTTTGACATATATACTGTCTTGAATTATTTGCATACTGGAAAGGTCAAGACTTGTGCCCCATAGGTTTCAACTTTTGTTGATGAATCCTATGTTCATCTTACTTTCCCCGCCATTTATTAATTATGCTGTGGAGGTCATGTATGCTTTTGCAGTGGGCAGGGGCCTTCCAAATCAAAGAACTTGTCATGGTTGTTCAGGTCAATTATATTCTTCTGCATCTCCATTTTCTCTACATCATGTCTCGTTATTAGTACTTAGATCTTAGTTTTCTCACAGATACAACCAAAAAAACAGTCGCGATAAAGAAACCTATGCTTAATACAATGGCAATATAATGCACTTTCTCTCTGATGCTATAATTCATTTAAACTTTGATTGAGATTTTTGATAGCTGACTGCACTTCCTGCAGCGCCATTTGTTTTGTTTTCTCGATAAGGCTATTGTGGAGGATGATGTTATTCTTATACTTTTGGTTGCCTTCCACTGCTGGCTGCTTACCCAACTACGTACTAGAGCAACGTGTCTAGAGAATCATAGGATAAACATAGACGACTTCACTCTTGATCAGAAAAAGTTTCCTTATGGAGTTCTGATCTGAGTGAAAGCCTTGAAAGTAGTGGATCAACATTGATAGTGACACAATACTTATGGGACCAAAACTGTAATAAACTTTATTTACAAATATGATTGGGGTTGCTTGTCACACTATTCATGTAATTGTTTTCTTATCACATATATTAAGAAAAATATTCACCTCTCTCTCTCTAGACTTATTTATCTCAACTGAGACTATCAAGGACTAATAGACATTTTTCTAACAAACGACTAAATTGAGTAAAAATTTAATAGTCAAATAACCAAAATAAATAACACTTAAGAGTTTTGGAACAATAAAGGGAAAATTGTATCTTTGGTCCATGAGTTATACCCAAGTTCCGACTCAGTCCCAGAGTTATGACCGTATCCATTTTTAGTCCCTCAGTTATGAAGGAAGTGGGGCATTTGGTCCCCGACCGTTAAACTGACGAAAAAAAATTAAAAAATATTTAAAATTTGAGGGGTAAAGTAGGAAATTCACATTTTCTTCTCCTTATATCAAAACCACTTTCACAACATCATTTTTCACTTCTTAGCCTCTTATTTCAAGATTGTTCAATTCTAAAAGCATTTCAATAACTTTAGTATGACTTGTTAGGAACCTGGCTCTCGTATAACAGACTTAAGACTTAGCACAAACAAAGAAACACTTGATCATTGTCTTCAGATCAAGGCAACCCACTTGATGGGCTTCCATCTCACCGTTAGTTATGTAAACATATGTTCATAATTTTATAATTTCACATTTTGTATTTATAGTTATGAAATTATGGATGTGTAGTTATGCAATTCTGGATTTATAGTTATGAAGTTATGGATGTGTAATTATGCATGCAATTCTGAACGTATAGTTATGAAGTTATAATTTCACATTCTAAATGTATAGTTATGAAGTTATGGATGTGTAGTTATGTCTGCAATTCTGAATGTATAGTAATGAAGTTATGGATGTGTAGTTATGCAATTCTGGATTTATAGTTATGAAATTATGGATGTGTAGTTATGCAATTCTGGATTTATAGTTATGAAGTTATGGATGTGTAGTTATGCAATTCTGGATGTATAGTTATGAAGTCATTGATGTGTAGTTATGCAATTCTGGATTTATAGTTATGAAGTTATGGACGTATAGTTATGCAATTCTGGATGTATAGTTATGAAGTTATGGATGTGTAGTTATGCAATTCCGATTTATTTTTTTTTTAAAGATAGACGTTAAAACGACGTCGTTTTTGCAACCGTGTGCACCATGCATGGTGCACACTGTTGCAGAGCATAACGCTCCCTAGATGGGTGCCTAAGTGCCTTCTCATAGGAGAAGACAGGTTCTTGGTATTTTTATTTTTTATTTTTATGTTTTTTTTTTCCTATTTTTAATATTTTAGTTAATTAATGTTTTAATGAGGTTTGACAAAGGTGGTGCAAATAATAATTTGAACACCACTTTGGCTATTTACACCACCTATATAATCATTGAAATTTTTTAACTTATTACATTTTCAAGGTACTTTATATCCCATTTTGAGTAAAGGGTGGTGCAAATAGAACACCCTATTAAATATACAAATATTAAAAGTTTGGAGTTTCAATGTGCATGGAAAAAATGATGTAGCCGAAAAAAGCATTTAATTTTTGGAAAATTTTATTTTAATATCTGATGCATTTAAAGCAAAGTAGATGCATAGTTTTAATTCTTGACAGCAAAAATGGACTTTATGTAATTACAAAACATTATCATTTTATTTTTCAATTTCAAAATCTTGTATCTGGGAGGAATGTTTAAATTGGTATCAATACAATGAATATATTCCAATTGTACGCTATTTAAATTGTTTTTGTATTGATGATTTACAATCATGTAAATGAAATGAAATAGTTTCATATTTGGTTCTTATCAATATAGATGTAGTTGCATATATTGAAAATTTTGTGGTATATAAATTACATAAGTTACATTTTGTTTCGTACTTTATAGAAAAATGCATTATTACACATCCATTTTAAATAAGCAGGCTAGCAAGTTGTTTGCATTAAGACTCTATCTATGTATTTGAGTCTTCTTATGATTCTCAATCCTAGTCTCCCTAAGTTTCTTCTTGTATATATACCTACGTCTTGTACTCTTGTAATTCATCACAGTTAATATACAATTCATTACAGTTCTCATCTATCTATGTATTTGAGTCTACTTATAATTCCCAATCCTAGTCTACCTAAGTTTCTTCTTGTATATATACTTAGGTCCTGTACTCTTGTAATCCATCACATTAATACAATTCATTACAGTTCTCATCTAGTATCAGCTAGCTAGTGTTTCTATCCAATGGCCGACGGATTTATCAATTCCTCTTAACGGACTGTTTCTGATGCCCCTCTCTCATCGGTTACTTCAACAGTAACCACCCTCTCCAAGGCTCATCACTTCATTAGTGTCAAATTGACTCATCGGAACTTCTTATTTTGGAGGGCTCAAGTTGTTCCTTTTCTCAACGGACATGACCTAATGGGTTTCATCGACGGAAACAATCCCTGCCCGCCGGCCACGATCTCGTCCGGCGAAGTAGGAGTGCCACCTCTGCCGAATCTTGCCTATCATCCATGGGTTCGTCAGTATCAAGTGCTTCTCTCTATGTTCATGTCATCGTTGTCTGATGAAGTTATGTCCTTGGCTATCGGACATCACACCAGCTGTGCAGTGTGGACTGTCGTTACCTCCACACTTCTTTCTTCGTCTCAGTCTCGCTCGTTGAACCTTCTCGAGCAACTTCAGACGCTGCAACAAGGTGATGCTTCCATCACTGATTATATCGGCCGGGCACAGGTTCTCATTGAGGATCTAACTCTCACCGGCCGGCACCTTCCGCTTGAAGAACAAAACCTTTTACGTATTCCGGGATTTGCGGCCTGAATTTCGTGGTCTTGCATCTTCTCTCAATGTACGAGGAACATCGGTGGCCCTTCATGAACTCTTACACCTCCTCTGTGCCGAGGAGTTCGTCGCCGGCAGCGGAGGACCGTCGCATACAGCTTTTTCCATCCAAAAAATCAGGCAGCAGCAGCGCAACAGAGGTGGCCAGTCGCGTAGTGGCGGACGTCGCTCCAAGCACTCCGGTGGGCAATCCGGGTAGTCTCGTGGCGGTGGTGGCGGCCGTCACAGGAATGGCGGTGGTCGTGGTGGTAGGAACGACAATCACCAACTGAAGGGTCAACTTTGTGGAAACTTCGGGCACACGGCACATAAGTGTTACCAACGGTATGAAAGAGATCCACATGCTAACATGGTTCATCAGGGACTCCCTCCAAATTCCTCACAGGACTCTCATACTTGGTTCCCAGACGCGGGTGCAATAAATCATGCAACTCCAGATATAACGTCTCTCTTTATCTCGAACAAGTACAATGGTAATGACACCCTTCGTGTCGGTGATGGTACATGTTTGCCTATTAGTCATATTGGTCATGCATCTTTTCATTCCCCTCCTAGGTCGTTTTATTTATCTAATATTCTTCATGTTCCCACTTTATCTACCTCTTTATTATCAGTTCAAAACTTTGCATATGATAATAAGGTCTTCTTTGAGTTTCACCCATCCTTTTTTGTTGTGAAGGATATCAACACCAAGGAGATTCTTCTTCGGGGCAATAGTTCTGGTGGGTTATACACACTACCAGTTCCAAGTATGTCTCCTTCTGCTTTTCTTTTAGCTCGTGCGTCTCCGTCTGTCTGGCATGATCGTTTAGGCCATCCACACCATCGTGTCCTTAGTCGTGTTCTTCCTTTTTGTTCAGTTAGTGGGTCTAGCAGTGCTATTCGTTGTAATTTTAATTTATGTAATGCGTGTCAAATGGGTAAATCTGCTCGTTTTCCATTGTCGCGTGTTAGGGTGGCCACGGGCCGATTCAAGGTCAAACCAACCCTGAATCGGCCTGGAAAAAAAGTAACTCTGGACTTTACTGGGCCTGGGCCAGGCTTAACTCGAACCAGAACCGACTTGTTAAGGGCTGGTTCTGGTTCTTTAAAAAAAATAATTTAGGACCTAGCACAGAACCGGTTCGGTCCGATCGATACTCAATTTAGGTAACCCAATCCGTTTTTTTTTTTTTTTTTTATATATAATAAATGTATATAATGTATAGGAATAAGGTTCAAATTGGCCACTGAACGTAACCTGAAAATGCAATTAGGCCACTGAACCAAACAAAAAGTGCAGTTAGGCCACTGAACACTCCAAAAATGTGCAATTTCACCTGATAGCAGGTTATCCTCAATTTTAGCAGGTTATCTACTTACGTGGCAGCTGAGTTGACATTTTAAATAAATTTTAATTAATTCTTAATAAATTTTAATAATAACTTTTTATTAAAAATTTTTTTAAAAAATAAAAACGACTTTATTTTATTTTTTATTTAATTTTTTCCAATTTTTTATAAAATTTATTATTAAAATTAATTATTAAAAATTATTAAAAATGCCAACTAAGCTGCCACGTAAGCAGGTAACCTGCTAAAATTGATGGTAACCTGCTATCCGGTAAAATTGCATACGTTTGGAGAGTTCAGTGGCCTAATTGCACATTTTTTGAGTGTTCAATGGCCTAATTGCACTTTTTTTTCGTTCAGTGGCCTAATTGCATTTTCAGGTTACGTTCAGTGGTCAATTTGAACCTTATTCCTAATGTATATAATGTATTAAATGTCTAAAGTAAGATTTGAACCCTTAACCACTAAGTTAAAAATCAAGAGCTTTATTCACTAAGCTATAGGCACATTTGTGTCAACACTTACATTTGTATGTAAATAAAGGCATACATTTTTTATTAAATGTTGTACACTTCAATTGTAATGGACAAAATTGTCCCTACTACATTCTTGTTAGACTAAAATACCCTTATACCGTTATAACACCGCTACTATTTAATTCTAAAACTTTCATAATTCTATCATTATTATCATACACCTATATCTTATTATCTATGATATCTTTTCTCTATTCTTTAATTATCATTTTATTAAAATCATTATATAATTACTTTAATTGTTGATTATATTTTAATTAAATTTCTATGAATAGTAAATCATATGTGTGTGTGTGTGTGTGCGTGTGTGTGTGTGTGTGTATATATATATATATATATATATATATATATATATATATATATATATATATATATATATATATGCACGCACACACACCAATGTATGTGACCAGGTACTAGATTAGTATTATAGATATTTTATTTATTTATTGTAAAAACAAAGTATAAATTATATCAAAATTTTTTACATTATTAATAAACAAAAATATAAATTTTGTTCATATCTTTAGTTTTTAAATACGATGATTAAAATTTACTACTCTATGGAATTGCAAAATATAATTTGAACTATAATTTGTAATTATTTGTATTTATCAATTTTTTAATGTGGACATAAATTTTCGCACATCACTCGTACAAAATGCTAGTATTATATATAAATATTATAATAATTAATAATTTCAACCCCTCAAGTCCTCAGATCTCAACTCTAAGTCATAAATCCCAACATCTGGTGTTTTTATAATTCTTATTTTTCAAATATTAACTATAGATGGATGATTCTTCATCTTGTCATCAACAAAATACTTCAAGTGGCACTCCAAGTGTGCCAACTGAACAATCAGTCAGGCAAAAAAGGAAACGTCCAAATAGTGGACTTCTACCAAAACCGAACCAAATCGTAAACGAACCGAACTCTACTTTTAAACCGAATGATTTAATATTTTTAAAACCGAAAAAAACCGAAAAAAAAAAAACGGAACTGAAACCCGAAGTGCCCAGCCCTAGCTGCCATGGCTAAATGCCTAATGTAAAAAAATAAATAAATAAATAAACAATATATTTGTGGCAGCTAGCCAAAATTACATAAGAGCTAAGCCTTAGCCCTACAACATGCAACGACCAAATTTTTGGCTGTTGCACGTTACATCACTTCATGTAGCCTCTGCCGAAGGCTAGGCTAGGCCTGGCCTCCGGGAGAACCTACTATTTTCACCTCATGCCTCATGGCTAGTTCAAAGGCCAAATTTTTTGCCCTTGCACTTGAAGAATAAATGTTTTTTTTTTAATTTTCTTTATCAACTATTCAACTCTATAAATACCCTTACTGAATTTATTTTTATCACACAAAAATTCTCAATCCTACACTCTCTTACTTCTACTCACAACAATTCTCCATATATTCTTAATTCACTTACTCTTTACAAATTTTATTACTCTTATTATTTATTTTTCATTCTTTAATTTCTTTCAACCTCTCAAATTTTAATACTTCAAATTTTCAATTTCAATTTATATATTTTTAATTTCTTATAATATCCTATTTTTTTTTTAATTCTTATAATCTTATATTAGTCCTATATTTTTTTCTATTCAAAAAAAATATATACATTAGTCCTATATTTTATTTTTATTCAAAAAAAAATATTAGTCCTATATTTTTAATTCTTATACTCCTAATCTCATATGGCTTATAGTGACAATCTCGGTAAGAGGCCAATTGATTTTTCTAATGTAGGAGGAGATTCACAAGAAATTGATCAACATCAATTTGTTTCTACTCAAGAATCAATAGGTGACACCCAATCTTCCTCATATTCCTCCAACGGAAAGGGGGAAGAAACAAACATCATGAATTAAGAGATAAAGTTTTTTCAATTTCTTTAGATAATGCTTCTTCTAATACTAGATCTATAGTTTTTTGCATCTCCTGATTCAATAGTGGCTTCCGAGTCTACTTTTAGTGCAGTCAAGAGAGTATTAGATGATAAAAGATCATGTTTGGCATCGGATTCCATAAAAATTTGTGTCATGAAGAAGGATTGGGATGCTGTCGAAGAGTGCACTCAAGATCAACTTGTACTAATGGGAGAAGATGACATAGATGAATGGTTGGCCATGGTTACATCATGTGAAGCCACGCCTAATGTTAGTTCTCGTGCAACCTCCGCCGGTACTTCCAATCAAGAATGAAAATGAGCTAATCCAATGAGGTACGTACCAAGAACTACGAGGGCTTTGATTCCTCTAAATTATTTAGGATACATAGGCATCTTAATTTTTTACAATATTAAGAGCAAGTCCAATTATTTTTCTAAATGATTATAAAAATAAAGAATTACGTGGGTTTTGATTCCTCTAAATTATTGAGGATACGTAGGCATCTTAATGTTTCTCAATATTCAGAGCAAACCCAATTTAGAAGTCATTTATAAATATTTAATTTATCAATCTAACAAATTTTAGTGAGTAAAAAATCAAATGTCCTTTATAAACTATAATACATTTTATAATATTTATAAGTTATCAAATAATATTAAGTCTCATATAAATTTGATACTAGTAGAAGACTACAAGTTAAAATGATATTAAAGTCGTTTATAAATTTTAATTTAGTAGAAAAATGTGTTAACTTTTAATTTTGAGAATAGTAATTAAAATCTTGTTTTTAACAAAAATATTAATTTTGGAAAAGCGTGTGTGTACTGTGTAAGTGTGTAGTGTGAAATTGTGTGTGTATATATAATTGTGTATGCATATATATATATATATATATATATATATATATATATATATATATATATTAACTATTATTGATGTATCAAGAGATTGAATTAGCTTAATTGGAAAGAACTTAAATTAAGAGCAAACTCAATTTAAAAGTTCTTTATATATTTTTAATTTATCAATATAACATAATTTAGTGATTAAAAATCAAATGAACTTTATAAACTGTAATACATTTTATAATATTTATAAGTTATCAAATAATATTAAATCTTATATAAATTTTTAATAGTACAAGACTACAAGTTTAAATGATATTAAAGTCGTTTATAAATATAAATTTAGTAGAAAATCGTGTTAATTTTTAATTTTGAGATTAATAATTAAAATTTTATTTTTAACAGAAATATTAATTTTGGAGAAGTGTGTACTACTGTATTGTGTAATTGTGTGTGTGTGTGTATAAACTATTATTGATATATCAAGAGGTAGAATTAGCTTAAATTAAATTAAATTAACAACAATAAGGTTAAGAATTCAAATCTCATTTCAAACAAAATATTTCAATTTATAAAAATTTATATATTTAAGAAAATATAAAATCCGGGCATAGCCTGGGATCGGGTTTTGGCCAGCTCCGTGTTGACACTTCTAGTTCGAACATTCTTGATTTAATCTATACTGCTATTTGGGGTCTAACTCCTCTCGTATCCTCTGATGGTTATAAATACTTTGTTCTCTTTATCGATGATTTCTTCCGTTTTATTTTGTATTTTTCCATGAAACATAAATCTGATCTCTATGATATTTTTGAAAAGTTCCGTGTCATTGTTGAGAGACTTTTCAATCGTAAGATTAAATCTATTCAATCTTATTTAGGTGCTGAGTACAAAAAGTTGCATTCATCTATCACAAAATTAGGAATTTATCATAGACAATCATGTGCCTATACACGAACAAAATGGTCGTGTAGAGCGAAAACATAGACGTATTGTCGAAACTGGGCTCACTCTCATGGCTCGTGCCTCTGTTACATCTAGGTTTTGGGATTTTGCATTTGAGACTACGGTTTATTTAATTAATAGAATGCCTTCTGCTATTTTAAATAATTCTAGTCCTTCATTCTTTATTGCATAAATCTCCTCTTTCATATTCCTTTCTTCGTGTCTTTAGTTGCCTTTGTTATCCTCACTTAGGTCCATATAATCATCACAAAATGTCCTATAGATCCTCTCCGTGTATTTTTCTTGGTTATCCTGAGTCTTTAGGGGGTATAGATGTATGGACTTACAGACTAATAAGGTGTTCATATGCAGGCATGTCTGATTTGATGAAGCAGTTTTTCCTTTTGCTACTAAAATTTCTGAGCAGAAAATTTCAAATTCTCATCCTAAATCGTAGGTTGCATCTATTCTTCACTCCGTGGTGACCAATCCAGTTTAGTCCGAACGGGGACAGCAAGCTGCACCGATTCGGACCGCCCCAGCACTATCGGCAGCGCCTATTGTGACCGAGATAGCACAGCAGGCTGTCAAACAATTGGAATGGCGCAAAGCCATGGATGGGGAATTTAATGCTTTGTTGCAAAATCAAACATGGTTTCCAGTTCCATCTAAACCTGAGCGAAATGTAATTGGATGTAAATGGGTGTTTTGAATTAAGAGGAAAGCGGATGGTTCAATTGAGAGATACAAAGCAAGATTGGAAAAGGTTTGTAGTAAAAAAGGAAAAATGGAAAAGAATCTGTAATTCGAGAAGGCATAATGTTCTAAAATTATTTCTAGGTGCTTTTTTTTTTTTTTTACTATTAATCTAATAAATATGAATATAAGGAAGATTTTACAAAAAAAAAAAAATAGAAATATATCGATTATTAATAATTTAGATTAAAATTGCAGTCCGTTATTTTACTATTAATCTAATCAATCAATACTATAATTAAAAACAAAATCCTCCATTTTAACATCCCGTCCAAACAGTTAATAATAATAAAGTTAGTAGTAAAAAAGGAAAAATCAAAATGAATCCGTAATTTGAGAAGTCATAATGTTCTAAAATTATTTCTACACGTTGTTTTACTATTAATCTAATTAAAATGAATATAAGGAATATTTAAAAAAAAAAAGAAATGAAAAGAAAAGAATCGGTTATTAATAATTTAGATTAAAATTACATGACGTTATTTTACTATTAATCTAATGAATATAAGGATGATTTTGCCAAAAAAATTTTGAAAAGAATCGGTTATTAATAATCAATACTTTATACTATTATTAAAAAGAAAATTCTCATTTTTAACTTCTCACCCCTCGGGTTGATCTCGGCTCGTTGTTCTTTTTCTAATAGAGTGTTAATCACATGGGTTACTCTTTGATTTGGTATTGAGACTGACTCCTCGAGTGTCCATTCAGATATAACATTTTAGTCACTCAGGTAACCATTCAGTTGAGATTCGAATATTGAGAAGACTATCTATGTTTAAGAAACAAAAAGAATTAGGGGCCTAAACTCCAAAGTTTGGTATCATAAAAAATCCTACAAAGTGTTCCTAACACACACAAACACACACACATACACACACACACACACACACACACAGATTTTGGATCAAATAAAAAAACTTCTACAGGTAAAAAATGTGCACAAATTTTGACCGTAGATGCAATCCTAATCAACAACTCAAATTGAATACTAATTAAAAAACGCGTGGTGGCATATTTGTAATTTTTAGTAAGTTTTTCAGATTTTCTTTTGTATTCGAGTGCACATTTTTCTTCTTCGAGTGCACATTTTCCTTCTTCAAGTACATATTTCTCTTCTACGAGTGCATCTGTTTTGTTTCAGTACTTAGTTTCTCCTTTGAGTGCACATCTTTGTGCCTTTGAGTTCAAACTTTTCAAACTTTTCTTTTACACACAAGGCAAATAACACTTTGGTAATTTCAACTCTAAGTAACAAGCATACACAAGTTAAACAACTTAGAGTGTGCAGCGGAATAAGTTAACCGTAAAGTGTTATACTTGATTGTGTAGTGCTCAAAGATGAATTCTTTACATGCGTTCTCCTACTCCACTCGTCTCCTTTCACTCCAAGGAGGAAATTCACTATTCTTCGATCACCCAGATACAATAGTGAATCAGTGTCCACCGACACTTCCCGAGTGCTTCGCACAAAGCTACACTCCACCAAGGTTTTTCACAAGCTCCTCTTGTTACTCCGCCTTCCCGAGTACTTCGCACCAAGTTGTACTCCTACACCACGAGAACTACGCACAAGGCTACTCTCTCACAGGGTTTTCACAAGCTCCCCTTGTTACTCTGCCCTTTACAACAAGTGCTACGCACAAAGCTACACTCAACCAGGGAAGAACGTAGACTGCAAATGCAACCATGGAAGAACGCTCTCATCATCAAATATTTTAGGAAAGCCTTGTCGCTCCCAACGTTCCAATACCGCCTCTCACGTATGTGGGAATTGCAGGGGAGGATGGATTTGGTTGATCTGGGCTATGGATTCTATGTGGTGAGATTCACGGTGGCTAAAGATTGTATGCACGTGCTGATGGACGGCCCGTGGAAGCTTTTCGATAATTACTTGGTTGCTCAAAGGTGGCAACCGAAGTTCAAGCCGGGAACTGCCAAGATCACGAAAATGGCGATCTGGGTGCGTCTTCCAGATCTCCCAGTTGAACTCTTCGGGTAAAACTCTATCAAGAAGATTCTCGAACAAGTTGGCAGTCCATTGAAGCTAGATCGGACCACTACTAGGTTGGAGAGAGGCAAATTCGCCAGAGCTTCCGTCGAACTCGACGTGACAAAAGCGCTTGTTGCAAGAATCAGGGTGTGTGGGGAAGTACAGTATGTGGAGTATGAGGGGTTTCATTTAGTATGCTTCTCATGTGGTGAATTTAGCCATAGAGATATGACTTGTCCTCATTCTACCAAGTCTACCATAGTGGAAGCCCAAAAAGACTGCGAGGAAACCCAGGAAGTTCCACCAGAGGAAAACACCTAGAAGACAGATTTACAAAAGTGGCTAAAGAGAAAGCCCCTTTTGGGTCTTGGATGCTAATAGCTAAAAAAAAAAAAAGAACCAACCCATAAAAAATAAACAAAATCAAGGAAAACAACATCAGAATTCCCATGCTGCCAATGCCAACAAGTTCGCGACCCTGGGTGATAACGACAGAAAGAATAGAGGTGCTAAGGCAGAAGGGGACGTCTCAAGTGAAAAGCAAGTCTACTCAGGCCAAAGGTAAGCAAGTTGCTACGGGTAACACTTCTAACATTAATTTTTCTCCTTCTTTGCATGGATTGGAGACCCTTCATGACACGCCAGTTTTCATGGAAGGGGGAAGCCACAAGGCTGGCACGTCCAAACTGGGGAGAAAACAAAGAAGAAAAAAGGGTAATGCGGTTGTCGAAGAGTAGTCTTCCAACAAGGGCTCGGGTAAGTCCCAGGTCCAGACAGAAAATTTGAACCAAGAACAGACTCCAGGTCCGCCAGGCTTTGTGTTTGGGTTTCAGACACAGGTTTCGGTCATGGAGCTTGTGAATGATGTCACGCCTAACATACATGTGCTGCAGAATGATGTCACGCCTGGGGGAACGGTGCTCAATCCCCTCATCCCCCGTCGCCTGTCCAATGATTGTGCTCTGTTGGAATGGTAGGGGGATTGGGAACAAGTAGGTTGTGAGACATGTGAAACTTTTATTGTCGTCTTAAAAATCCAATTGTTTTTATCTCCTTGAAGCAAAAACCAAGGACAAGAATAAAATGGTCAAGATGGCACATAATATGGGGTTTACTAATCACTTTATGGCGGACCCTATCGGCTTTGTGGGTAGTCTCCGCCTTCTCTGAAAACTTGACCATATTACCTTTGATATTTTGGAGTATAATTCCCAGACGATCCATGGGAGAGTTAGCCTAGATAACAACGAGTTTGTTAGAATTTCCTTCTGTTATGTCAGACCTAGTCTGGTGACCAAGGATCATTTTTGGCGTTCTTGCTTGGATTACACGGACAAAGCGAAAGAACAGTGGATTATCCTCAGGGATTTCAATGACATTGCAATAGAGGATGAGCATTGGGGGAGCGATAATGTCAATTGTAGTGTCATCAACAAGTTTACAGAGGCTATCAATGCATTTAAACGCATTGACATGGCTTCTGGAGGGCATAGGTTCACTTGGGTGCGCTAAGTGGGTAGCCTGACTACCCTCAGAGAAGGCTGGATAGAGTCATGTGGAACGTGGAGGCCCAACTCAACTTCCCGAAAGCTAAAGCCTTCGTCCTGGGAAGAGCCCACTCTGATCACCACCCAATTATGTGTAAGTTTCATGCTGGAGAGGCCCCACCTCATAATAATAGGCCCTTCAGATTTGAGGCTGCTATGTTGACTTGGGAGGATTACGATGACATTTGGCGGGAGGCGTGGGAGGGTCAGGACGATAATGTTGTTATGGCTATTGACCGCGTCACAAAAAAAAAAAAAAAAAAAAAAAAAAAAAAAAAAAAAAAAAAAAAAAAAAAACCAAGAGTGGAATTACAAGATATTTGGAAATATTTTCAAGCGCAAAAGAAGAATCCAGGCTCGCATCCGCTGGATTCAAGAATCTCCCTTTTATAGTTCTCGAGGTCTTCAGAATCTAGAAAAAAGGTTGATTAGGGATCTTAATGAGACTCTCAACCAAGAGAAGATCCTGTGGTACCAAAAATCAAGAGCGGATTGGATCAAAGATGGAGACCGGAATACCTCTTTCTATCACAAGTCAACGACTATTCGGCTATTCGCAGAAACCAAGGACGAATTCGGCTTCTCAAAATTAATGGTGAGTGGTAGGACGAATTCGGCTTCTCAAAATTAATGGTGAGTGGTGTTCCAATAATGATAGCATCAAAGAGCATATTAATAACTTTTTTAAATGTCTTTTTGACAGGGATCTTTCGGTTAACACTTCTGGCCCGGGAAGGGGCCAACCCTTTACACTTTGCAAGCCAACAGGCTCATGAACCCGACTCTTATTGAATAAGTGCACATATCCATTTTTAGCATGAAAAGATTCGATAGTCCGGGCCTGTAACCCATAAATTTTAAAACTTTTAACGCTTATGAAATAAAGGTAATTCTATTATCAAATCCCAAACAGAGCATAAACTAAACATAAATGTCGGGGTGCTATGCCACATCTGAGCTGGAGAACTCAGATGCACAGGCTAAACTATCCAATAATAAGAAATTCCCAGATCAATATCTAGTACAATCTCAAGGCACGCAGGCCGATAATAGAACTAATCTAGCTATGTCCACGGGTCCGACTAGCGCGCTCCGGAGCTACTCATCTGTGCCTAAAAGCCAAATATATCTGTTCAGCGAATAATGCTGGTAACCCACTCCAACGCGTTAAGTACAATATAGGTAGATATAAGGGAAAATCATTTTGAAGTCGGAATACATATATACCTATGAAACTCTAATTTAAAACCGATAGTAGACTCAATCAAGCAATAGCAGACACATTGAATATAATTAATCATGCACATAAAGATTCCAACACACATCCTAAGGTCACAAGACTATCCAATATCAATCCTATCAGTGTCCAATTACTATTTCAGTCACAATCAACAATAAGACACGTATGCACATATGGTGGTGCCGCAGGACCCTTCACGTGCCCATAATGCATATAGCTCTGACATGGCCCGGCATCACTTTACTTGTACTGCAGCACAAGGAGATTGATCGCAACCAATCAATTAATCGCAGCTCATTTATATCATAACGTTTGATCGCAACCAAACGGTGGACCGTAGTCCTATTATCATGTATATCTGATCCCAACCAGATTATGGACCGCAGCCCTATGTATGTATATATATATATATATATATATATAACAGCCGATGGTTCTCAACCCATCCAATTGCCTGTATAGCCGACCGATCGCAACCGGTCAGTTTAATACCTGATGGTTCTCAACCCATCAGATAGTCATTATAGCCAATTGATCGCAACCAATTGGGGTATCATGCACAATTAACATAGAAGCCAAACAACATGCAACCCATATTAACACATAACGAGGGGGGATCATCGGGGAACACTTATCCTAATATAACTCATACGTAACACACCACATTAAACCACTCATGACACTCCTAAGGGATCATACACCTTCCTCCTAGGTCAATGGGATACCAATTCAACTAGCATGCAATACACAAGACTCTTTTATCCTAAGAACAGCACCCGATACATCAAACTAGACTCACACACGACAAACGGGGTACAACGGGACACAACGGGAAACATCAAACGGGGAAAAACACCATGGTTTGCACCAACATTCCAGCGGGTGCCCGGCGGGTGGAGGTCCACCCGCCAGCGGCGGCCTGTAAACCAGCGGGTGCTCAGGCGCCTGTCCGCTGGGAAGAGGGCACGGGGCAGCGGGTAGGTGGCGGGCACCCCTGCCCCTACCTACCCCCCCACTGACTCCTATGTAATATTTTGGTCCTGGGATTCATTGTGGAACCTGAAACCATGTCCAGACACATTCAAGTACAAACGACGACACCACGTATTCAAGTAACGGATTTAAACCAAGAACCACACCAAATACATCCTAACACGACTCCTAAACATGCCAAGACTCAACACCCGAACGTTCAAAATCTCACTCAAACATACCAAAACCACATAATACGAAATCCACGTTTATTACCCTAGGGCTCTAGTCATAACCAAAATACAAGATCATTCATATAACTTATCATGGTATCAAGAACATCAAGATTATCACATAAGCATCAAGATCAACACATAATCATCCAGATTATCTCACGAACACCATATAAATCTTGAAAAGCTTTATCAAGACTCGAACACTGAATCATATATCAAGAAAGCCAATGAAGAACATATAGCAAGGAAAATAGGTTTTGTTGAGACATGGGTTACCTCTTAGCCTTAATTAAAATTCTTGGCTACTAAGGTTCTTTCTCTAAGATCCCCTCCTCGTGGTTTCTCCTACGTTTGGTGACAGGGGAATTCCTGGGGAATCTTGTGTGGTGGAATCAATCGTGGTGGGATTTCTAGGTGCCTCCTAACTCCTGATATATATAGTTAGGAGTCCTAACTAAGGTCTGAATGGTAAGGATTTTATTACTTATTCTATTCCTTATAGGACTAAGGGATTGGTTTAAGGATAAGGGTCCATGATCCATGGTGGACCCTCCTTAATTAATTAAGGGGATCCTACCCCAATCAGGTCCCTTTTCTAATTATCATTTTTGGTAAACAATTAGACAATTAGTCTGGGTTAGAGGCCATAACACGGGGTGTTACAGTGCCCCAACGGGATTCAGGTCGCTTTTTATCAGCACTATTGGAGTATTGTGGAAGCCTCCATTACCAATATGGTAAATTATGCCTTGAAAAGTAGGATGATTCCCGAGAGTATGTTGTTTGCGCACATCACCCTTATTCTGAAAGTTGACAGATAGGAGAATGCAGGGGATTTTTGGCCTATTACTCTCCGCAATGTGGCCTTCAAAATTATTTCAAAGGTGCTTGTTAACAGGCTTCGGCCTTGGATGTAGAAGCTCATAGGCCCCCACCAGAACAGTTTCCTGCCAGGTAGATCTACTATGGACAATGTCATCCTCACCCAAGAAGTTATTCATTCCATGAATCATAAGAAAGGGAAGATAGGCACGGTAGTGGCTAACTTGACCTTCGAAAAGACTATGATAGCTTGGATTGGAATTTTTGAAGATCACGTTGCAAGAGTTTGGTTTCCCGGAGAGTTTTTGTTTGGTTAGCCCTCGTCACGGTTTCCTACACCATGTCTATTATTTGGAATGGTGAGAAATTACCATACATTCAACCTAAGAGAGGATTGCATCAAGGGTATCCTCTTGCGCCATATCTTTTTATCCTTGCCATGGAAAGGCTTTCGTGGGATATTCCGGAGAGAGTCAAAGAAGGTATCTGGAAACCGATTCGTCTCACAAGAGGAAGGCTTAGCGTCTCGCACCCCTTCTTTGCAGGTGACCTTATGTGTTAACAAAAGACACCAATAGTGTATGAAAATACACAACAATGAAATGCAAAAAATACACAACACACCTAAAAAAAAATACACCATATAACTCCCTACCCAAAATGGTGCATTTTCGAACACTGTGTGGTGCTTTTATTCATACCTAATGGTGGTGTGTGTGTGTGTGTGTGTGCGCGCGCGCGCGTGTGTGTGCGTGTTTAAGTTCAAGTGCTGGTGAATGCTTCCCGTGCGATTGTGTGAGTGATTAATGTGCGTGAGTTTTGTACTTTATGTTCGTGAGTCTTGTGCTTAAGGTGCGTGAGGTTTGTGCTTAATGTGCGTAAGTTTTGTACTTAAGGTGCACGAGTCTTGTGCCTAAGGTGCATGAGTTGTGTGCTTAATGTGCGTGAGTGTGTACTTAATGTGAGCTGTTGTTGAAACTTTAAAGTGCATGAGTTTTGTGCTTAATGTGCGTGAGTTTTGTGCTTAAGGTGCGTGATTCTTGTGCTTAAGGTGCACAAGTTTTGTACTTAATGTGGGTGAGTGTACACTTAATGTGAGTTATTGTTAAAACTTAAGATGGGTGTGTTTTTGTGCTTAAGGTGCGTGAGTTTTGTGTTTAAGGTGCATGGAGGTTATGCTTATGATGCGTGAGTCTTGTGCTTAAGGTGCGTGAGGTTTGTGCTTAATGTGCGTGAGTGTGTAGTGCTTAATGTGCGTAAATTTTGTACTTATGGTGCACGAGTCTTGTGTCTAAGGTGCATGAGTTGTGTGCTTAATGTGCGTGAGTGTGTACTTAATGTGAGTTGTTGTTGAAACTTTAAAGTGTATGAGTTTTGTGTTTAATGTGCGTGAGTTTTATGCTTTAGGTGCGTGATTCTTGTACTTAAGGTGCATAAGTTTTGTACTTAATGTGCGTGAGTGTGCACTTAATGTGAGTTATTGTTAAAACTTAAGGTGCGCGTGTTTTTGTGCTTAAGGTGCGTGAGTTTTGTGTTTAAGGTGCGTGAAGGTTATGCTTAAGATGTGTGAGTTTTGTGCTTAAGGTACGTGAGTTTGTGTTCTGAATGTATTTTGTTTGTGTGTTTAATGTGCATCTATTGTGTACTTAAAGTGCGCTAGTGTAATGCTTAATGTGAGTCCACCCGCACAACCGCACGGGAAGCACCACCCGCACCTAATCCCTTCCCTATCTGCCTGATGGTCGAGGTACCACATTCTCCTCCTCGGCTGCCTAATGGTCGAGGTAAGTTGACATCTCCCTCAAGTTGAGCTCCCAGGGCTCGGGGTAGCCAAGTGCTTGTCATATCGAGCTCCCTCAAGGTGGGCGAGATGGAGGTTGGCATTCTTTGGGAGGCCTCGGGGCCGAATGTGGGTATAGAAACCTCTTCTAAGCCCTACCACGAGGCGGGTCAATGCAGCGGCGCCTTGTTAGATGGTGATCATCCCCTCTTGGAGGCCTGGGGCTGGAAGGGGGGAGGTAGGAGGCGACCCACCGTTCCGGTTATTGTTGAGACGGCCCCGTAGGTCCCTTGTCGACCTCACGGAAAGGGTTTGTTGCCGGCTGGCGATCCCGTTGAGGCCTATTCCCGCTCGGGGTGCAACGAGCGTTGTGGAAACCGTTTGAATCACGAGAGGGTGATCTCGTTATTTTCATAGCTAGTAGAATATAGAGCACACTCGAGCTTGTATGTCGAGCTCTTAATGTAAGCACCAATGATGGATTTAATTAACCCGAGGTAGCCCGAATTACTAAATCCGATAAATAAAGAATAAATAATAAAGTAGGAAAAGACAAGAAATATATGTCGTGGAGACAATTCTTGTATTAATGTAGTGTTGGTAGGAAGATTACAAGTAGATGTAATTTTTGGACAAGTGAATTAGATAGATAAGAGATGTCATAACAAGACAACAATGTGTGTTCTTATACTAAGCTTCCTCCTAACCGCCCCCATGAGAATAGGGTGGGTGGTTGGATCTTGTTGACCGAGTCCACGCGTGTATAGCACAATGCTGAGGGCACCCCAGGCTGAGGTCACCTAGCCTCTAGCCGAGGGCACCCCGGGCCGAGGCCTCCTCTAGTCAATGGCACCCCGAGTCATGGTCGCCTCTAGCCGAGGGCACCCTAGACCGAGGACGCCTCTAGCTGAGGCACCTCGGGCCGAAGATGCCTCTAGCTGAGACCACCCCGGGTCGAAGACGCCTCTAGCCGAGGCCACCCCGGGCCGAAGACGCCTCTAGCCGAGGCCACCCCTAGTTGAGGCCTTCCCCAGGCTGGGTAATCCTCCGGGTTGCTTCCATTTCTCCTCGGGTCAGTTTGGTCTAGGTCCATCTCTAATATATCCATCAATACTATTTGACAATATTACTCAAATTTTAATAGTATAAGACTATTTTGGGCGGAAAGTTAAAATAGAGGATTTTTTTTATTATTATAAATAGTATAGATAGATAAGCTAAATGATGAGGGATACATATACATTGGAAAAAGGGAAAATTAGCAACGACGAATAACCAAGAAATTAAAAATACTCATTCACAATTTGAACTCCTATATCAACGACTTGTAATTTGAATACGTAAAACTTAATTCGTCCACAACTTGATTCGAGTGAAAATAATTTAATTTTCTTTAATAAAATTTTGTTTTCATTTTTTTTAACAACATCATGGATTGGCTTAACACGTTATGATAGCTAAATTGAGATTGAGATAAGCCCTATAAATAAAGCGTTGTGGAAAGTATGATGAACGTAAAGTTTGGGGAGCAAAAAATTCTATGGTCCTCGCGAGGCTTAAACCCGCAACCTTTGGCTCATAATACCAACACTCTAACCAACTGAGCTACAAGACCATTGATATTATATAATTTATGTTTAAAAGTACAATTCCATCTACATAAAACAGTAATTAACAACTCTACAAATAATTTCTGCTCGTGAACCATTTAATCATTTTCATTAGAAAAAAAAAAAAACCCCCCGTTTCATTAGTCTTCTCAAAGTCAATGACCTTATCCACTTTGACGAATAAGGATTGTCATTGATGTAGGAAATTTATTTAAGTAGAAGCAAACGGAACAGTCAATTCAAAGAATAAAATTTAAGTTGTGTCGTCACACATATTTTCATAAAATTTATTCGCTACCTCTGAAGAGTACGTAGAGGAGCTTGTAGCGTCCGTCTCCCGATTAAGATAAAATGAATATAAACAAAGGTGCTAGAAGTGTTGTAAGTTGTAACGTCAGTTTTTCAAGATGAAATGTAGATAAACAAAAGTACAAGGAGCATCAATCTCCCATGATAAAAAAAAGTGCTAGAAGCATGGTAACATCAATCTCATAAGATAAAATGGATTTGAACAATGGAGCATTAAGAATTTTAGGAAAACTATGATATTACAATGTTGAAGTGCATGCACACGTGTCATCCTTTTAATAATAATTATTGTCCACAAGGGCAGCTCAACTCGTCATGGAGGTGAAAGTTGGAAAGAATGACCAGGGACTGAGTCTCACCAGCGGCAGTGTGGGAGCAACCTCTCAAAGTGAGGGGGGCTCCTTGTGCACAGGGAGCAAAGGTCTAGCCTTTGTGGTTCATGTTCAGTTGAGTTACCATGATTTACATCCTCCCAGATGTTCTGTCGGGCCCTTAGGGTTGGGGTTCAACCTTTTGGAAAGAATAGTAATTATTATAATATTATTATAATAATTATAATAATAATACATTTATTATATAACAATAAAATTATGTATATAAAAAAATATATGGAAAGTTTGCATCTCAACTCTCATTTTATTTGTCCCACATTGGTAGGGAAGAAACGAGTGTCGAGAGCTGTGAACTCAAAATTTTGCAGTTGTATATTATCTACAAATATTTATGAGATGGGCATGAATCGACTAATCAAGTACTTGAAGAGTGATTGGTTGTTCCTACCCTATACCTTTATTTCAAGTTCATGAAAATTGATATCACATCCCCGCGTCACTACTCACTTGAATTTCAAAAGCAACATGCAACATGTTACATGTAAAAAAAAATGGAAACGAAAAATCTATTTTGATTGTTGTTCATTTACTTGAATTAAAACCACAATATGTAACCATGCATTATGTGTTGCGGATTTTTGGGATTTGTTACATGTTTGGTACATTCTTGATTAGCTCTCTCTCTCTCTCTCTCTATACATATATATATATATATATATATATATATATATATATATATATATATATATATATATATATATATATATATATATATATATATTTTGAATCCGGTGCACCCCCTAGTTAGCCGGGTTCGTGAGCATGCTTCTTGGTCGTTGATGGGTTTTTTTTGAACGGTGAGATGGTGTGTTGATGGAATACACGTGTGTCTGTTTTAGGGGTTGTTTTGTAATTTTCAGTTGGCATATATTATGTCTAGCCATATTAACGGAGGTAATTTTGCAAAGAGAGTAGATAAAATAGGAACTTTGTCTTGTTATCTCCGTTGGCTGACTGTGTCTCGGTCTCTTCCATTTCCCAAGCAGCTCTCTTCCTTTTTTCACCCGCTTCCTCTCCACTTCGCATAATCTCTCCGGCGTACTCAAAGTTGTGGTTTTTTCATGGCTGGTTCAAGCAGGAGGCTGTCCAAGAGGCTTAGGGGAATCTCTTCTGCTTCAAATACCGGTATTATGTTCATCCATTATTTTATTTTTTTGTCCTTTTTCCGTTCGTGTTTTTGGTTTTCCATGGTCGGGTTTTAACCGGCGTTCTGTACCAGCGGGTATGGTTGTGGGTTTTTGGATTTTTGTATTTTTTTTTTGTTTGTAGTTCCTCTGGGCGTTATATTTTTCTGGGTTTTTCATCGCGGTTTTACGACTGGTGGTCGTAGATTCAAGTAGGGTTGGTGGGCGGCGAGTGTGTTATTGTCGCTGGTCGAATTCTGGGTTTAGGGTTAGGGTTACGGTTTTTTTTTTTTTTTTTTTTCTAATCGGTTGGGGTATTAATGGGGAGTGGTTCGATGGTGCTTCGTTTATGACTGTGAAAATGTTAGCCGGGTTCTTTTTTTTTTTTTTTTTTTTGTTTGTTTGTTCATGGTGGGGGGCGTTGGCGTGGGGGTTATGTGGTTGGTGTATTTGGGGATTATATATGCTTCGAGCTTGGAGGCGGGTGTGGGGTTTTATTTTTGTGTACTGTAGCTAGATGGTTGGTGTTTTTTGTTTTTATTTCATGCAATGTGTATTTTTGTTTTAGTATTTGCTCAATTTTTTTTTGCTAGGGGTACGAGGCTTCAAATGTGTGGGTAATTGGCTTGTGCGCGTTTTTGTTGTTTGCAGTGGTAACATGTTTACTTTTCATGTTATTTATATTTCGATTAATGTTGTTTTTTTGTTGTATTGTGTATGGTTTTTTCAGATAATGTCAACCACTTTGTGTCTTCCCTTTTTTTTTCCAACCCAGAATGGGGTCTGGGTTTTGGATTTTTTGGTGGGGTAAATGCATATGGGTCCAATAGTTTAGTGTGATAGTGTCTGGAGTTGTAATCTGCATTATGGTTTTGTGTTTTTATTTTTTCGTGATGGGGTGGTGGGCTACTGGTTTTGGGTGGGGTGGTTGTTATGTTGTAGTTGTTACTCTGTGCATGTTAGGGGTAAGGTGTGGTCGGGTTTGTTACTGTTGGTTTTATTTCGGTTTTGTACGTATGTGTGTTCCACCACTTGTATTGGTTGTCTGTGTGTTTATTTCTGTTGTTTTTTGGGTTTTTTGGGCTTACGTAATCGGTGGAATAGGTTTGTGCGTAGCAGTATGTTCCTTTGTGCAGGTTAGAGTGTAATGTACAAGCTAATTGGCACTAGTTTTTTTAACGGGGGTTTTCATTTTGGTTGGTGCGCGTCTGGAATTCCGTCGTTGCGTGCTTTTTAATTTATTTATTATATCTTAGGGGTTCGGGGTGGTTCGCGGCAAGTTAGATTTAAAGTGTGGTCTCTTTCTATTGATATTTTGTTTGTCATGAATTGTTTAATATCGAGCATCTTTATTCCGATAGATTGCTTTACATTTACAAATCTATTGTATGTGCGTACAGGATACCACTGTGTGCGTTTTGCTGTCATTCCTAAACAGTGTTGATTTGAGTTTAATTACAATTTAATTTCTGTATTCATTTGGAAATAAATGTGTAGTAGTCTTTTTTATCCTCAATCTGACCATGATTTGGATGATATCAGTCATCCTAATCGTTGAAAGTTGTGTAATTTTTTTTAGCACCAGTTTGTGCGTATTACTTTACCAGCGTGTGCATATACCTGTACAATGTTTATTTTGATGTAATTGGAATTTAATTTTCATTGTTACTTTGAAAATAACCTTGAAATTATTTTAACCACACCTTTGTGCATATAACTGTTCCAGCGTGTGCATGTTCCTGTGTTGCTTAACATCGTTTATTTTAATGTTTTTATATTTTATTTGCAGTATTACTTTTGGAAATAATCATGCAATGGACTGTTTAATCTATAACTAATCTGGTAGTTTGTACTAGTTTCTAGTGGTAGCTTACAGTGACGATGTTACTGGTTCTAACTGATCATGAGTTGGCTACTCTCAATCTTCTTAACATTCATGAGATGCAAAATTTCTAAACAACAAATGTATGTGCGTATAAAGCATCCAGCGTGTGCATTCTGCTGTTTATAGGGGGTTGTATTTTATATTACGTGCATTTTTCTGATATGTGCAAATTATATTTGGAATTATTTGGCTGCCTCATTTTGATTCCATTTTCTGCGTGGGGGAGATTGTAAGGGGGGGGTTTTTCATTTGTTTTTGGCAGGGGGCTTGTGCGTCCCTAATTCATGTGTGCTTATATTCAGTTTTTCCTTTTTTCCTTCTTGTGTGTTTTAACTGTTTTGTATCCAATCATTGTAGACTATTGGTGAAATTTATGCACCCAAGACTGACGTGTTAGCTGGAGCATTGGAGGACATGGTCCAGTTTCTGTGTTTGGGTTTGGGGTTTGGGCTTGTGCATCACGATTGTTTTTTCCTGTTTTTTTGCATTTAAGTGGGTGCGCTATAGGTCTTTGGTTGGTGCGTATGTCCTTTTCTATCAGTTCTATGCTGTCGTGCAATTGTATTTTTTATGTAATGGTATTTTTTTTTGTTTTGGTTTATGTGATTTACTTTTGCCATTCCCAGGTGATTTTGCGGTTGATCCGGTTGTTGCTGTCGATGTGGTGGCACGTTTGCCATGGACCGATGCTGCCGAACGTCCGCCTCAGCCCGCACAGCCAGCCCCGGTGTTGGATGGCTTAGATGTTGAGCCTAATGAAGTTGATGACGCATTGTTCTCCCCTTTGAAGATTCGCGTTTCTCCGAAGCATCTGGTTAAACCGATGAAGCTGTTTAATGCTTGCCAAATGATAATGTTTTTAGTGGCATCGTTGGTGTGTTCCTGGATGTTTGTTTGGCTTACGAATTTTCATGTCAACATTGCGTGTTACATATGTTTCCCATATTTCACTTTCAATTTGTGGTTTTTTCCCCCCTCTGGTTTTTTAACGGTCGTGCGAACATGTGTGCCAGGGGAAAACTAACCCAAAACAGAAGAATAACGCCTGCACTATGCACTCACTTCGATCCCCTAATGCACAAACTGATAAATGCATGCATAAGCCTCAGTGTTATGCACAGACTAGTCGCATACTACGCACTAACGGTGCACAGAGTTGCATACGCGCCATATTATTATTTGATAATAACTCTTGCTTACAGTGTAATGCATTCACATATTCACAACTACGCACAAAGCATAATTTCAAATACAAAACAATTGTCATGTCGTGCAAACATGGGTGCCAGCACAAAACTAACCTAAATCAAATAAATAAAACCCAACAAGTACTATGTAGTAACTTGTATTCACTAATGCACCCGACGACACATGCCTTTATTCAGCCACAACGATATGCACCGACTGGTCACCTGCTACGCACATAGCAGTACACGGAGATGCATATGCACCATTTTAGTATTTATTAACAGCTCTTGTTTACCATATAATGATCCACTTAGTCGTTAACCGTCATTTATTCACTCCAAGATTACACAACAGCAACAGTACGAGAGGGGGGAAAACGGCATACGCACATGCCTAGACACGCATATGCACCTACCTGTGATGCTACAAGCCATTATTGAAGTGTGCTGTTTGGTTCGCCCTCTACTCCCACCCGTTCATCAACACTACCAGTCTTCTCCACGTGTTTCTAATTTTAACAGGTGACTGCAAAATAGCTTTAACAATCAATGGTTTCAATTACCATTCATAATATCCCTAATTTAATTCTTAAGATTCCATTAATATTATATCCATAATTAAACACATAAATACAATTACGATTTAATCCTTTTGTTTTCTATATATCCTTAATTAATTTATAAATCTCTTATAATTTTAGCCATTCAAGGAAAATTAATCAATGGATATCATGAGAGCTCATGAACTCATGTATCATAGGGATGCATCGAATTCGAAGCCTATATATATATATATATATATATATATATATATATATATATATATATATATATATAGAGAGAGAGAGAGAGAGAGTTGAGTTCAAATGAAACCACTACATTATAGAGGATTGTACTGACTTGTCTAGTCGTGTGCCATTAGTCTGTATGTCGTGTGTCTGGTCTGGTGTAGTCGTGTGCCACAGTTTGTATGTTGTGTGCATAGGTTTGTTAATTAAGAGAGCTTGGATAAAAAACACCTGATGTTTACATGTATTCTTGTGTGTCATTGTGTATTAAATTGTGCGCATGATACTAATTTGTTATGTGCCCATAATCAGTCCGCAGAGTCCTCTATATATTGTGGTCCTCATGTGAACTCAACCCTATATATATATATATATATATATATATATATATATATATATAGGGATGCACTCAGGTGCGAATAAGTGCCCAGGAAGGAATATGCGAACGAATCAGCGCGCGACACGTGTCCAGATTTAATAGCTTAAAAAAATGCGGTGGCTTTTTTGTAAATAATTGAACATCGAAGTGCAAGTAAAACCATTTACAAGTGCACCTACTTTCACAGTTTCACCTATAAGTGCATGTAATTTTGTCTTGTTAGCATTCACTTCCCGCAAACATTCATGCACTTGGGTGTGCTTATAGCTATAAGTGCAACTATTTATAACTATAGATGCAACTACTTATAACTATAGGTGCACCTACTTTCACCTATAAGTGCATGTGATTTTGCCTTGTTAACATTCATTGATTTGAGTTTAGCGGGTAGTAATACCCCTGAAAACCACCCGCAAACATTCATGCACCTAGGTGCAACTACTTATAACTATGTGTGCAACTACTTAGAACTATAGGTGCAACTACTTATAACTATAGGTGCACTTAGTATTGATATTCGGTGTAAATTTTTACTTGCACCTATAATACATTTTACATGCACTTGTAATACATTTTACTTGCACTTCGATGATCAATTATTTACGAAAATGCCACCACACTTTTTTTAAAAAAAAAATCAATGTTTTTTATCCATTAGATCTGGACACGTGGACGGACAGAATCCATTCCTATTTCGCTCCTGGGCGAAGCATTCGCACCTGAGTGCGATTATATATATATATATATATATATGTGTGTGTGTGTGTGTGTGTGTGTGTGTGTGTGTGTGTGTGTGTGTGTGTGTGTGTGAAGGGATCGGGTGCGGGAGGGGGCTTCCCGTGCGGTTGTGTTGTTGGATTCACATTAATCATTAAACTGACGCACTTTAAGTGCACAACACACGCACATTAAGCACACAAACAAAATACCTTCAGAACACAAACTCACGCACCTTAAGCACAAAACTCACGCATCTTATGCACAACCCTCACGCACCTTAAGCACAAAACTCACGCACCTTAAGCACAAAAACACACGCTGACACGCATTTTAAGTTTCAACAACTACTCACATTAAGCACAAACTCACACACCTTAAGCACAAGACTCACGCACCTTAAGCACAAGATTCACACACCTTAAGTACAAAACTCACGCACCTTAAACACACAATTTATGCACCTTAAGTTTCAACAACTACTCACATTAAGTATACACCCACACACCTTAAGTACAAAACTCACGCACCTTAAGCACAAGCCTCACGCACCTTAAGTACAAAACTCACGCACATTACTCACCGCACAACCGCACGGGAAACATGCACCCGCACTGAAACTTAATTCTATATATATATATATATATATATATATATATATATATATATATATATATATATATATATATAAACAAAAGGATTTAAATTTATAAATATAATCCCACGTACCTAAGAAGAGGAGAAGAAAGATAGGGATCCAAGTCAAACGAAACACTATTTCCTTAAAACCGATTCGCTACCTCCCGAGGGTGTTAGGAGCGTTCTACCGTCAGTCTCCCAGGTTAAAATGGATCAACGATACTGTAGTTTGAGAACTCAAAGTGTAGACCTTCGGTGAACTAGAACAACGGGGTTGAACACAAGTAATTTTTAGGAATGAAAGGGTAGAGAATTTGGAGGAAGAAGACCACGTTTTAGGAGAAAAAATTTTGATTTTCTTAACTGCAAAAATCTGCCCAAACACAAGGTTTATATACGGGATTATAAATCCTACCATTAAAGTGGCTCATAATTTCAAATTAATAATCGGAATATATCATTTAAAACGGTTATACTTAATATTAAAATAATATCTGTGATTACAAAATTAAGTGCAATTAATTTGTACCGACAATTAATAACCTGTTTCAAAATACCTGAGTGTCTGAGAACTCGGTACGTTCGAAAGGTAAATTAACTTTACGGACCTTTCGGAATTAATTCGAAATGTCACTGCACCACGAACAACCACGATTTCCGAAAACCCAAACAGTCAAGTGTTCAAAAGGTGCTAAAATTGCACCTTTCGTGAAAGGTGCTGCATGAGCACCAAAGTCTTAATATTAATTAACACCACCGGCCTTTCGGTGCTAATATATCAATTCTTTTGTCTCACTACGAAGAACTTTAATCCAGTTTGACCTGACCCAAATCAGATGTAAACCCCACATATATTTGTGCCACAAAATAAGCTCTCAAAATTGTCATTTTAGCTAAAATTTCCAACCTTGAGTAATCCTCTTGAGGTATTTATACTTTGAGTGATGTCTAAAAAAGATTATAATATCATCTAAAAAGAATCAATTTTTTCTAAGGAGATTAATTTTTTTTCTTTTCACATGTTCCAAACCCAAATAATAGTGATAATGATAACGATATCCAGGTTGGACTTTTAGCTAAAATTTCCAACCTTGAGTAATCCTCTTGAGGTATTTATACTTTGAGTGATGTCTAAAAAAGATTATAATATCATCTAAAAAGAATCAATTTTTTCTAAGGAGATTAATTTTTTTTCTTTTCACATGTTCCAAACCCAAATAATAGTGATAATGATAACGATATCCAGGTTGGACTTTCGGCCATTTGGAAAGTTGTGAGTTCGAACTTCAGTGGAGGCGTTATTGGTTCTTTGTGAAAAGTTGTGAGTTCGAACCTCAGTGGAGGCGTTATTGGTTCTTTGTGTTTCAATAGGTTGAGAAAGTATATGAATAGATACTACATTGTACTAGAGTCAGTAGCATTAATTTTTTTTTTTAAAGCTACCACTACTTTTAGAGTCAACACCACCTCCACTGAGACTCGATCTTATGACCTCCCATATAAGAGAGTCACTACATGCCATCTGAGCACAAGGTGCTTCTCCACAGTAATTTATTCATTACAATAATATTATAACAATATTTTGTATTTGTTGACGTTCATCATAAACCATCCAAATAAAACTCAAGTACAGCCATATGTTTTCGAAGGAAACATACTTCTAACGTATATTTTACCATTTGCCATACAATATTAAAGTTGTTCATGTGATATCCATCTCTTAAACATGATGAAGCATTCCGCAGGTGTGATTGTTGGAGCAATGTGGTCCGATCCCTGTTACAAATATCAACTAAGAGTTATACATATATAGATATATATTTTGAGCTAATAAACAATATACTAGGAGTAAATTATCACCAAGATTTTGGCATATGTCATGTTGTTGGAGAAGGTCCTTGTATAGCTACATAACAATTGAATGATTTCATTTTAATTAGCTTTTCTTAATTATAATTCATATATCATAAATCTGCTGTTGGGGACTTTTATAACATACCCAACAATTCGATTGTTCATCCTCCAAGGTCGCCAATCATTAATGACAGAATAATTCAATGATTTTGTCCATGTTTCAGCATAAAATGAATTCACATACAAATCAGCATTTCCACTGAAATAGAAATAGCTATGATTATTTATTTAGATTAGTAAAAAGATAATCATTAAAACATATACTTAGTAGTAGATATCTTGAAGATACCTTGCAAATGTTGGTTGTGCTTGTGAGATCTTAAGATTTTTATATGGTAAGTACAATAATTGAACCATAATATCTTAATTAATTACATAATTTTTTTGTTTTGTCAATACATGAGGTGTCCCAATTATTATTACATGGACTATATGGTCCACACAACTGTGTGGTTCATAAATAAAAAATACATTTTTAATATACTAAAATTATATTATTTGTGTATGTAAAGTATATTTTTTGAAAATACATTATTTGAATACTGAAAGTACATTATTTTATATATACTATCAAATAATGTACCTTCAATATACAAATAATGTATTTTTAATATATTAAAAATGTACCTGGTATTCATGGTCCACACAACTATGAGGACCATGGTCCACACAATAATTTGCCGAGGTATCCTGAGCATACTCTAACTGTAAGAGGCACTTTTAAACCCGTACTATACTCAGACTAATCAACATTCGTACCGGACCAATCCAATTAAAGGTAAAGTGCTAGCCACATTATATTTAAGGTGCCGGCCCAATTACATCATCATATTTAAACAACAGTAAATTCTATAATATAAAAAGGTATCATGCATTCTACTATAAATAGAAACGAGTGAGGTCAATTTTGTAAACAAACTAATAATTATTTACAAAAATACAATTACACCACATTCGATTGACAGTAGTAGGCAATTAAACTGCCTCTAAGGCATTATAAAATTATTATCATTCTTTTTTTTTTGTGAAATAAAATTATTATCATTGAGTTAATAGCATCTAGCCATCTAGGGTCCTTTGAATATAATGATTTTACCATATTTAGTCCTACACTTTTAAATTCACTATTTGTGGTCCTTTGACTTTCAAATTATTATCATCGGTGGTCCAAGTTAAACATCATGGTCCTTCAATTATCAAATTTTACCCACTCAGGGTCTTTTCAGAAGGGCCACGGCTAGTTAAATTTTGAAAGTTGAAGGACATTGTGTGGTTAACTTGGGATGGCAACAATTTAAATGTCGAAGGACCATGAGTGATCAATTTAAAAGTTTAGGACTAAATGTGACAAAATCACTATACTCGCAGGACCTCATATGATATGAACTCAATTTTTATTCAAACAATTAGTAAATAAATATTTTCATTTAGAAAGAATTAATAACACACTTCACAACATTATATCATATTCACTACACTTGTATTACTGTATATTTTACAAACCTGTATATAAGAGATCTGTAACCTTTTGTGCTAAGATTTGCATGATATGCTCTAGTGTCTTTCACAGTTCTTTCATATCGCAAAGGTATCCTGCATTTAGCCCATTTTTCACCGCATCCCTATATATGTCAAAACAATCCAAAATTGAAGGATATATAGTCTGTTTTACAATAATACTAGGATCAAAGGATGTGTTTTGAAAAAAAAAAAAAAAGAAGATTAAAATGGACTAACACCTATAAATTTAGGATAAAAAATGGAATTAACTCTAAAATTAAAATATAAAAAATATATATGTCTCATATGGTTATACGTCCGAATTAACTTCTTAAAAACATTCCATACAAAATATATTTTTTTTTGGAATAAGGGTCAAATTAATAGGTCATTGAACATCACACAATAATGCAATTAGGTCACGAAACTCAAAAAAGCTACAATTAAGTCCCTAAACCAACCAATTTCAAACAATTTGTCCAATTTACAAATTTTTCCCCTTTCTAACAAGTGACCCAATTTAAAATATTTTTAAAAAATAATTTTTTTAAAAAAAATAATTAAAATAAACTAAAATTTGAATAAAAAAAAAAAAAAAACACTTCGTCTCCGGCCATGGAGATGAAGGTATCTTCCGTCTCCCGCCGGCAAAGATCCCTTCTTCGTCTCTGGCTGGAGACGGAAGATACCTTCGTCTCCATGGCCGGAGACGAAGAGTCTCTTCGTCTCTGGCCATGGAGATGTGACTCTTCCTCTCTAGCCATGGAGACTCATGGAGACGATGATGCCTTCTTCGTCTCCGGCCAGAGACGAAGAAGGTTTCCTTGTCTCCGGCTGGAGACGACCTTCGTCTCCATGGCCGGAGACGAGGTTTTTTTTTTTTATTTATTTTAATTATTTTTTAAAAATATATATTTTTTAAATTGGGTGACCCGTTTGAAAGGAAGAAATCTGTAATATATTTGTATACAATGAAACACAAAAAGCCAATATCACCTCCACTGAGGCTCAAACTTACAATCTCTCATATAAAGGAGCAACTTAGTGCCATTGGACCACAGTCCACAAGGTCCTTGGCAATTTTAAAATTATTGTGCAAGTGGTATTTTTTTTTAAACATTATGTAAGTGGTATTAAATCAGTCCTTATCAACAACATTTTAAAATCTTTTATTTATTTATTTATTTATTATTATTATTATTTATTATTAATATTATTATTATTATTTTGTGGAGAGAAACCTTCCGTCATTACACTTTCCATTTATTAAGAAAATTTAAAGAAAAAGAAAAAGGAAATTATTACCTTCCGAACATGCAGGGCCTCTAGAACGTTATCATCATGATTCATCCAATGAGATGCAATTACTGCAGCCTAATATGTTGCATTTAATATCCCAATTAGGAACATTAATTTATTCTTTGGAAAAATTAAGATGAAAGAACAAAAAAGTTGAGGTTGAATTTTAAAAGTAATTATGAAATTACAAAAAAAAAAAAAAAAATGCAGCTCAATATTTTTCGAGTATTAGATATGTGGAGATTTAATTAATTTAGAACGAAAAGTGATTTTGGATGTTTATGGATTTAAAAAAAAAAAAAAAAAAAAAAAAAAAAAAAAAACAAATCAATTTTTTCCTCCAAATATATGTGATTTGTTCTATATTATTATTGTTAAAAATTATAAAACATATTAAATATTTTGAAATTTATTACAGATGAGGCAATCTCATACAAAAGAAATTGGGTTACAAATTAATAGTTTAAATAAATAAGATCTTACCTTAAATATTAAATGACGATCAAAGGCATGTATATTGTATCCACGAAACCTTTTAGCATCATTTTCTTCTCCAATAACATTAGGCCAATAAAAATGTGGCCCGGTATTCAGTAAACGCAACTGCACATTATTGGACATGCCCCATTAAGACAAAAGAACACACACACACACACACACACACACACACACACACACACACACACACACACACACACATATATATATATATATATATATATATATATATATATATATATATATATATATGGTCAAGTTCCCGTGTAAACAGTGCTTCTTGTGCATCTTTGTGGTCACTCATCATTAGATATGTATGAATGCATCACAGAGTGTTTGGAAATGCAATATTATGTGTGGTGTATTTCTGAATACTCTGTTGTGCATTTATGTATACCTGATGGTGAATCCATACCGGTCACACGGCAAACACTGTTTGAATTTGAACCATATCTATATATGTGTGTTTTGCAACCTAATGGTGAATTCGCACTGGTCATACGGGAAACACGGTTCGCATTTGAAACACACACACACACACACACACACACACACACACACACACACACACACACACACACACACACACACACACACATATATATATATATATGAAAATTTAAATTTAATGCGGATGGTAAAAATATTATACTCTTAGAGAAAGTGTCGATAATATATGTGCAACTTTAATAAATAATTGTGCAATTGATTTAAAATGCATCACTTTACATTTTGAGTCTTTGTTATATACGTATATTCATGATCCATATATATGTATTTGCAAATATATGTGTGGTTTGCAAAAATAAGCATATGATTATTTGTCAAATATTAAAAATATGTTTATATTGAAATATACTACAATTGATAAAAACGGGAAAAAAATTAATTTATAAAACCCAAGGCATATATATTTTTAATATAAAAATACAATTAGTCAAAGATTTTTAATAAAACTAATATTTTCGCACAAGCGTTGCACGAAATGGATTTGTTAAATATTTTAAAAATTGGATCGAGATACAATTATATAAATTATAACAATGAATATTAAATAGTGTGGGTCTTTGATGAAATGGGTTGGATACTTGATCGATTATGTTTTCCGATGTTTTCTTGCTTGAATTTGAGCAAATAAATGCCATATTTACCAGTGCTATGCACAAATATAAATTTTTATTATATATTTAGATAATAAAATTAGAGATGAAATTATAAATAATTCCAATATTTAAAAATATACATTTATTTGATTATAAGATTGGTGTAAAACTATCACTCAATTAATTAAATAATATATGACTCGCTTGTCTACAATTATCTTAAAAAAATCAATATGTAATATGCTTTATGTAATTATATTATTACTAAAATAAATATAGGAAAAAAGGATAAATAATTTAATTGTAATTGCAAAGCACCTTGTGCTCAGATGGTATGTAATGAAAACAGATACTACAATATAATAGAGTCTGTAGTACTCAAAAAAAAAAATTAATTGTAATTATTATAAAAATAAATTTAACGACTCATGTTTAGCTTAATTACCATAATAATTATTAGGCAATTATTATTTGGTAAATATACTAATAATCTTATATTGTACAATTGTACTATAATACCTTAAGTATAAATAAACAAATAATATATATATATATATATATATATATATATATATATATATATATATATATATAATCAAAATAAAATATTAGTTTTAATTATAAAATAAATCCAACACCAAGACTATGTGGTCTAATGGTACCCGGGTTGGACTTTCATTTGGAAGGTTATGAGTTCGTATTTGTTCTTTGTGTTTCAGTAGATTGAGAAAGTATATGAACAGATACTACATTGTAATAGAGCTAGTAGCATTAAAAAAAAAAGTATATGAATGATAATTTATTTTGTTATTATAGTATTATACTTTATATATATATATATATATATATATATATATATATATATATATATATATATATATATATCTTAAAATTAGTTGAATATGTTATCTCAATCAAAACCTTTAACTTGTACTTTTTAAACAAATAAAATAATATAAGGTTTATGCTTATTCATTTAAGATTTGATGGTTTTGTTTTTCAAATTATATAAGTATATTGTGCAGCAATGGTTGTACTTTATACTCCAGTTAATATTATTATTATTATTATTATTATTATTATTATTATTATTATTATTATTATTATTATTATTATTATTATTATTATTATTTTTATTATTTTTGTGTGTGTATCTTTAATATATTTTATACACGATAAAAATATAATTTAAATGATTGCTTACCCTATTTATGCAATCTCCCGTACAATCTTTCGTTCTCTGCACGTGAATGTCATTAAGTCATTAGAACCCAATTAACATATCTAGTTTATAACAGAGTCACTTGTACTTAATTTAAAAAAAAAAAAAAAAAAAAAACATATCCAGTTTATAAATTTAGGTCATGTTTAGTTGGGATATGAGAATTGAATAATATTAGAAATAAAATAATTAGCAATAGCTATGGATTTACTTTCAAAAAAAAAAAAGCAATAGCTATGGATTTAAGAAAAAGTAGATCAAATATTTGGTAATAAATAGAAATTGGAATAAAAAAAAAAAAAAAAAAAGGGATAAGGGTAAAAAAAAATTCCTCAACTATATACCAAAGTGCAATTAAACCCTTGAACTAAAAAAATCTCTAATTAGATCTTTAAACTTTTTTTTTTTTTTTTTTTGAATACTATTGACTCTATTACAAGGTAGTATCTGTTATATATTCTTTCTATCTATTGCAGTCCAAAGAGTCAATACCCCACCACCGAGGTATTATCCTGTGACCTTCCCTCAAGGAGAGCCACATATGTACTATCAGAGCATAAGGTGCTTGACGACCCTTAAACTTGTTAACTTTGTGCAATTAACATATTTGATCTATAATAACATATTACTCCTAAGTCACCTGCCACGTAAGATGCCACTTAGATTAACATTTTTTAAAAATTATATTTTATAAAAATTAAAATACTAATATTTATTTATAAAAAAATAAGTTTAAAAAAAAAAAAAAAAAAAAAAAAACATGGCATCTAAGCTGCCATGGAAATCGTCCACGGCAGCTTGGCTGCCAAAGACGCTTTTGCCAAGGATGAAGAATCTTGGCGGGTATCTCCATCCTAGACGGAGAAGCCCATCATGGCTACCTCGCAGTCATCCATGGTAGCTTAGACGAAGAAGCTTAACGGAGAAGTCCAGTTTTCTTCATTAAGTTGGAATTTTTTTAATTAGTTTTAAAAATAATTTAAAAAAAAAATTTTTTTTAAATAAGATTCTATAAAAAATGCATGTCATGTAAGCAAAGTTGACAGGTTACCTTTTGATAACTTATTAACTTGTTAACCCATCCTAGCGTGTCAGCTTGGTCCTCAACTAGAATAATTGCCTGAAGTTTGTATATATACACACACTGTGTGTGTATGTATATTTTTTCTATTTTCTCTTTCTATATTTTAATTCTATTATTTTTCAAAAGTAGGGGAGAAGAAGATGAGCAACATTTGTGATTACAATAGTGGAGTACCAGAAGCATGCAAAAGAAACATTGTAATAGGAATAAATCTAATAGTATGGCACAAAAGTATTCAACCAAACACCTTAGAAGTTGTTTTCATGTTGAATTGTAATGATATCCAATGGCAAAAAAATAAATAACTATAAGATGAGATACATTATTTTATAATTTAACAAAATTAATTCAATTATTTTATTTTTGTTAGATTATAAAATAGTTCACATTCTTTAAATTTTTTATGAGTATTATCGACTTTATTACAGTATAGTATCTATTCAATATGTTTTCTCTATCAATTGTAGCCCAAAAAGAGCTACAGAGATGCCAATTGAGCACAATGTGCTTGACATTATAATTTTTTTTTATAAAGTTAGAAAAATTTACAATACCAAAAACAAAAAAAAAAACAAAAAAAAAAAAAAACGTGTCTATTAGTCACTTTGTTCTATTTTACCCATCTTACTTATTATTAATTGTCAAATCAACGTTTTTCGTTATTTATTTGTTTTAGTATTTCCTTATTATTTTTGACAGGAAAAAAATAATAAGGAAATACTAAAACATATAAATAACTAAAAAACATTGATTTGACAAACTTAATATTTTAAAAATTTGAATATAACTTTGATTACATATTATTTTCTTATTATTTTTAAATATAACTTTTTAATAGTACTCCGAATGTAGTATGCATATGTATATATTTTAAAATTTTGAATTGTAAATAACTCTAGTAAACCTTCATTAACCAAGACACAAAAAATTGGGTAGAGAGTACAAAAATCAATTAGTAAAAATTTACAAATCTAATAAGAATCAATAAAGTTAGGCCTTTAACGAGAACAACAAAATGTTAGTCTAATTGTTTTTTGAAATGAATGGTACATATTATTTTGATTTTAATATTTTTTTACCATCTGTTATATTATTTTCTTCTCTTAAATAACCCCATATTCCGTTTATATAAACTTTAGTAACAGAATATATATGTTGTTAACTATTTATTATTCTTAACGTATTCATTAATTTCTATAATAAAGGTATTAGGTTCAAACCTCATCCTAATCAGAATTGGCATAATTATTAAACATATACTATGAATTTTTTTTTTTTTTGAAAATAAACATATACTATGAATAATTTAACATAAACATTGGTCAAATAATTAGACTGACTAAATCCATAGCATTCAAAGTTGAAAATCAATTTTCTTGCATTTTTAAAAAAGGAATAAGGGTCAAATAGGCATCAAACTACATACCAAAATGCAATTAGGCCACCAAACTCAAAAAACTACAATTAGGTCCCTGAACAACACAAATGAATGCAATTTCACAAAAAATGACTGTTTACCTGTTGTGTCGGTTACCGAATTTAAAAATAATTTTTTTAACTTTTATTTTAATAATTTTAAATAAAAAAATAAAATTTTAAAGAAAAAAAAAACAGCTGGAGACGAAGTGGACCCCTTCATCTCCGGCCAACCGTGGCTGGGTCTTTTTTTTTTTTAATAATTATAAAATAATTATTTTACATAATAAATTTTAAAAAATATTTTAAAGTAGGGATGACTTGCTAGAAATCTTAAAAACTTACAAATGGGACTAATTGCATGAAACTAGTTAGTTTAGATATCCCGTTGTAGTTTTTTTTTTTTTAGGTTCAGTAGCCTAATTGCATTATTGCGTGCAGTTCAATGACCTATTTGATCCTTATTTATTTGAATAAACAAATTTTGATTAAGTTTTTTTTTTTCCTTTAATTAATCTTCTTTTGATTATTTAGAACAAGACTCAATATTTTAATTATGCTTTTGCAATAATGGAATGATTTAGGTCATTATGTATTAATATTTTTTTTATGTATTTTTATAATATAATGATACAACTGTACATTACTTTACAAATATTGTACTATTATTTTTTGATTGGACAAATTTGTTCTTACATCATTGTCAGACTTGTGCGACCTAGAAATACAACTACACCTAGACTCTAAACGGTAGGACCATTGTCCAAAGAATTGATAATATTGACATTTCATTGGCTCAAATTGAACAAGTTTACACATCATTTTCAAAATTTTATCAATGCATGAAAACTTCAATAAAAAAGAAGACAACTAGTACTACTAAAGATGAAAACAATGACAATGCTACCCAAAAGAGAATTAAGAAGACTTAAATAAATTAAAACAAAAAGTAGTATTTATTTAGACTATCATTTTTAGGGTAGGTGTTTAGACTATCGTTATTACAAAGTTGCAAACATTTATTTTATTGACAATTATAATCAATCTCTCCTATATTATCTTGAATTCATATACTTTGAATTACTGATTTAAATTAAAAAAAAAAAATCAACATTCAATTGCCTATGCATGAACATTTCCTGTATAATCTTACATTGATATACTTTGAAGTACTTATTTAAAAATAATTATTGGATATTATCACATTCGCGTAATGCATGTGAAAAACTAGTTATATCTAAATAAGTATCGTCTTATTGACAAAAAACTTATTGCCCCTTGTTATTTACGGAGTATAATATTAGGCATGATATGCTTTAAGTATTGTAAAATTTCTACAAACCTAATACATGAAAGAAGAACAATCAAGAACAATTACCATATACTGTTCATCTGAAATAAGACTAAATCCGCGAGCCGTTCGAAAAATATCGCTGTAGTTGTCATGTTGAGTTGTGACTCCATTGCCAATGACGTAGCCCTAATGCACGTATTACATATATACATGTACGATTACAATGAAATTAAAACATTCTAATATGATAGAACATGGAATTACTCAAAACAATGAATCTGGGAAGAAATAATTCAAATTTTAACGTGCAATTAATAGTATCAAGAGTTTAACAAACGACACCAAAAAGTGCACCTTTCATACACATAAGTACAGTTAATAGATGCACTTTAATTTATAATGTTGATAGTTGCAATTTAAATTAAAGTTTAAATTCTTTGTAAAAACGCGTCTCTATATATATATATATATATGTTCATACTTAAAATCTTTACCAACCTTAAGATTAACGTGTGACTTAAATCTTGCATCAATCCCTGTAAATTAACAAGTGAGCAATTATTGAAGTACATATGTTATATTGACTAAAAATTTAAATTAGTAATAAAGATTCATCATATTTAAACATTTGATGATGGATAGTGTTTGGAACATATTGAAACTCAAAAATTTTTTTTTTTTTTTCACGGGTACTTATTATATCATGAACCAATTTTCATATAACAATATTAACCCAAGTCATAGTCAAAATATATCACATAATTCCAAACTTCGCATTAAATTTGTTTTCAAACTTAAATTTTTTTATATACAAATAAAATTGTTGTATAAAAAATATCATTAAAAACTCAAATTGAGATATTTAAAATGAGATCATATTTTTTCTTTAAAAAAATTAAATTAATATATAGGCTCATAAAGTCACTGTTTCTGGTTCATTATTACATATTTATAAATTCACTACAACAAGTTAATTAAGTTACTATCGTATGTTCATTAAGTGAATACTACTTGTTCAATAAGTCACTATTCTAGGTTCATGAAGTCAGTAATGCATGTGTTACTATATGTTCATAAAATCACTACAACTTATTAATTAATTAATTAATTATTCTAGGTTAATAAAGTTACTAGCAGATATTCATTGAGTAACTACTGTAAGTCTATAAATTCAATACTACAGATTCATATTTGATACAAGTTTAATTATCATTTTTTTTTTAATGAATCACATAAATTTCAATAGAATATTTCTTAATGACTTACCATATGATATTGCTTGAACAACCATTGGAACGGTAATACCAGAATATGAGTCTCCACCAACATAGAATGAGTTTGATTGATATTGAAAATGATCTTCTAACCACTATAGAATAATCCAAGTATTAGTTAACTAATGCAATTTTCACAATATGTATATATATATATGTGCATGTGTGCCTATCACAATGAAAATTGAAAAGTGTTTACCTTGCGAATGAATTCAGCTGCATGATAACTTGCTTCTACATCATTCGCAGTATAATTTTTTGAACTTTTAGCATACGAAAATCCTGCTCCCACGGGATAATCTAGATAGATAAAGCTTGCAACCTAGAAATAATTTTATGCATTTCATATATTAGCCAATTGAAATTGACCTTAACATTTATTAATAATGTTCTATAAAAGCACAATGTAAAGTACCTTTGTCCATGAATAAGGATTTAGTGACAATGTAGGCAAAGTCCAGTTATTCTTTGGTAGATCAAATAACAATGGCCCTGTGCATATGGTTAATTTAATTTAGAAATTTTTTCATTGACACAATATTTGTATTAGTGTCAATTATTCCTTGAAACAATTTATAGGCATTGTTTATATAATTATACTTGAATCAAGTTGGTTATAACTCAATTTTTATAGTATTTAATTTAATATTAGTGGATAAACTTTACATATCTAAAGACTAAATTAAATGTTCTGTTAAGCACAAAATGTCATATTAGAAAATAAATCATAACAAATCTGTTGAAACAATTAAAGAAAAATAAAAATAATTACTAATAAAAATAATTTTAAAATATTTTTCTAACACATCAAAGTTGTGCATTAAAAAACCTCTAATAATTAATAATAAAAAAAATACAAATTTAAAGCTCACCAATTTCTTCCGTCATTGCAACAAAAGAAGAGCACCCGGGACCACCGGTGATCCAAAGCACAATAGGATCAATACTGGGATTTGATTCAGACTTTACAAAATAGTAAAAAAGTTGTATATCTTCTAATTCTCCAACACCGATATATCTACACCAAAGTACATTAAATTCATTATATATATATATATATATATATATATATATATATATATATAAAATTGAGATATCAAATGAGAATAACCCAAGCAAGAACTATGGACAAATCTGATCTGTCCATCTAAGATGATCAAAGGTTAAAAATTAATGAAAAATAAGAAAAAATATGATGGCATTTCTATAATTTTCTATAATTACGATGTCCATTGAAAAATAGAAATGCTTGACAGTGTATTCACAGATAATTGAAAGCATGAACACATCCACGCCTTCCATCTCAGAAAAATAAAAAATTAGGATCTTACTATTACTAAACTTTCAAATTTGTAATTATTATAAAATAAACCCTACTCTTCAAAGTATTTAAATATGATAAGAGGAGAGTTGTACCCGGTTTCAAGTTCAAATGGAAGAGGCCCTTCAGGTCGAACCCCTGGGAGATACTCCACCTTAGAGCCTGTTGCTGCAACATGATGTGAAGAGCAAAACCATAAAACAACGACGGTTCCTAGAAGCAAGGGAAGAGAACCGGAGCATCTTCGTCGCAAAAGATTTGCCAACAACATTTTCGTCAAATTTAATTTAATTGTCAGAAGAAGAAAAGGCACATTTTTGCTCGCTGTTAGGTTGCTGCTCTTTTATACAAACAAAAACATATAGTGACAGCGGCTTCGCACCTAAAATCTAATTTTTATTAATACGGAGTTACGGACGAGTTTGCTTCTTCTGCAAGAGTTACGAGCTTACACGTGACTCTATGATTTATTATATTGAAGTACTTAAACTACCCCTTAATTATAATATTCATCATCAATCATAAGATAGTACTATTTATCTATAGTACTATTTATCGATAATACTATTTTCTTAAGATAATACTCCGTACTATTTATCGATAATAATAAGAACTTTTCTTCTTGAAATATGTGAACAAAATATTTTCATTGAAATTGACGGTGTTATATATATATTAGTAATTGTCGCGTGCGATGCACGGACTATTATTAATTTAACAAATTTACTAATTAAAATTTTGACATCCTTTAAATTAATAAAAAAGTAATGGTTGTGGAAAGAGAAAAACGTACTTGAGTTCTTCAATTCAAAATTAGTTTTATTAAAAATGTAAATATAACTATACAATGTAATATTTAATATTTTTAAAAGTTTAATTATGTTAAAGTTTAATGTTACTTGCATTTTTATTTGAATTTGAATTTGAATTTGAAATAACTACTTTAATTATATAAGTAACATATTTAAATAAAATTTGTAAATAAAATAATATGCAATATTTGTCGAAAATCTTCACAAAAAATTTATTTATTTGAAAAAGATTATTTATGAAAGAACTATGTTTATTTTATATCTAATTTCATGTGGAGTCAAATTAATTATAATTGAGGTTTAAATGAATATATACACAAATTATATATTAAATATAAAACTTTACCAATAAATTAGAACACAATAACCTTTTTTCCTACTTCATTTTTCTTTAATATATGTAGAGATAGAGATTAATAAAATATAATTTATAAAATATAGGCAGAAGTGTCAAATAGGTCCATCTATTACTGCGAAGTGCTCAATTTCCACCCCGAACTAAATTAAGTGTCAAATAGGTCCATCTACCAGCTAAATTGGTTCGATTGACTTTTTTTACAGGTTGCCTATTCAATTATTAAAAAATAGACAGATGTGTCAAATAGGTCCATCTATTACTGCGAAGTGCTCAATTTCCACCACGAACTAAATTAAGTGTCAAATAGGTCCATCTACCAGATAAATTTGTTAGATTGATTTTTTTTTACAGGTTGCTAACAGGTTCCTATTCAATTATTAAAAAATATAATAAATAAATAAATAAATAAATAAATAAATAAATAAATAAATAAATAAATATATATATATATATATATATATATATATATATATATATATATATATATATATATATATATATATATATATATATATATAACAAAAAAATTGTTTATTTATTTTTCCAATGGAGTTTGCTCGGTAAACCGGAATATTGCATGAAAAGATGATAAAACTGAGGTGTGAAAATGGGACGCCTCAGAAAATGGCTATAGCATCCTCGGAGAATAGAGTCCATCTGGTCTACGAATGGAAGTCTTTCCGAGAAGCTAAGAAGATAAAGATTGGGGATTAGTGTTCCTTCACCTTAGTTAATCCTGACAGCACAGAAACTATGGTTCTGTTGGTTGAAAATGGATAAATTAAGATCGAATATATATCATCTCATTGCTGCTCCAACCAAACGTGGGATGAATTGATGTTTTTGGATCTTTTCTGCTATTATGTTTTGTGTAAATTTTCTGGGTGGATCGAATCTACTGTGTATAATTTTTGCAAGCTTTTTGACTTTTTTTTGTTGTTCTTGAAAATTGAAACGTTGGATTCAGTTTTAGCTTCCATGCTTTATCCTTTTTTTTAAGCTTCAGAATACAATGATTATTTTCCATATTAAAACCTTTTTCTATGAATCAGAAACTCCCAACCTTTTGTATCTCTGGGTGAAATCAAATGGGTTTTGAGAACAGAAGAGCGCTATGGATTCCAGATTATGGTGGGGAATTTTATATATATATATATATATATATATATATATATATATATATATATATATATATATATATATATATAGGGATGCACTCAGGTGCAAATAAGTGTCCAGGAAGGAATATGCGAACGAATCAGTGCCCAGGAAGGAATATGCGAACGAATCAGTGCGCGACACGTGTCCAGATCTAATATCTTAAAAAAATGCTGTGACATTTTCGTAAATAATTGAACATCGAAGTGCAAGTAAAATCACTTACAAGTGCACCTACTTTCACCTATAAGTGCATGTAATTTTGCCTTGTTAGCATTCACTTCCCGCAAATATTCATGCACCTGGATGTGCTTATAACTATAGGTGCAACTATTTATAACTATAGGTGCAACTTCATATAACTATAGGTGCACCTACTTTCACATATAAGTGCATGTAACTTTGCCTTGTTAACATTCATTGATCTGAGTTCAGCGGGTAGTAATACCCCTGAAAACCACCCGTAAACATTCATGCACCTAGATGCAACTACTTATAACTATATATGCAACTACTTAGAACTATAGGTGCAACTACTTAGAACTATAGGTGCACTTAGTATTGATGCTCAGTGTAAATTTTTACTTGCACCTATAATACATTTTACATGCACTTGTAATACATTTTACTTGCACTTCGATGTTTAATTATTTACGAAAATGCCACCGGATTTTAAAAAAAAAAAATCAGTGTTTCTCATCCATTAGATCTGGACACGTGGACGGACAAAATGCATTCCTATTTCGCTCCTGGGCGAAGCATTTGCATATGAGTGTGATTATATATATATATATATATATATATATATATATATATATATATATATATATATATATATATATATATATATATATATATATATATATATATATATATATATATATATATATATATATATATATATATATATAGGTGATCATATGTGGCCATGTTGTTAGGTGTGGTCATATGTGGTCAATTATAGGCCATTAGATTAGATAGATCTAATGTGACACCCCAAAAATCCACACTCCAAACCATGAATTAATTGAGTAATTAATTCTATTTCTTTTGAGGAATTGATTCCTAAAATCCTGATTTTTTATACTCAAGGACTAGTATTTGACTAGTCAATCATTAAGTGGTGTTTTACCTTGTGCTTTGAGAGGAATTCCCTTGTTCCTTACACTTTCTAAGAGTTAGTAAGGGTAGCCTTGTCTTTTCACCAAGAGCTAGTTTTGTAACCTAAACCTAGAAGACTTCTTCATTTTTCATCCCTTACATTTCCTAGAAAATATCTCTACCTTCTCTCTAGAATAGAAGAGTAGCTTGTTCTTCAAGCCAAAAGAAGCCTTTGTCAAGATTCCAAGTTTCGCTCCCAAGATTCAATCTTTCCTCTATTTTGGCATCTAGAAGGGTAAGATCTAAGCTTGTCTAGTCTTTTTGGTTCCATCTTAGTTCTTTTTCTTAAAGGTTGGATCTTTATGATCTTTTGGTTTGATCTTGAAGTGGGTTTGGCTAGTGAGCTTGGTGGAGAGCTTGTTGTGGTGTAGGAAGAGTCTTTTGGTCTTCAAGAGGTAACCCATGCTCTACAAAACCTATTTTTTCTTACCTATATATGATTTCTTGGCTTCTATTTGTGTTTTGCTATGAAATGTGAGAGTTTATGCATTTATCTTGTGATATTGCATATCTAGAGCTTGTGTTTAGGATTCCTTTGTGCCATTGCTTGGCATTTTCCTTGGTTCAAGTCACTTTGTTGTGTTTGGTGAGATTTGGTGTGTTTTGGACTTAAATTTGTGTTTGGAGGAGAAAATCCTCGAAGGGATTTGTTGTGGTACAGGGGCGTACCCGCGGGCGGAACGGCGGGCGGGGCACCTCCCGCCGGCCTACCCGCGGGAACGTGTTGCCTTGTGGGTGTTGTACCCGCGGGCGGGACCACGGGTGGGGCACTACTCGTGGGTCCACCCGCGGGGAACACGATGGTGTTGGGATGGGATTTGTTCCCCGTGATTTGTTTGTCTCGGTCTTTGATCTTTTGGCCTCCCGATGTTCTTTTGTGGAACTATTTGAGCGTCTTCTTGATGTTTCGTAGGTCTAGAGCTTTATGGTAGGTATCCATGTAGGATCTTTGGTGTTGTGTATCGTGCTAAGTGTTCAACATTGTGTTTCGTTGAACCGTGTGGTGTCTTGTGTGTTCCTCGGAACTATCTTGAGTTTCCCCGTTGTTGAGGTTGCTAGTTATTATCTTAATGCTAGCGTCGTTGTTGTCGTTGGGTGGTGACCCGTCTCTTGATTGAGTATGTTTCATACCTTCGTTGTAATCCGTTGCTTGACTTTCGTGTAAGTGGTGGTGCGTGTGTGACTCTACCTGGATTGCACGATTAGTGGTATGGGACGCTAGTCATCAAGGTATTGCAGCGGTCCTCGTGGTGGCCGTGACGTGATTATGGAGTTGTGGCTGAGTCCACGTGTTTGGGGGATAACATTGTGTTATCCGGGCATGTGTTGCCGTGAATTGGTGGGTATTCGTTGGTGGTTATAGGTGGGGGACGACGGTCCCGGCGGAATAAGGTTGGACTTGGCTGTATAGGGGTTTTCTGGAGGTAATGGTTGGCTTTGAAGGTACAAGGTTGGGGGTAGCCATAAGGTTGGAACAGGGCATAAGGAAGGCATATCAACTCGTGATGGGTGATGTCACGAGGGCTTGTGAAGCCGTTGTTGTGTGATCTTCTCTCGTGACGTGTGTAGTCACGGAGTCTTGTGGTGTTTTGGCATGTGTTGCCGTTGGGTGAGTCTTTATCCTTGTGTGTGGTTAACCTTTGTGGTTGGGACGTGTTCCCGGTGTTATCCTTGTGAATGGTGAGTCTTGTGTTGTCTTTTGATCTTGGATTTTGACTTATATATATGTATTCTGTTTCGAAAATGGTTTTCATATTATATATCTACCTATTTATGATACTTAACGGTATTGGTGGGTTACCAGCATCTCTCGCTGACCGGGCGTCGCCCCGATGTTTATCTTTGTATCTTTCAGGTGATGCGTAGTCGAGCGCGATGTTTAGAGCCGATAGCTTAGCACCTGTATCTTTAGACAGTGTTGTTGAGGCCTGTGTGCCAATGTCTTTAGATTGTTCTAGTTTGTTGTTTTTGGGATAGTGATACACTTGCAGATTGTCGCCGTAGCGTATGCCAAGTGTGGTATACGTCGCATAACAGCCCGTTTTGGATTCCTTTTATCCAGTTATCTTTCTATCTTCCGCTGTGCTAGTGTTTTGTTGTTAATATGCATGTGTTAAGACTTGTTTTTAGGTCTTGCTTTTTGGGGGTGTTACAGTTGGTATCAGAGCCTAGGTTTTGAGCCTCGGTTTAGAGCCTAGGAAGAGTTGAGTCTAGACTTTCTAAGTGTTTAAGTGTGTTTTGAGACCTCTAAGCGACCTTAAGAAGCTAAGTATTAAACTTAGGACTCTAGGTTGCGCGGTGAGATGTGTGTTGTTTCCTGTCTTGCTTGCTTGCTTTTTGTGGTAACCTTGTTGTTGTAGCAGAAGTGCCATGCCTCCTCGTCCTCGCGCCCGCTCCCCAGAGACCCCGACCAACGAGCATCTCGCCCAGAATCTCCATCAGTTGACGCAGACGATGCAGTCTCTCAGTGAAGCTCTGTTGAACAACAATCAAGCTGCACCGCCTCCGCCTCCGGTTGGGCACCGCGATGTGGGTCGTTTAGTGTCCGGACATCGGCCGCCTTCCTTTGCTGGTGAAGAAGACCCTGTAGTCCTTGAAGAGTGGTTACGGGTGTTTGATAAGATTTTTACCGTGGTGGGTTGTCCCGAAGAGAGGAGAGTAGAACTGGCAACGTTCTACTTCTGCCAAGAAGCTGATCTGTGGTGGGTTCACGAGAGTCCGACCCTTCTTGAAGAGCCTGGGTTTGATTGGACCCGCGCTCAAGGGTAGAATGCGCGAAAGGTTCTACCCAGCGCATGTGCGAGCCGCCATGTTTGATGAGTTCCTTCATCTGCAGCAAGGACCTCTATCTGTGGTGGAGTACCACAAGAAGTTTTTAGAGCTGGCGCGCTTCGCGAGGATGTTGGTGCCTACAGAGCTTGCCAAGGTTGAGCGTTTCGTTGCCGGTCTGAATTATGAGGCACGAAAAACGTTGACGGTGAGTAGGCCTAGTTCTCTCAAGGATGCGTATCTGTGTGCCGCGGATCTGTTTCGTGTTCAGCAGCTTCAGAAGAGTTCGCTTGAATTGGCTAGGAAGAGAGTTGAGAGTGGTGGTTCTTTTGCTTTCAAGAAGCCCCGACCGAGTTTTCCGGCTAGAGTTGTGTCATCTTCTTCTCAAGGACCAGTTAGGATGGAGCCTCCGGTTCAAGCTAAGTCGGTTAGTTATCGCAAGTGTGGGAAGGTGCATCCGGGCCAAGTTTGTTATGGTCAGGCGTTTAAGTGTTTTCGCTGTGGGGTTGTTGGTCATAGAGTTGCGGAGTGTCCTCAGCTTGCCGGCCAGAGAGTGTTGCCGCCACCCCCGGGAGTCGGAGGAGCACCAGGAGGGAGTTCGAGTCGCGGAGCTGTTGGAGCTAGGCCGCCGGGGAAAGTTTTTGTGATGGCGCGTTCGCAGGCGGAGTCGGAGGGTCTGGTGGAGGAGGAGTTAGCAGGTGACCCTTGTTTTTGAGCCTATCCTTGTGTCCCCGAGAGCGTTGTGTTCTTTGTTGCCTTGGGTGCTATCTTGTGTTTCGTAGTTGTCTTTGTGTTCTTTGTTGCCTTGGGTGTTATCATGTGTTTCGTAGTTGTCTTTGTTTGGCAATCCTTGGCATGCTTTCCTTGCTAGTTTCTCTTTTCTTGCTAAGTGTTTTCTTTAGTTGGCATCTTGTTTGTGGTAGCCATCTATCCTTGAGTTATCTTGTGCTTAGCCCAATTCTTCCACCTTTGTACTTGGTTGTTCTTACAACAATTCCTTGTGCTTTTCCCTAAATTTTCCAAGTATTCTTTGATTTGGAAAAAATAGCCAATCCCTACCAAAATCTTTCCTTGTGTAGCTTACAAGTTGAGCCTAATGTTTCTTTATAACCTTTGAGTTTCAAACCTTAACCTATTTCTTTTCTACCCAACCTCTAAACCACTTGAGCCAATTATCTTTCTTGAAACCTAACCAATTTTAATTCTTTCTAAACCTTAAATTCCACTTTGTTCAAAATCCCCAAATTTAATCATCTTTTTCCCCAATCTCACCCAAATCCCTAATTTCTTTCGCCAAAATTCTCTTCATCTTTTTCTTTCTCCCTACCCGTGAGCTACCCGACACCCCACCCCATCCTGTCGTCCAGCACCACCTGCCCGTCGCACCACCGCCTCGCCATCGTCGGAGTTCGCCGTCCCGCCGCCGCCGCCGACCTGCTGTGTGCCGCGTCGCCGAGGGCAGCCGAGAGAGAGAGAGAGCAGCGAGCGAGAGAGAGTGCAGCGAGAGAGAGAGAGAGAGAGAGAGAGAGAGAGAGCAGCGAGAGAGAGAGAGCCGTGAGAGTGTGGTAGAAGAAGAAGGAGTTGTGGGCTTTGTTTGTTGAGCTTTGGATCATCTTTCACCATGCCTAGAAGGTCAAGTTTGGCAAGAAAAGCGGAATGGGTGGATGCCCACTACCTTGTGCTTGAAGGTAAAGCTTTTGACCCGGAATCTTTTTCAAGTTCCTTGTTGGATTTGCTTAAGTTTCAAGGTTTGCTAGATGGTTTTCTCGCCACAAGGGCCGAGACTTACCCAAGTTTGGTGAAGGAGTTTTACCATCACATGGTTGTGACGAAGGAAGGTGAAAGGCTTGAGATCACCTCTAAGGTGAGAGGTGTGAAGGTTGTGTTGTCCGAGAAGAGGTTAGCCCAGTTGTTGAGTTTGTCTGCTACCGGAGTGGCTCAGTACAGTGGCCATTCTTGGTTTAGTACGGATACCATGGGGTACCGTGACTATTTGAGCTATCTGTTCGGCCGTACGAGTGGTTTCACTCAAGCTTCGAGGCCGGAAAGGAAGTGGTTGTCTGCGGAACAAAGGATCTTGGTTATGTTGGTGTCAGATTGTTTGTTGCCTAATAACAACAAGAGCAGTTTGTTGGGTAAGTTGGAGTGTACCTTTGCTTTCTGTTTGAAGAATATGGTTAAGTTCAATCTGCCTGCTTTGATGATGCAACACATGGTGTTTTGCCAGGATCACAACCGGAAGAGTTTGCCGTATGGCATGGTGCTAAGTTGGATTTTGGTTAAGAAAGGTGTTAGTGTGGATGGTTGTCCCTCGAAGGCTGTGGGAAAGATGGTGTTGGATACCGCCAATCTCCGGAGTTGTAATCTTTTTCAGTTGGATAGTGGTGAGTACATCACGCTTGAAGAGGTTGCTAGGAAAGCACCTATTGATAGAGCAGAGTTAGCTGATGAGCTTGAGATCCATGCCAGGAAGTTGAGCCTTGCAGTCCAGAGTTTGGGTGGTGACGAAGAAGTTGAGGAGGAAATAGATCAGGAAGAAGAAGAAGGAGCACCGGAGACCGCTGAAGCTGAAGTAAGTGAATCAGACAGTGAGGAAAGCCAGAGAAGGAAAGAAGTTCGCACCAAGAGAGGGCAAGACGTTGTTTCTTTGCTTCGTCAGCAGAACAGTTTGATCACCGAAGTTTTTGCGTTTGTGAGGTCGCAGTTTGCCGCAGTGCATCAGAGGCTGGATCGGTTTGAAGCTAGTTCTAGTCACAGAGTTGAAGCCGAAGAGGAAGAGTCTGAAGAGGCTGAAGAGTCGGAGAGTGAAGAGTTCTAGTGGTGTTGTGGTAACCCCGTTCGCTTCTTCCTTGTTGTTTCTTAGCTGTTGTAGCTTGGTGTTTGGTTTTTGTGTGCTTGCTTGTTTTGTTTGTTGCCTTGTTGTTTAGCTAGTCTGTTAGTTGGTGTTTGAGTTAGTAGTTGAGTTCTTAGTTGTTGTCTAGAAGTTGGTTGTTGTGTTGAGGGTAGAGTTCTTGATGCCCAATCTATCCGTTTGTTGACCTCTTGCCAAACCTTGAATTCGTAATGTCTTTTTCTTCGCCTTGGAACCTTGTGAGAACTTTTGGAGTTTTTGACCAAAAGGGATATTCTTGGACATCTTGTCACAATTTTGTTTCCTTGTTACCTTTCGTTCTTAATTCGTTGTACCCAAGTTTCGGGGACGAAACTTCTTTGAAGGGGGAGAGGATGTGACATCCCAAAAATCCACACTCCAAATCATTAATTAATTGAGTAATTAATTCTATTTCTTTTGAGGAATTGATTCCTAAAATCCTGATTTTTGATACTCAAGGACTAGTATTTGACTAGTCAATCTTTAAGTGGTGTTGTACCTTGTGCTTTGAGAGGAGTTCCCTTGTTCCTTACACTTTCTAAGAGTTAGTAAGGGTAGCCTTGTCTTTTCACCAAGAGCTAGTTTTGTAACCTAAACCTAGAAGACTTCTTCATTTTTCATCCCTTACATTTCCTAGAAAATATCTCTACCTTCTCTCTAGAATAGAAGAGTAGCTTGTTCTTCAAGCCAAAAGAAGCCTTTGTCAAGATTCCAAGTTTTGCTCCCAAGATTCAATCTTTCCTCTATTTTGGCATCTAGAAGGGTAAGATCTAAGCTTTTCTAGTCTTTTTGGTTCCATCTTAGTTGTCTTTTCTTAAAGGTTGGATCTTTATGATCTTTTGGTTTGATCTTGAAGTGGGTTTGGCTAGTGAGCTTGGTGGAGAGCTTGTTGTGGTGTAGGAAGAGTCTTTTGGTCTTCAAGAGGTAACCCATGCTCTACAAAACCTATTTTTGCTTACCTATATATGATTTCTTGGCTTCTATTTATGTTTTGCTATGAAATGTGAGAGTTTATGCATTTATCTTGTGATATTGCATATCTAGAGCTTGTGTTTAGGATTCCTTTGTGCCATTGCTTGGCATTTTCCTTGGTTCAAGTCACTTTGTTGTGTTTGGTGAGATTTGGTGTGTTTTGGACTTAAATTTGTGTTTGGAGGAGAAAATCCCCGAAGGGATTTGTTGTGGTACAGGGGCGTACCCGCGGGCGGAATGGCGGGCGGGGCACCTCCCGCCGGCCTACCCGCGGGAACGTGTTGCCTTGTGGGTGTTGTACCCGCGGGCAGGACCACGGGTGGGGCACTACTCGTGGGTCCACCCGCGGGGAACACGATGGTGTTGAGATGGGATTTGTTCCCCGTGATTTGTTTGTCTCGGTCTTTGATCTTTTGGCCTCCCGATGTTCTTTTGTGGAACTATTTGAGCGTCTTCTTGATGTTTCGTAGGTCTAGAGCTTTATGGTAGGTATCCATGTAGGATCTTTGGTGTTGTGTATCGTGCTAAGTGTTCAACATTGTGTTTCGTTGAACCGTGTGGTGTCTTGTGTGTTCCTCGGAACTATCTTGAGTTTCCCCGTTATTAAGCTTGCTAGTTATTTTCTTAATGCTAGCGTCGTTGTTGTCGTTGGGTGGTGACCCGTCTCTTGATTGAGTATGTTTCATACCTTCGTTGTAATTCGTTGCTTGACTTTCGTGTGAGTGGTGTTGCGTGTGTGGCTCTACCTGGATTGCACGATTAGTGGTATGGGACGCTAGTCACCAAGGTATTGCAGCGGTCCTCGTGGTGGCCGTGACGTGATTATGGAGTTGTGGCTGAGTCCACGTGTGTGGGGGATAACATTGTGTTATCCGGGCATGTGTTGCCGTGAATTGGTGGGTTTTCGTTGGTGGTTATAGGTGGGGGACGACGGTCCCGGCAGAATAAGGTTGGACTTGGCTGTACAGGGGTTTTCTGGAGGTAATGGTTGGCTTTGAAGGTACAAGGTTGGGGGTAGCCATAAGGTTGGAACAGGGCATAAGGAAGGCATATCAACTCGTGATGGGTGATGTCACGAGGGCTTGTGAAGCCGTTGTTGTGTGATCTTCTCTCGTGACGTGTGTAGTCACGGAGGCTTGTGGTGTTTTGGCATGTGTTGCCGTTGGGTGAGTCTTTATCCTTGTGTGTGGTTAACCTTTGTGGTTGGGACGTGTTCCCGGTGTTATCCTTGTGAGTGGTGAGTCTTGTGTTGTCTTTTGATCTTGGCTTTTGACTTATATATATGTATTCCGTTTAGAAAATGGTTTTCATATTATATATCTACCTATTTATGATACTTAACGGTATTGGTGGGTTACCAGCATCTCTCGCTGACCGGGCGTCGCCCCAATGTTTATCTTTGTATCTTTCAGGTGATGCGTAGTCGAGCGCGATGTCTAGAGCCGATAGCTTAGCACCGGTATCTTTAGACAGTGTTGTTGAGGCCTGTGTGCCAATGTCTTTAGATTGTTCTAGTTTGTTATTTTTGGGATAGTGATACACTGCAGATTGTCGCCGTAGCGTATGCCAAGTGTGGTATACGTGGCATAACACCCCGTTTTGGATTCCTTTTATCCAGTTATCTTTCTATCTTACGCTGTGCTAGTGTTTTGTTGTTAATCTGCATGTGTTAAGACTTGTTTTTAGGTCTTGCTTTTTGGGGGGTGTTACATCTAATGAATCATATTAATCAAGATTTTTCCAAAATTTTCGCGTACATTCTCCTACTCAGCGAACTACAAGGGTAAACTCGTCATAAAACACCGGAATAGAGAAAATCACATTGTTGTGTGTTTTTATTACACTATTGGTGCATGTTGTCAACACTATTGGTGTATTCTGGAACCCGGCCGCTATAAATGGCCACAGTAATTACCATAACACGGGAATACACCATTGGTGTGTTTCACTGTGGTGTGTTTTATTACACTATTGGTGTATGTTGTCAACACTGTTGGTGTATTCTGGAACCCGGCTGCTATAAAGGGCTACTGTAATTACCATAACACCCCCACTTGCCAAAATGCGCCAAAATTCTCAGAATTACCACTGCCGTTAGATTAAACTCATTCAACGACACAGATACGACCACACGACCACACCTAAGGACATGACCACATATGAGCGCTCTTCTATGTATATATATATATATATATATATATATATATATATATATAGAGGGAAGGGTTCATGTGCGGGCATAGCTTCCCGTGCGGTTGTGCGGTTATATTTGAATCATTGATCATATTAGACTATGGTATTATTATTATATTATCTTGTGTATATTATGTAACATAGAATAATGTCCTAGTCTTTAGCCTATTAGTTAGCTCTCTCTCCTGATAGTATTATTGTATTCCTGATTCTGTTACTGAATGAATCATCGTTTCCACTCTCATCTGGTATCAGTTAGCCAGTCACAATCCTCCCATCCCTTCTCTCTCTCCCTTCCCGTCGACAATGTCGAATAGTTCCGAGCTCAACCTCACCGCCACCACCATCTCCTCCCCAAACACCGGTTACAACACCTTGACGAGTGCACACCATTTTGTGTCACTCAAACTCACGCATCGCAACTATTTGTATTGGCGTACACAGGTAATACCCTTCCTACGAGGCCAAGGACTGCTCGGCTTCGTCGATGGCACGCTGTAACAACCCAAAATTTCATTTTATAAATCCAGTGTTAAGAAACCCCAAAGTAGTTTTTCACTCCATTAAAAATTTTTGCGAGCAATCAGTGTTTGAACAAAATAATTTTTGTTCCATTTTAAAGTTAATTCGACACCAAAGAAATGAATTTCATTCGAAAATTTTAAAGTTTCGAGTACTTTGTGTACCAAGATTTAAATCGAGAATTTTACCCGAGTGAGACCGGGGGAATTAAAAAGGGAATTTTGAACAAGTGTTCATCCATTTAACTTTTGGGAAAATTCACTTTCCACCCCAAAGTAATAAAGAAATATCACTTTTAGCCCATGGTTCATGTTGCAAGATGGACCACAAAGCATCCAAAATATTATCCTGATTCATCTTTTTAGCTAGTAGAATTACCTCCTTGCCCTCAACCAATCATTGTGTATAAACCTAGGGTTTTGAACCCTTATAAATAGAATGGTGTTGGCCTCATTTCCTCCTGATCTCTTCCTTGGCTGCCAACACCATAGTAGTAAGCTTCTTCTCCATTCATTTCCTCCTTCTCTCATTTTCTCTGCATAACATCTCTTCTTAAGGTTTTAGACTTAGGCCTTGTGTGGTTGTTTGAGATGTTTAGGTGGTGAAAGAAGTAGAGATCCTTGAGTGGAGTGGAGGTGAAAACCAAGCAAGAAGAAGAGGTCTACAAGAGGTATAACCCCATGGATTCCTCTCTAGTTTTGGCTCTATGAAGCCGAGTATTGAGTAGAAATGAGTAGAAATTATAAGTTTTTAATGTGTTTATGTTTGGAAGTGATCTAGGATGTGTTTGTGAATTGTTGGAATTGTTTTGGAAGTGTTTGGACAAGTTTTTGCAGGTAGAAGTCTATCTGATGCACAACACAGTGTGCACCAGATCAGAGTGGCGGCCCTAGCCGCGACCCATTAGAAGGGCCGCCGGCTAGAGCCGTTCCACCACGGGACTACGGCCCTTGGAGAGGGCCGTTGCCTAGTCCCGACACTTTAACGGGACTCATGGGGCGGAACTGTGAAGGTTTTGTGCAGTGGCCGGGCCCTTGTGGCTTAGCTACGTGTCATTTCTGACCGAGTGTTACAGGCCCTTGTGGCTCGGCTCTTTGGGATCGTCTTGACGCACGTTTTGGCTTTGATTTGGTTGAATTTGGATTAAAAACAAGTATGTTAAGAAGGATTTTATGAAGAAATGTTACACAGTGCATATATTGCCTAATTCTCTGTGTTTGAGAAATTGTTGATTCTGTGATCAAATAATATTCTTATTGAGTAAAGAAGCATGATCCTTTGTGAATAGGATTTATTATGAAAGCATGATTAAATTGTATTATTTGATCCATGAGAATAGAAGCATACTTGTTGAGTGAAATGTATAGAAATTGCTATTTTTGCAAACCAAGCATGATGATATATCCTTGAATACTTCATGTTAGTTTATACATGATTTGGAAGCATGTTATAGATCATTTGACATTTCACATGAGTCATATTTCGAAAATGCATAAGGGACCAACGTGAGTCCAAGAATACTTAAAAAAACCATGAGCATGTGGTATATCATTCTTTGATGCATTGAGAAGTACTATAATTGTTGCATGCATGATATTGATGCATGAGAGATATATTTATGTAATATTTATATCGGTGAGGTTTTGGAGGATACCGTTTGGACTATGTTCCTCTCGGGAGATAATTATGGACATTGCAGTCCCAGTATATGTAACGCGGTGTATTCCCACGTTATGAGGTTGGAAACTTCCTGCCGGGCTTGGAATCCTGGTTAGGGGTGTGCACACTAATAGTTCGATACCTGATTCCAAAGAGTTTGAACCACAAGATTGGTTCCGTAGACGGTAGGAGATATTGGGTCGGAATTATGCCATTCCCGATGGGGTAAGTCACACTTTTGTGAAACCCTAAGCCGTTTACGAGTATAAGAGAAAGAAAGAGAGTCAATAGAGACTCAAGAAAGAGAGTCAATATAGACTCGATAGAAAGAAAGAGAGTCAAGAGAGACTCGAGAAAGTAATAAAGAAACCTCCATAGAAAGTACTCTATTTTATATATGAGTGTATGTTATACTGTTGCACTAGATTGCATAAGAATATGAGTATATTGTTGCACGAGATTGCATAAGAACATGAGTATATTGTTGCACTATATTGCATAAGAGTATGACTATATTGTTGCATTAGGTTGCGTGAGAAGCATGATCATAATGTTATACATGATTGTATGCGAATAGAATATCGTAAAAGATTGTTTAATGAGAAAACTAACTGGAGATAATCCTTGAGTTTGATTACCGTGATGGAGTAGAAGATCTACTTAATAAGCTATGTGATAAGAGTGTAATTGCATGTGAACACTTGTTACCTACCTAATCTGTAAATATGATCCGATCTGTAAGCATGTATTGCTTGATAGGCTATTTGAAAAGTCTACATGTTGTTGAATATACGTGATCAGTCTTACACATATATAAGCATGCCAACTGATATTATTGGGTGCAAGCATCTAGAAAGTATGTGATAATCTAGATATACTTTGAGATTAGTTTATTGATACAATGATATCAAATGTTTTCCATGTACATGCTAGAATGCTTTACAGAGTTGAGTGTGGTTATACTTAACTTCGTGCTAACGGGTTTTTCCTGTTTGTCTGTGTGTTACTTGCAAAATCCCTTTCAGGTGGGCCCAACAGTGAGAGAAGATCGAGTTAGATTAGTCGCTTAGTTTGAGTTGTCTAAACTCTAAGTTTTACTAATGATGATGTTACGAATCTAAACTTATGACGTTTGATGTTGTAGACTATTTGGGGTGATATTTTTCCCCCTTACGTTCCAGTAATTTAATTTAGATGCCAGACTTTTAGTTAAATTCTAGTTTTACCCATTTTGTAACACCCCGTGTTACGGCCTCTAACACAGACTAATTATTTAATTGCTTCCCATTAAAAGAGAATTGAATTCCCTTAATTAATTGAGAAGGGTCCACCATGGATCATGGACCCTTATCCCTAAACCAAATCCCTAGTCCTATAAGGAATAGAATAAGCGAATCCATACCTTTCAGACCTTAGTTAGGACTCTTAAATACATATAAGGACCTAGGAGGCACCTTGAAATCACACCACAATAAATTCCACCACACAAGAATTCCCCTACCACCAAATGTAGGATAAATCACGATAGGGAGATCTTATAGAAAGAACCTTAGTAGCCAAGGATTCTAATTAAGGCTAAGAGGTAACCCATGTCTCAACAAAATCTATTTTCCTTGCTATAATCTCCTTCATTGGCTCCTTTGATATGTGATTCTGTGCTTGCGTCTTGATAAGGCTTTTCCTGAGATTGATATGATGATTATGAGATAATCTTGATGTTTATGAGATGATCTTGATGTTTATGTGTTGATCTTGATGCTTATGTGATAATCTTGATGTTTTTGATTCTAAGATAAATTATATAAATGATCTTGTGTTTTAATTATGACTAGAGCCCTAGGGTTAAAACGTGGATTTCGTATTGTGTTATTCTTGGTATGTTTGGGTGGGATTTTGCATGTTCGGGTGTTGAGTCTTGACATGTTTAGGAGTCGTGTTAGGATGTATTTAATGTGATTCTTGGTTTTAATCCATTATATGATTGCGTGGTGTCATTATTGTGTTTAAATGTGTCTGGATATGATTTCGGTTCCACGAGCGATCCCGGGACCGAGTTATTACATAGGAGTCAGTGGGGGGTAGGTGGGGGGCAGCGGTACCCGCCACCTACCCGCTGCCCAAACATCGCCTGGCAGCGGGCCGCTGGCGGGCAGGCGACTGCCCGCCGGGCCCCCGCTGCCTCGTGGCTCGCCGCTGGCGGGTGGCCCTCTCCCCGCCGAAATTCCGATGTGGACTGTGGTGTTGTTCCCCATTTAATGTTTCCCCGTGTCCCGTTGTGTCCCATTGTACCGCGTTTGTCGTATGTGAGTCTAGTTTGATGTATCGGGTTCCGTTCTTAGGATAAAAGGGTCTTGTATATTGCATGCTAGTCGAATTGGTACCCCGTTGGCCTAGGAGGAAGGTGCATGACCCCTTAGGCGTGTCTCGAGTAGTTTAATGTGGTTGACCACGCATAAGTTATATTAGGATAAGTGGTCCACAATGATTCCCCCCTCCTCATGTGTTAATGTAGGTTGCATGTGTTTGGCTATGTGTTATTTGTGCATGATACCCCAATTGGTTGCGATCAATTGGCTATATAGGCAGTTGGATGGGTTGAGAACCATCGGATGTTAACCCTGCCGGTTGCGATGGGTCGGCTATACAGGCAGTTGGATGGGTTGAGAACCATCGGCTGTTATATATATATATATATATATATATATATATATATATATATATATATATATATATATATATATATATATATATATATATATATATATATATATATATATATATATTGTAACACCCCGAAAATTTTGAAACTTTTAAAACTTATATAATAAAGGTAAATTCTCATTAAATCCCAAAACTAAACATAAGAGTGCGGGGTGCTATGCCACATCTGAACTGGAGAACTCAGATGCACAAGCTAACCTAACTAAATATCCTCAAAGCAATGTCAATACATAATCATGGCACGCAGGCAGAAAGGAAAACTAACTAATCTACACTTCGGATCTCAAGCGCGCTCCGGGGTCTACTCATCTGTGCCTGAAAGCCAAATATATCTGTTCAGGGAATGATGCTGGTAACCCACTCCAACGCGTTGAAATATAATATAGGTAGATATATATATATATATATATATATATATATATATATATATATATACAAAAATCATTTTGAAGCAGGAAGATATATACTTAGGAGACTCTAGCTTTAAAATCAGGGATAGACTCAACAGATAGGGTTAAGAACATTAAACAGGGGTAATCAGTCATATAGAGATAGTATCAATAAGAGCATATAATTAAGGTCGCAGTTCACTTTCAACTCTTTCACATCATCATTCAAGTCACACAAGCACACTTTGGTGGCGCCACGGGACCAATCGCATGCCCCGAACATGAGGGTTAGTGCATATAGCACTAACACGGTCCCGCAGCACCCTACCTCATTCCGCAGCATGAAGGGGTTGATCACAACCAACCGTATAGACCGCCGATAGTTCGACGGCGGATCATAGCCCTACACACCGCTGACGCGCTTAATCGGTGGACTGTGATCCTCTTTTGGGGACTACGACCCTACACACCGTTGACGATCACAGTCGGTGGATCGTAGTAGATCAAGCCTTACACACCGCTGAGGGACTCAGTCGGTGGGCGAAGATCCTCGGAGACTACGACCCTACACACCGCTGGCCCTTCACTCGGTGGATTGTAGCCAACCATAGCTCTACACACCGCCTGATCACTCATTCGGCGGGCTATGGTCTTCCTCAGGCTGGTGGCCGTACACACCGCAGGCGCGTTCAGTCGGTGGACCATCCGCACACGAGCCCCGTGGGCTGTAGCCCAAGAAGTGAATCACTGACCACAGCCAGGAAAATGAACCGCAGCTCATGTACAACGTTTGATCGCAACCAAACAGTGGAACGCAACCCTATATAAGATGTATATACCTGACCGATCGCAACCGGCCTGGTTAACAGTTGGTATGGTTCTCAACCCATCCAACTGCCCGTATAGACAATTTGATCGTAACCAAATTGGGGAATCATGCATCACATAACACATCGAAGCACATAATGGCACATTGGGAAGGGGGAGATGTATAAATAACCTTACGTGTGATCATTCACATACTAAGAGTAGTCCTAAGGGGTTCATGCATTCTTCTCCCAGGCCAACGGGTTACCGATTCACTAGCATGCGATTCCTAAGACTCTTTTATCCTACGAATGGCACCCGAAACATCAAACTAGACTCAAACAGGGTCCGTTGGGACACCACGGGGAATGGGGAACATCAAACGGGGAAGCCGAGGACCCGGGGTGGGTAACGGACCAGCGGGTAGCCGGTGGGTGGAGGGTCAACCGCCGGTGATGAACTTCCGGGCAGCGGGTGCCCAGTGGTCAGGCGTCTGCCCGCCGGCTGCTAGTTGCCTGGCGGTGATTCTCGGGCAGCGGGTAAGTTGCGGGTACCCCTACCCCCCACTGACTCTTTAACTCAATAAACGTCCCGGGATCCTTTGTGGAACCCGACACCCTGCTTAAACACTTTTAAACGCAATTAACGACACCACATAGGCAATTAATGGATCGAAAGCAAGAATCATATTGAACACATCCTAACATGACTTCTAGACACGAACAACACCCGAACATGCCAATTCCCACCCAAATATAAATCACAATACAAATTTCCAAACCAACCTAGGGCTCTAATCCCACCCAATTAATCAAAATCATATTTTATCTCTATCATCATGAAACATCAAGATTTCATCAAGAATCATCACATAAATATCAAGAACCTCTTTTTAACATCAAGATCGCACATAAAATAATCACATCAATCAACAGGATTATATCACGAATAACATAAAGGAATTCATCAAGACACAGGCATATAGAGGGAGCCAAAGAAGGAGATCATAGCAAGGAAAATAGGTTTTGTTGAAACATGGGTTACCTCTTAGCCTTAATTAATCCTCCCTTGGCTATTAAGGCTCTTCCCTAAAATTTCCATCCGATTGACGTCCCTAGGCTTGGTGGTGGGGAATCCCTTGGAAATTCTTGTGTGTTGATATCTATTATGGTGTGACTTCTAGGTGCCTCCTATGTCCTTATATATATATATATCTAGGAGTCCTAATTAGGGTCTGAATGGTATGAGTTTACTAATTCTATTCCTTATAGTACTAAGGGCTTGTTTTAGGGATAAGGGTCCATGGTCCATGGTGGACCATTTTAATTAATTAAAGGGAATCCTAACCAAATTAAATCCTTTTTAATTATTATTAAAGAGATTAATTAAATAATTAATTTGGGATTAAAGGCCGTAACACAGGGTGTTGCACTCCCCCCCCCCACCCCCCTTACAAGAAGCTTCGTCCCCGAAGCTTAGAAATCATTTTGGGGTAAAGAGCCCGAATTAGTATAGTTGTACATCAGAAAACATTATATGGGAGATATATATACATATACACATATAAATTTACTGGGTTTAAGCCTAACTATTGTTCTAGCAAAATGCATCAAATAATAAGATTATGAATATGCAACTCACATTATGTTAATTTTACAGACTATTGATAACATAACATAGAAGTCTTATACACGGCATGTTCTTTGTGTAATTAATTTATAATGATTTAACACATAGGATCGCAAGTTGCACTGATCATGTAATTATTTATGTATCTAATTAAGAGGCAAATACCACGTGGGTGCAGTTTCAGATAGTCACATAGTTATTATAAAGCACATATGCACATATATCGCACAGGTGAACCACATTTACGAATGGATGCAAACACTTAATAATATGTAGTGTAGCATGTCATGAGCCACAATGCCATATATATATATATATATATATATATATATATATATATATATATATATAGAGATAGAGAGAGAGAGAGAGAGAGACAGAGAGAGACAGAGAGAGAGGATCCATACCTAATTTTGTGCTAAACAGGCTATACCCAATACCCACAGTTATAGAGTAACAAGCCTAACATGTATGATAATTAACTATTATGTTATATGTGGGACCTGCAAGTTGGCGTGCCTATATGTATACAGTTTTAATTATGCTAAATATGCAACTCCATAAGTCTATAGGCATAGAGTATGAAGGTATGTGAACATGTTTCAAGTCTTTAAATAATAACTAGCCCTATGGAAATCATAAAACACATGTATAGTATGTATTATTCAACGTGTTAAACTAATGCATGATTAAAAATTAAATTCATGTACTCAACGTTGTGGCATAACCAAACAATTGTATATAAATTCAGGAAGGTCATAAATCATATAACAATTATCCAAATAGCGAAAATCAGATTTTGAGAAAAAGATTGTAAGTAGTTTAGGAGGAAGGCTCTTGCTTCTTATGTGGTAAATAAATTCTGGGGAGATAATAGAATTAGTATCTTTATTTTGCATACAATGGATAAATGGTGAGTAATCACATAACAAGTATTGGCGATTATATGCAGATTGCTTGTAATTAATAATATTGCATATCTGCATAGTGGGATGCCTTATAACATACAGTTTTGTTTAACATGCTTTGTGTGTGTGTGTGTATATATATATATATATATATATATATATATATATATATATATGAATGCGTGTGAGTGTGTGTTTTGACATAAACGTGCGAGCTATGTGCATTACATACGAAAATATAAATTTTCACCTATAATTGGAACATGCAATTCGCATACAAATATTCTTTAATAATTATGAGTAAAATAGCATAGGTTCTCAGATACTAAAAAGTTTATCTTGAGAAGTCTTGACAGAATTTGATCACACAATTACTTAGGAAAATTAGTTTTATCTCGGTGGTAAATAAATTTTAGGTAGGCATAAATCTTACCTTTAGAAGCCCAGAATATCTAAACAATTTAGAATTGAAGACTCTTGATTGCTAATTCCTAAATCAATTGGTGACCTGATGATGAGGTTAACGTTTTTAATTACTTAGAGAAGGTAGGGGTGGTAACATGGAGGTCATGCGAGGAAAAATGTGGAATTAGGGCTATCTCAGGATATGTGTATATAAGAGTGATGTAATTTGTACGGAATGATATTTTAGGGTTAGGACATGCTAAGTGCAAACTCATAGATGCATATAAGATTATCATAGCTAGGGTACATGTGTATGGTTTTGGGGCTAGGGATATTATTGTATCTAATATGACCGTAACAATTTATATGAATATGTATGAATAAGGGAGGATGTTCTATAGGTTCACAAATCTATATATATGAATATATAAGCATATAGGGGCGTACCGTATATGACGCAACCATAGAAGACTTAGGTTTAGGCAAGGTGACTAGGGTTAGAGTGTAATTATAATGAAAATAATAATAATAGTAGTAGTAGTAATAATAATAATAATAATAATAATAATAATAATAATAATAATAATAATAATAATAATAATAATAATAATAATAATAATAATAATAATAATAATAATAATAATAATAATAATAATAATAATAATAATAATAATAATAATAATTTGCGTGTAGGTGTAGGGCGCGTCCAGTCGGTGGACCAGCCGCACACGAGGCCCTTGGGCAGTAGCCCAAGAAGTGAATCACTGACCGCAACTCATGTACAACGTTTGATCGCAACCAAATAGTGGACCGCAGCCCTATATAATATTTATATACCTGACCGATCGCAACCAGCCTGGTTAACAGTTGGTATGGTTCTCAACCCATCCAACTGCCCGTATAGCCAATTTGATCGCAACCAAATTGGGGAATCATGCATCACATAACACATCGTAGCACATAATGGCACATTGGGAAGGGGGAGGTTTATAAATAAACTTACGTGTGATCATTCACAAACTAAGAGTAGTCCTAAGGGGTTCATGCATCCTTCTCCCAGGCCAACGGGTTACCGATTCACTAGGATGCGATTCCTAAGACTCTTTTATCCTATGAATGGCACAAGAAACATCAAACTAGACTCAAGCACGACAAACGGGGTCTGTTGGGACACCACGGGGAACGGGGAATGTAACACCCCGTGTTACGACCCCTAAAACCTATTAATCATCAACCAATCACCCAAAAGAAAGAGTTAAAATATAATAATTAATTAAGGAAAAGGCCCACCATGGTCCGTGGGCCCTCACCCCTAAAACCCAACCCCTAGCCCTAAAAGGAATAGAATTAGCAAGCCTATAATATTAGTTCCTAATTAGGACTCCTAGATATATAAATAGGGGACTTAAGAGGCACCTAGAACCCCCCACCACAATAATCCCTCACCACACAAGAAGTTCCAAGAATTCCCCTAGGAGAAATCAAGAAAGAAGAAAGCTTCAAGAAAGACCCTTCATAGCCAAGGAATTAATTAAGGCTAAAAGGTAACCCATGTCTCAACAAAACCTATTTTCATAGCTATGATTCCCCTCTTAGGATTTTCCCCATATTCTTGTGTGTCGATGATTCGTTATAATGATCTTGATAATTGGTGTTATGATTCCATGTGTGATCTTGACGATAAGAGGTTCTTGATGATTATATGGTGTTCTTGATGTTCTTGATGATTATATGGTGTTCTTGATGTTCATGATGATTATATGATGTTCTTGATGTTTATATGATATTCCTACCGAATCTTAATATTAGAAGATGAATTGTGTTCTTGTTGATTTAAAAATAATTAGAACCCTAGGTTGTATCGTGGAATTCGTATGGTATTATTCTTGGTATATTGGGTGGGAATTCGTATGTTTGGGTGTTGATTATGTTTAGAAAAGCATGATAGGTTATGTGCCGTATGTTCTTGCTTTTGAATCCGTTAACTGTCTACGTGTTGTTGTCAATTGCGTTTGAAAGTGTCTAAGCATGGTCTCAGGTTCCACAATGGTTCCCAGGGCGTTTTTCTGTGATGAAAGAGTCAGTGGGGGGTAGGGGACCCGCCACCTACCCGCGGCCAGTGATGGTAACACCGGCAGCGGGCAGCCGGCGGGCGGGCAGCTGCCCGCCGGGTACCCGCTGCCCGAAAAGCTACCGTCGGCGGGTGACCCATCACCCACCGGCTACCCGCTTGATTTTACCCCACCTTGGGATTTTGGCTTACCCGTTTAATGTTCCCCCGATCCCCGTGGTGTCCCAACGGACTCCGTCTATCGTGCCTATGTCTAGTTTGATGTTTCGGTACCGTTCGTAGGATAAATGAGTCTTATATATATCGCATGCTAGTTGAATTGGTGTCCCGTTGGCCTAGGTGGAAGAAGTATGAACCCCTTAGGATTATTCCTAGTTTGTGGATGACCACGCATAGGTTTCATTATACGTTTTCTCCCCTTCCCAATGTGTTAATGTGGGTTGCATGTGCTTGCTATGTGTTATGTGTGCATGATACCCCAATTCGGTTGCGATCGAATTGGTTATTCCTGAGCTGCGGTTCAGAAGCTGGCTGCGGTCAGATTTACACTCTCGGGCTGCGGTCCACCATTTGGTTGCGATCAAACGTTTCTACATGAGCTGCGGTTCATATTTCCTGGCTGCGGTCAGATGACATACTCTTGGGCTGCGGTCCACTGTTTGGTTACGATCAAACTATGATGAGCTGCGGTTCATCGGTCGGTTGCGATTGACCCCTCCGTGTTGCGATACGGGGCAGGGTGCTGCGGGGCTGTGTCAGAGCTATATGCGCTGACCCTTATGTATGGGCATGCGATTGGTCCTGTGGCGCCAACAAAGTGTGCTATGTGATGAGATATGGATGATTGGATTGTTATGAAAGCGTGGCCATAGGATACATGCTAGTAACTGTATATGCTTGATTTTGACTATTAGCTGTGCTTATCTCTATCTGTCGTGTCTGTTCCCTACACCTGTGAATTGTGCATGCTTGGTTATGACTGTTGGTTGTGCTTATCCCTATCTGTCGAGTCTATTCCCTGTTTTGAAAGCTAGAGTCTCTTAGGATATATCTTCATGCTTCGAAATGGTTTTCGTATATCTATGTATATATCTATATGTATTGTATTTCAACGCGTTGGAGTGGGTTACCAGCATCTCTCGTTGAACAGATATATTTGGCTTTCAGGCACAGACGAGTAGATCACCGGAGCGCGCTAGAGGCTTGGGGCGTAGATTAGATAGCTTTCCCTTTTGACCTGCGTGCCATGATTTTGTATTGACACTGTTCGAGGTTTTTAGAATTTATCCTGTGCACCTGAGTTCTCTAGCTCAGGTGTGGCATAACACCCTGTATTCTTATAAACGTTTTGGGATTTATGATCATTTACCTTTGTTATACAATCTTTAAAAGTTTTTTGAAATTTCGGGGTGTTACAGTTGGTATCAGAGCCTATGTTTGACCCTAGGATAAGACTATTAAGACAGACCTTAGGACATAGACTTGAACTTTAGATACTTAGGGGCATAGGATTCGGGAATCCTAGGATGCGCGGTGAGATTGTGAAACCTACACGTAACCTCCCCTCACTTTATCCCTCCCCTATTTAAAGAGAACTTTTCCCCCGCTTATCACATCGAAAGAAGAGCACCAAGCTCTAATTTAACGTTCTCATAAATATTGACCCAGAAAGACGACAACATGGCACCAAACAGAAGACAATCAAGGACTCCAGAACCCGCCGCACACGACCCCCTGACCCAAACACTACAACAACTAACGCAAGTCGCCCAAGCACTAAGCGACGTAGCTCTTCGCAACAACAAACCCCCGCCTCCTCCATCAAACGCAAACTCAGACGTCGCCCGACAAGTTTCAAACCATCGACCACCCACGTTCTTAGGAGAAGAAGATCCCGTAATCCTGGAGGAATGGATCCGGACCCTCGACAAGATTCTGGGGTTAGTAGAATGCCCAGAAGAACGTCGCGTAGAGATAGCCTCGTTCTACCTTGGACACGAGGCAGACCTTTGGTGGATCCACGAAGGACCCGCTTACGAACAAGAACCAGGGTTCAGCTGGGAAAGCCTCAAAGCACGACTACGAGAGCGATTCTATCCAACACACGTAAAAGCATCTATGTACGAGGAGTTCCTCCATTTGAAACAAGGAACGACTACCGTCATGGAGTACCATAAGCGATTCCTCGAACTAGCACGCTTCGCGCCAGAACTAGTCCCCACTGAGGTAACTAAGATAGAGAGGTTCGTATCGGGCCTCAACTTCGAAGCCCGAAAGGCACTAGTGGTAAGCAGACCTCGGACCCTCAACGAGGCTTACTCCAGTGCCGCAAATCTCTATCGAATCCAACTACTCCAACGTGGGGTTCAAGAACAGATACGAAAGAGAAACACCGGGGGTGGAACACCACCTGTAAAAAGGACAACGAACGACACCAACACAAGACCGAGTAACCTGACCGGCCAAAGACCACCCCTAGGGAGCAATGGAGCTAACACAGGAAGCTTCCCTTGCCCAAAATGCAACAAAAGCCATAGGGGCAAGGATTGCATGGGCAATCCCTGGCGATGCTTCAACTGCGGAGAGGAGGGACACAAGGCCTTCCAGTGCACTCAACCCCAAAGGCCATGCCCCACCACCGCGGGTCAACACGGGGGCACCACTCACCAAGGAAACTACGGCGCTCCCGGAAAGATATTCGTCATGAGCCACACCCAAGCCAAACTCGGGAACGAGGACAACCTCAAAGGGGAGAACCTAACCCCAGAAGACGAGGACCACGCAAACCCCGCGGAAGAAAACCAAGAAGACGAGTTCTGTCTAGGATAAAACTGACAAATTTCCTTGTAACCACCTTTGTAGTAGGACTACTTACTTAGCCTGATTACTTCGGATTATTATAAATAAAAGATTAGATAGAAATTCGATCCTACTTACGGGGGTAGAACTAAAATTATACAAACAAACCAAGCCCCCCACCACTAGAAGACAAAAGAAGGAAAAAAACAAGGACCACCCCATCAAAAAGCCTAATGCTATCAGTGGGAATTGAACCCTTAACCTCCCACTTACAAAACCAAGATCTTAACCACTAGGCTAAGAGTGTTTCTTGAAACCTCAAGGGGACACTCTCTTCTTAAAACCCCCACAAATCCCTAAAACCCACAAAATCCCCAAATCAAAAACCCTTCTTCCTCTTCCACATTCCCTCACCCTCTCTCTCTCCCTTCCCCTCCCTTTCACTTCCTCGCCGACCCAACAGCACCCCAGCAACCACCACTGCCCGTCGCCACCAGGACGACACACCACCGCCCGTCACCGTCGCCCACCGTGCACCGCCATCGCCGACCCGGAAACAGCCCGCGACGCCACCACCGCCCGACGCTCACCTGGACACACCCGCTGCCTACACACTCCACTGCCAACCCTGGCGCCGCCCGGGACCACCGCTGCCTCGACGAGCCGCGCCATCCCGCCGTCCCTCGTTGCCACCGGAAAACCCACGCCGCCGGAGTCTCGCCGGATGTCCACCGGAAAACGCCACCTAGGAGAAAAGTTCGAGAAAATGCCAAAAAAGCCCCTCGGAATCCGCACCCCGGATTGGAACAACACCGACTACACCCCTCATCGGAGGTAAAGCCCTCGAACCCGATCAATTCTTACCGGAATTGATCGACATGCTCAAACACCAAGGGCTTTTGGATACCTATCTCACCATAAAAGGAGATACGTATGGTGAAGGAGTTCTATCAACACTTGGTGGCCATCAAACGGGGTGATAAACTAGAAATCACCACTAAGGTCCGAGGCAAGGAAATCGTACTTTCTGAAGGCCGTTCTGCCAAACTCTTAAGATTGACCACCACGGGTGTGTCAGACTATGACCGCAAGGGGTGGATTGCTACCCAAAATACGGGGTACAAGGATTACCTCGGGTACCTACTCGGAAAGGAGGAAGGTTTCACCTCGGCCACGCTGCCAAATAGGAAGTGGCTAACCGCGGAGCAAAAGATATTGGTTATGATTGTAACTGACAGCCTCTTGCCCATAAATAATAAGAGCAAAGACGTGGGGAGCTTAGAATGCACTTTTGCTTACCTCTTGAAACACAAAATCAAGTTCAACCTACCGGCCCTCATGCTAAAACACATGGAATTTTGCAAGTCAAGCAACCGACTTAGCCTGCCCTACGGGATGATCCTAAGTTGGATCATGGAGAAAAAAGGGGTGGACCTAAGCCACACCGAGGTCAAAACTGTAAACGACATGATTTTTAATGCCCAGAACCTCCGACACAATGATATCTACTACACCGAGGGAGGACAGTATGTCACCCTCGAGGAAATTTGTCTCAAACCCGAGGAGGAACGTAGGGAGTTGGTTGACCGATTGGACATCTCCAACAAAAAGCTTAAACGGGCGATGCAAGATTGTGGGGGACTAGGGGGAAATGAGGATCCGGAGGAGGATGACGAACCTAACCCATCGGCGCACCCACAATCAGGAGGGAACCCAATGGAACAAGGCGAGGGCTCGGTCAATGAGCGCATCCTAACACAACTCAACCGGCAAAACCAAATCATGGAGGAAGGGTTCTCGTCCTTGATCCATACGACACGCGCATTAGATCAGAGGGTAGCAGCAATCGAGGCCGCTTTGGGCACTCGCGAGGCATCCAACTCCGGAGCAGGAAACCAAGGTAGACCCAAACCTTCCTATCACCACACCACCGGAAGTCCAGTCTACCCCAGCTAAGACAAAACATGGGGCCACATTCCTAACCAGGAGGCCAAAATGCGGGATGTCCAGCGGTGAAAGAATGGATTAACACACCGGGCTTCGAGGACGAAGCCCCTCGTAAGGGGGGGGGGAGAGTGTAACACCCCGTGTTACGACCCCTAAAACCAATTAATCATCAATCAATCACCCAAAAGAAAGAGTTAAAATATAATAATTAATTAGGGAAAAGGCCCACCATGGTCCGTGGGCCCTCACCCCTAAAACCCAACCCCTAGCCTTAAAAGGAATAGAATTAGCAAGCCTATAATATTAGTTCCTAATTAGGACTCCACCGTTTGGCATAGCACCCCAAACTCTTATGTTTAGTATGCTCTGTTTTGGGAATTAATAAGAGATTACATTTATTGTATAAGTTTTAAAAGTTTCAAAAATCTGGGGTGTTACACCGCAGCCCATCAGAAGGGCCGCCGGCTAGAGCTGTGCCACCACGGGACTAGGGCACATGTAACACCCCGTGTTACAACCCCTAAAATCAAATAAATCATTTAGCCAATTACCCAAAAGAAAGAATTAAATCACAATAATTAATTAGGAAAGGCTCACCATAGTCCACGGGCCCTTATCCCTAAACCCAACCCTTAGTCCCAAAAGGAATAGAATTAGTAAGCCTATAATATTAGTTCCTAATTAGGACTCCTAAATATATAAACAGGGGACTTAAGAGGCACCTAGAAACCCCCCACCACAACAACGTTCCACCCTCCCAAAGAGCTCCAAGAATTCCCTTAGAAGAAATCAAGAAAGCTTAAAGAATGACCCTTCATAGCCAATGAATTAATTAAGGCAAAGAGGTAACCCATGTCTCAACAAAACCTATTTTCATAGCTATGATTCCCCCCCTTAGGATTCCCCCTTATTATTGTGTATTGATGATCTGTGATATTATTATTGATGATTGGTGGGATGATTCCATGGGTGATCTTGATGATGAAAGGTTATTGATAATTATGGTGTTCTTGATGATTATATAACGTTATTGATGATTATACGATGTTCTTGATGATTGTAGGATATTCTTGATGTTTCTGTGATATTCTTACCGAATCTTGATATTAGAAGATGAATTGTGTCCTTGTTGATTTAAAAGTGATTAGAACCCTAGGTGGTATCGTATGGAATTATTCTTGGTATATTGGGTGGGAATTCGCATGATTGGGTGTTTATTATGTTTAGAAAAACATGATAGGTTATGTGCCGTTTGTTTCCTGATTTTCATCCGTTAATTGTCTACGTGTGTTATCAATTGCGTTTGAAAGTGTCTAAGCATGGTTTCGGGTTCCACAAAGGTTCCCGGGGCGTTTTTGATGAAAAAGAGTCAGTGGGGGGTAGGTGGGAGTAGGGGAGCCGCCACCTACCCGCGGCCAAAAGAGGAGCTCCGGCAACGGGCAGCCGGCGGGCGGGCAGCTGCCCGCCGGGCACCCGCTGCCCGGAACAGTAAGCACCGACGTGCAGCCGGCGGGTGAACCCCCACCCACCGGCTTCCCGCTGGAAATTCCCCCACTTCGGGATCCCGGCTTCCCCGTTTGATGTTCCCCCGACCCCCGTGGTGTCCCAACGGACTCCGTCTATCGTGCCTATGTCTAGTTTGATTTTCAGGTACCGTTCGCAGGTCGTATGGGTCTTATATATTGCATGCTAGTTGAATTGGTATCCCATTGACCTAGGTGAAAGAAGTATGAACCCCTTAGGAATATTCTTAGTATGTGAAGGATCACGCATAGGTTTTGTTATACGTTTTCTCCCCTTCCCAATGTGTTGATGTCGGTTGCATGTGCTTGCTATGTGTTACATGTGCATGTTACCCCGATTTGGTTGAGATCAATCGGGCTATACGGGCAGTCGGGTGGGCTGAGAACCATACCGGCTGTTAACCAAGCTGGTAGAGACCGGTCAGGTATATAAATATTATTTAGGACTAAGGTCCACTATATGGGCAGTTGAATGGGTTGAGAACCATCCCAACTGTTAACCAGGCTGGTAGAGACCGGTCAGGTATATAAATATTATATAGGACAAAGGTCCACTATACGGGCAGTTGAATGGGTTGAGAACCATCCCAACTGTTAACCAGGCTGGTAGAGACCGGTTAGGTATATAAATATTATATAGAGCTGCGGCTCATCGGTCGGTTGCAATCGACCCCTCCGTGCTGTGAGACGGGGCAGGGTGCTGCGGGGCCGTGTCAGAGCTATATGTGCTGACCCTCATGTATGGGCATGCGATTGGTCCTGTGGCGCCAACAAAGTGTGCTATGTGATGAAGTATGGATGAGTTGTTGTTATGAGTATCTTGGGAATGAGACTATGGGATTTATACCGGAGATCGTATATGTTGGGTTATGATTATTAATTGTGCTTATCTTATCTGTCTTGCCTGTTGTAAACTGCATATGCTGGGTATAATAGCTGTCTGTGCTTAGCTCTATCTGTCGAGTCTATCCCTGTCTTAAAAGCTAGAGTTCGTAGGATATATCTTCATGTTCAAACTGGTTTTCGTATATCTATATATATATACCTATATGTATTGTACTTCAACGCGTTGGAGTGGGTTACCAGCATCTCTCACTGAACAGATATATTTGGCTTTCAGGCACAGACGAGTAGATCACTGGAGCGCGCTAGAAGCTTGGGCGTTGCTTCGATAGTTTTCCCTTTCGGCCTGCGTGCCATGATTTAGTATTGATACTGATTGAGGATATTAGTTAGTTAGCCTGTGCACCTGAGTTCTCTAGCTCAGGTGTGGCATAGCACCCCGTACTCTGATATTATGTTTTGGAATTTAATGAGATTTCACCTTTATTTTACAAGTTTTAAATATCTCGAAAATCTGGGGTGTTACAGTTGGTATCAGAGCCTAAGTTAACCCTAGGACAAGACTCTTAAGACCGGACTTTAGGACGATAGGCCCAAACTCTAAGTATTTAGGAATATAGGATTCAGGAATCTTAGGACACGCGGTGAGATTGTGAAACCTGCACATAGTCTCCCTTACCTGGAGAAAACTTTCCCCCGTTATCACAAAAAGGGACATCAAGCCCCAATTTAACGTTCTTATAAACATTGACCCAGGAAGACGATAACATGGCACCCAACAGAAGACAATCAGGGACTCCAGAACCCGCCGCGCACGACCCCCTAACCCAAACGCTACAACAACTAACACAAGTCGCCCAAGCACTAAGCGACGTGGCTCTCCGCAACGACAGGCCCCCACCACCTCCGTCAAACGCAAACGCGGACTTCGCCCGACAAGTCTCTAACCATCGACCACTTACGTTCTCAGGAGAAGAGGATCCCGTAATCCTGGAAGAATGGATCCGAACCCTTGACAAAATTCTCGGGTTAGTGGAATGCCCAGAAGAACGCCGCGTGGAGATAGCCTCGTTCTACTTCGGACACGAGGCCGATCTCTGGTGGATCCACGAGGGTCCCACTTACCAACAAGAACCGGGGTTCAACTGGGAACAACTCAAAAGCGACTACGAGAGCGATTCTATCCAACACACGTGAGAGCATCCATGTACGAAGAGTTTCTCCACCTGAAACAAGGGGCAGCTACCGTTATGGAATACCACAAACGGTTCTTTGAACTAGCACGCTTCGCACCAGAACTAGTCCCCACCGAGGTGACCAAAATAGAAAGATTCGTATCGGGCCTCAACTTTGAAGCCCGAAAGGCACTAGTGGTAAGCAGACCTCGGACTCTCAACGAGGCTTACTCCAGTGCCGCTAATCTCTACCGAATCCAACTACTCCAACGCGGGGTTCAAGAGCAAATACGAAAGAGGAACCCCGGGGGAGGGGCACCATCGGTAAAGAGAGCAAGAAACGACACCAATACAAGACCGAGTAACCTGACCAACCAAAGGCCACCCCTGGGGAACAACGACAGGAACTTTCCTTGTCCAAAATGCAACAAGAACCATAGAGGCAAAGATTGCATGGGTAACCCCTTGCGATGCTTCAACTGTGGAGAAGAAGGACACAAGGCCTTCCATTGCGCCCAACCCCAGAAACCACGCATTACCACCATCGGACAACATGGGGGCACCACTCATCAAGGAAACTACGGCGCCCCGGGAAAAGTATTCGTCATGAGCCGCACTCAAGCCGACCTCGGGAACGAGAACAACCTCGAGGAAGGAAACCCAACCCCAGAAGACGAGGACCACGTAGACCCCGTGGGAGAAAACCAAGAAAACGAATTCTGTCTAGGTTAGGTTGGCAATTTCTTATAATCACCTTCGTGGTAGAACTACTTATTTAGCTTAATTACTTCGGAGATATTATAAATAAAAGATCGGTTCAAAATTCGGTCTTATTTACGGGGGGGGGGGGGGGGGGGGGGGGGGTAGAACTAGAACTATACAAACTAGCCAAGTCTCACCACTAGAAGAAGGCAAAAGACAAGGACCTCATCATCATAAGGCCTAGTGTTGCCAATGGGAATTAAACTCTTGACCTTCCACTTAAATGACCAAGACTCTAACCACTAACCCATGAGTGTTTCTTGAAACCTCAAGGGAACACTCCCTTGATAAAGCCCCTACAAATCCCTAAAACCCACAAAATCCCCAAATCAAAAACCCTTCTTCTCCTTCCCTTTCTCCTTCTTCTTTTCCACTCCCTTCCCAACTCACCCTCACGCCCCTCGCCGCACCCCACCGGAGAAACCCCCCAACCACTCGACGCCGCCACCAACCCAACGCCGCCGCCGGCCAACCACTTCCCGCCGGTCCCACGCCGCCACACCAGCACCCCGCCACCTTCGCCCAGCCGCCGCCCGCTGCCACGCATCGCCCAACACCTGTCACCACCCCTCGCCGAGCCACCTCCTCCCCTCGCCAAGCCACCGTCGGAGCACAGCTCGACGCCGCCCACCTTGCCCCCACGAAAAAACGCGCCGCCGGAGCCCCGCCGGAAAAGTCGCCAGAAAAGTCACACCACCGGAGCACTCGCCGGAAAACGCCACTTGAAAGAAAAAGAAAATGCCGAAAAAGCCCCTCGGAACCCGCACCCCGGAGTGGAGCAACGCCGATTACAGCGTAATCGGAGGTAAAGCCCTTGAACCCGACCAATTTTCTCCGGAATTGGTTGATATGCTTAAACACCAAGGTCTCCTAGATACATATCTCACCATCAAGGGGGATACGTACCCCGAATTGGTGAAAGAATTCTATCAACATCTTATAGCCACCAAACGGGGTGACAAACTAGAAATCACCACCAAAGTCCGCGGCAAGGAAATTGTGCTTTCCGAAGGCCGACTGGCCAAGCTCTTGAAATTGACCACCACGGGTGTGTCTAACTACGACCAAAAGGGATGGATAGATACCCAAAACACGGGGTACAAGGACTATCTCGGGTACCTACTCGGGAGAGAGGACGGGTTCACCTCGGCCACGCGACCGAACCGAAAGTGGCTATCGGCGGAGCAAAAGATATTGGTTATGATTGTGACCGATAGCCTCTTGCCCACCAATAACAAGAGCAAAGACGTGGGGAGCTTAGAGTGCACTTTTGCCTATCTCCTGAAACATAAAATCAAGTTCAACCTGCCGGCACTCATGCTAAAACACATGGAGTTTTGCAAGACAAACAACCGGCTTAGCCTACCCTACGGGATGATCCTAAGTTGGATCATGGAGAAAAAGGGGGTGGACCTAAGCTACACCGAGGTCAAGACCGCAAATGGCATGGTCTTTAACGCCCAGAACCTATGCCGCAACGACATCTACTACACCGAGGGAGGACATTACCACACCCTCGAAGAAATTTGCCAAAAACCCGAAGATGAAAGAAGAGAATTGGTCGACCAATTAGACATCTCCAACAAGAAGCTCAAACGGGCAATGCAGGATTGCAGAATTCTGGAAGGAAATGAGGACCAGGAGGAGGACGACGAACCCAACCCGTCAGTGCAACCACGATCAGGAGGGAACCCATGGGAGCAAAACGAGGGCTCAATCAATGAACGCATACTCGCGCAGCTCAACCGGCAAAGCCAAATCATGGAGGAAGGATTCTCATCCCTGATCCGTACGACACGCGCACTGGATCAGAGGGTGGCAGCAATCGAGGCCACCTTGGGCACTCGCGGGCCATCCAGCTCAGGAGCAGGAGACCGAGGTAGACTTAAAACCCTTCTATCACAACGCCACCAGAAATCCAGTATACCCCAGCTAAGGCAAAACGTGGGGCCACATTCCTAACCGGGAGGCCAAGATACGGGATGCCTAGGGGTGAAAGAGTGGATTAACACACCAGGCTTCGGGGACGAAGCCCCTCGTAAGGGGGGGGGGAGTGTAACACCCCGTGTTACGACCCCTAAAATCAATTAAATCATTTAGCCAATTACCCAAAAGAAAGAATTAAATCACAATAATTAATTAGGAAAGGCTCACCATAGTCCACGTGCCCTTATCCCTAAACCCAACCCTTAGTCCCAAAAGGAATAGAATTAGCAAGCCTATAATATTAGTTCCTAATTAGGACTCCTAAATATATAAATAGGGGACTTAAGAGGCACCTAGAAACCCCCCACCACAATAACGTTCCACCCTCCCAAAGAGCTCCAAGAATTCCCTTAGAAGAAATCAAGAAAGCAAGAAAGCTTAAAGAAAGACCCTTCATAGCCAAGGAATTAATTAAGGCTAAGAGGTAACCCATTTCTCAACAAAACCTATTTTCATAGCTATGATCCCCCCCCCCCCCTTAGGATTCTCCCTTATTATTGTGTATTGATGATCTGTGACATTGTTATTGATGATTGGTGGGATGATTCCATGGGTGATCTTGATGATGAAAGGTTCTTGATAATTATTGTGTTCTTGATGATTATATAACGTTCTTGATGATTATATGATGTTCTTGAAGATTGTAGGATATTCTTGATGTTTATGTGATATTCTTACCGAATCTTGATATTAGAAGATGAATTGTGTCCTTGTAGATTTAAAAGTGATTAGAACCCTAGGTGGTATCGTATGGAATTATTCTTGGTATATTGGGTGGGAATTCGCATGATTGGGTGTTTATTATGTTTAGAAAAGCATGATAGGTTATGTGTCATTTGTTTCTTGATTTTGATCCGTTAATTGTCTACGTGTGTTATCAATTGCGTTTGAAAGTGTCTAAGCATGGTTTCGGGTTCCACAAAGGTTCTCGGGGCGTTTTTGATGAAAAAGAGTCAGTGGGGGGTAGGTGGGGGTAGGGGACCCGCCACCTACCCGCGGCAAAAGAGGAGCTCCGGCAGCGGGCAGTCGGCGGGCGGGCAGCTGCCCGCCGGGCACCCGCTGCCCGGAACAGTAACCACCTGCGGGTAGCCGGCGGGTGAACCCCCACCCACCGGCTACCCGCTGGAAATTCCCCCACTTCGGGATCCCGGCTTCCCCGTTTGATGTTCCCCCGACCCCTGTGGTGTCCCAACGGACTCCGTCTATCGTGCCTATGTCTAGTTTGATTTTCGGGTACCGTTCGCAGGTCATATGAGTCTTATATATTGCATGCTAGTTGAATTGGTATCCCGTTGACCTAGGTGAAAGAAGTATGAACCCCTTTGGAATATTCTTAGTATGTGAAGGATCACGCATAGGTTTTGTTATAAGTTTTCTCCCCCTCCCAATGTGTTAATGTGGGTTGGATGTGCTTGCTATGTGTTACGTGTGCATGTTACCCCGATTTGGTTGAGATCAATCGGGCTATACGGGCAGTCGGGTGGGCTGAGAACCATACCGGCTGTTAACCAGGCTGGTAGAGACCGGTCAGGTATATAAATATTATATAGGACTAAGGTCCACTATACGGGCAGTTGAATGGGTTGAGAACCATCCCAACTGTTAACCAGGCTGGTAGAGACCGGTCAGGTATATAAATATTATATAGGACAAAGGTCCACTATACGGGCAGTTGAATGGGTTGAGAACCATCCCAACTGTAAACCAGGCTGGTAGAGACCGGTTAGGTATATAAATATTATATAGAGCTGCGGCTCATCGGTCGGTTGCGATCGACCCCTCCGTGCTGTGAGACGGGGCAGGGTGCTGCGGGGCCGTGTCAGAGCTATATGTGCTGACCCTCATGTATGGGCATGCGATTGGTCCTGTAGCGCCAACATAGTGTGCTATGTGATGAAGTATGGATGAGTTGTTGTTATGAGTATCTTGGGAATGAGACTATGGGTGTAACACCCCGAAATTTTGAAACTTTTAAGACTTATAAAATAAAGGTAAATTCTCATTAAATCCCAAAACATAATATAATAGAGTACGGGGCGCTATGCCACACCTGAGCTAGAGAACTCAGGTGCACAGGCTAACTAACTAATATCCTCAATAATGTAAATACATGAGCATGGCACGCAGGCCGAAAGGGAAACTATCTATTCTACGCTCCAAATCTCTAGCGCGCTCCAGTGTCTACTCCTCTGTGCTTGAAAGCCAAATATATCTATTCAGCGAGAGATGCTGGTAACCCACTCCAACGCGTTGAAATACAATATAGGTATATATATAGATATAGATATAGGAAAACCATTTTGAAGCAGGAAGATATATGCTTAGGAGACTCTAGCTTTAAAACCGGGAATAGACTCAGTAAATAGGGACAAGCACATTAATCAATGATAAACGGTTAAGTAGAGATAACATCATAAGGAATACGCATCTAAGGTCACAGATCACTTTTCAATTCAAACACATCATCATTCAATCATCATTTATATCACATAATCATCGATGGCGCCACGGGACCAATCGCATGCCCCGAACATGAGGGTTAATGCCTATAGCATTAACACGGACCCGCAACACCCTACCTCAGTACCGCAGTACGAGGGGAGTTGATCACAACCAACCCTTGGAGAACCGCCGACGAACTCAACGTCGGACCACGATCCGACACACCGCTGACGCGCCCAATCGGTGGACCGTGATCCCCTTTACAAGGGGGGACTTACGACCCTACACACCGTTGGTGCGCACAATCGGCGGGCCGTAGCGGATCAAGCCCGACACAACGCTGAGCTAAACTCAGTCGGTGGGCAAAGATCCTCGGAGACTACGGTCCTGCATACCGATGTCCCACCACTCGGTGGATCGCAGCCAGTCGTAGCCCTACACACCGCCTGATTACTCAGGTCGGTGGACTACAACCTTTCTCGGCTTGTTGGCCCCATACCGCCTGGCGCATCCCGGTCGGTGGGTCATATCACCGAGGCCCATGTGGACCTTCAGTCCTATACATAATCTTTATATACCTGACCGGTCTCTACCAGCCTGGTTAACAGTTGGGATGGTTCTCAACCCATTCAACTGCCTGTATAGCCCAATTGGTCTTAACCAAGTTGGGGTCATGCATCACGTAACACACAATAGCACATAATGACACATTGTTCACATAGGGAAGGGGGAACATATAATTAAGCTTACATGTGATCATTCACATTCTAAGAATAGTTCCTAAGGGCTCATATAACTTCCACCTAGGTCCACGGGTTACGAATTCAACTAGCATGCAATTCCTAAGACTCGTTTAACCTACGAATGGTACCCGAAATTCAAGACTAGACTCAGGCACGACAAACGGGGTCCGTTGGGACACCATGGGGAACGGGGAACATCAAAAGGGGAAACCGGGGACCCGGGGTGGGGTGTGGACCAGCGGGTAGCCGGTGGGTGGGGGTCACCCGCCGGCTGCCCGCCGGTGAGCGCTGTTTCGGGCAGCGGGTAGCCGGCGGGTAGCCGGCTGCCCGGTGGCTGCCCGCTGCCGGGCAGCGCCTCTTTGGGCAGCGGGTAGGTTGTGGGTTCCCCCACCCCCACCGACCCCCCACTGACTCATTCATCACAAATTCGTCCCGCGATCCTTTGTGGAACCCGAAACCATGCTTACACACTTTTAAACGCGAATAACGACATCACAAAAGCAATTAATGGATCAAAAGCAATAATCATGTAGGACTTATCCTATTATGACTTCTAAATATAATCAACACCCGAACATGCGAATTCCCACCCAAATATAAATCAAGAACATCCTCAATACAAATTCCCAATCCAACCTAGGTCTCTAATCCCACCCAAATCATTAAGAATATATTTTATTCTTAACATCAAGAAAATATCAAGATTCGTCAAGAATCATCATATCATAATCAAGAACTTCTTTTTAACATCAAGGTCATCAGGATTCCCACGAAAGCATATAAATCATCTTATCAATCATAATTATCATAGAAGAAATCAATCAAGACACAAGAATATAGAGGGAGGCCAAGGAAAGAGATTATAGCGAAGAAAATAGGTTTTGTTGAGACATGGGTTACCTCTTAGCCTTAATTAATTTCCTTGGCTATGAAGGGTCTTTCTTTAAGATTTCTCCTTTCTTGATTTCTACTACGGGAGTTCTTGGAACTTTCTTGTGTGGTGAGGGATTATTTGTGGTGTGTGTTCTAGGTGCCTTCTATGTCCCTATTTATATAATTAAGAGTCCTAATTATGGTCTAAGTGGCATGGGTTTACTAATTCTATTCCTTATAGAACTAAGGGGTTGGCTTTAGGGATAACGGCCCATGGACCATGGTGGACCATATTAATTAATTAAAGAGAATCCTAACCATAATCTGAATAGTAAAGGTATACTTTCTTTATTCCTAATAGGCTTATGACTCTAGTTTAGGCAAGGGTCCATGATCAGTGGTGGACCACGTTTAATTAATTAAAGGGATTTCTAATCAAATTAAATCCTTTTTAATTATTATTAATGGAATTAATTAAATAATTAATTCGGGATTAAGGGCCGTAACACGGGGTGTTACACTCTCCCCTCCTTACAAGAAGCTTCGTCCCCGAAGCTTAGAAATCATTTTGGGGTAAAGAGCCCGAATTAGTATAGTAGTTCATAAGGGAAGTATTATATGGGAAATATATACACATACACATATAAATTCACTGGGTTTGAGCCTAACTAAAATGCATCAAATAACAAGGTCATGAATATGCAACATACAATATGTAAGTTTTACGGGTGACTAATACATAACGTAGGAGTCTTACACATGGCATGTTCTTTAATTAATTATTTTATAATGATTTAACATATAGGATCGCAAGTTGGGATGATCATGTAATTATTTATGTACCTAAATGAGAGGAAAATATTATGCGGTGCAGATTCGGATAGTTACATAATTATTATAAAGTATATATGTACATATATCAACATAGGCGAACCTCATTTACGAATGGATGCAGGTGTTTAATTATGTAATGTAGCATGTTGTGATGTGATCCTAGATGCCATATATGTCGGACCTATGCCTACTCTTTGTGCTTTAGCAGTTATACCAAATATTCACAGTTACGAAATAACAAGCCTAACATGTATGATAATTAGCTATTTATGTTATATGCGAAACCTGCAAGTTGGCATGCCTATATGTGTTCAATCGTAATTATGCTAAATATGCAATTTCTTAAGTCTATAGGCATAGAGTGTGAAGGCATGTGGGCCTATTTCAAGTCTTAAATAATCGCTAGTCCCATGGAATCACAACGCACATATATGTATTATTCCACATGTTAGTCTAGTGCATGATTTAACAATTAAATTTATGTGCTTAATATCATTGCATAACCAAACTTTTGTCATATAAATTCAGGAGGTCGTAAATCATATAACAATATTATTCGAATAGCGAAATTTAGATTCTGAGGAAAAGATTGTAAGTAGTTAGGAGGAAGGCTCTTGCTTTTTATGGGGTAAATAAATTCTGGGGAGACAATAGAATTAGGATCTTTATTTTGTACATCATGGGTAACGGTGGGTGATCACATAACAAGTATTGACACTTATATGCAGATTGCTTGTAATCAATAATATTGTATATATGTATAGTGGGACGCCTTATAACATACTGTTTTTGTCTAACGTGCTTTGTATATATACATGAATGCGTGTAAGTGTGTATTTTAGATAAACATGTGAGCTATGTGATTTGACATGTAATGCACAATGTAAATTTCAACCTATAGTTTGGACCATGCAATTTGCATACAAATATTTTAGAAATTACGAGTAAGATAGGCTAGGTTCACAAGTACTAGAGGTTCTATCTTGAGAATTTAATCGCACAAGCACTTAGGAAAATTAGTTTTATCTTGGTGGTAATTAGATTTTAGGTAGCATAAATCTTACCTCTAGAAGCTCGGGATACCTAAATAACTTTAGAGTTGAAGACCCTTGGTTTCTAACTCCTAAATCAATTGATGACCTGATGATGAGACTAAAGTTTTTAATTATTTAGGGAAGGTAGGAGTGTTAACAGGGCGGTCATGCGAGGGGGAAAAGTAAAATTAGGGCTACCCCAGGATATGTGTATCTATATGTATATATATAATAGTGATGTAATTTGTACGGAATGATATTTCAGGGTTAGGATATGTTAAGGGCAAGCTTATAGGTGTGCGTAAGATTATTGTAGTTAGTTTGCATGTGTATGGTTTGGGGCTAGGGATTTATTGTATATAATGTAACAATTTATATGAATACCGTACATGACGCAACCATTTTTAAGATTAGGCAAGGTGATTTAGGATTAGGGTGCAATAAAAATGAAAATAATAATAATAATAATAATAATAATAATAATAATAATAATAATAATAATAATAATAATAATAATAGTAATAATAATAATAACAATAATAATAATAACAATTTGGTGTAAGTGTAGCATATGAATGTAATTGGGGTTTACTACATATTTTGGATATATATATATATATATATATATATATATATATATATATATATATATATATATATATACATATATATATATATATATATATATATATATATGATAGGAGTTTTAGGGGAATATATCTAGAATAGTAGTGATGTACCTATTTATGTATAAATGTTTGTTTAGGGGGGTCCTTATCTTAGTGGTAAAGGGTCCTAAACAAGGTATGGGAAGCTCGTGGTCTATTATGCAACATGGACCAAGGTCTAGAGGGATAGTTTTAAGATAGTTTGGGGGCGCAATATATTTTTCCAAGGATAATTTCTAGATGACCACTTGTTTTAGGTTTCTACCGGTCTCACTCAGATTGAATTTCGGGTCAAAACTTAATACACAATGTATCCGAGGGTTTAGATTTCTAGAAATAGGATCAGTCCCTATAGTTTCTATGTGACATATAAACAAATCAATTAGGAAGATAATTCGATTTTCATGTTCAAGCGTTAGATTGTTATTTAAACGCTTAAACACATAGGAAGTATCGAGGGAGACACACAAAGGCACAATGGGTCAATAAAAATGAGAAGTCAAGAAAACATACCGGACCAGTGGGCGCGAGGTGGGCGGTCGACCGCCTGTCAAGTCCCCACTGGAATGTGGCAGTGGGCACGTGGTGGGTGGTCGACCTCCTGCCAAGGCCCCACTGGAACGTGACTGTGAAGGAGGAATCACTTCGGAAAAAGCCCCGAGAATACACAATTATAAGTTTCAAGGAATTCCATACTTATGTGAACAACGAAAGGGGTATGGAAAACTCAAGGGATCACTTTATTATAATACTAATGAGGAATATGGGAGACTTCAACTAGATATCATAAGGATCCTACGCCTCATTCTTCCCCTTCTTAATTAAAGCTATGTTCCCCAGAATTTCCCTCCATGCAACTCGTGTAAGTACTTATCGGGTTATTAGTGAGTTAACTATATTGGTCGATTATGATTAGGACAAGTGAGCTCTTATAGGCCGAATAAAATTACTAAAAAAATACTTTATCAAGTAATAGATATTCAAATAACACATGTTTGATCAAATAGTTAAGCAATAGTATGCAGTTCCTAACTTGGTCTAAAAATCAATTAGGAACATATGCTTATGCAAATGAACAAGTATGGTAATCAAAGAGTGATAAACAACGAAGTAGGTAAAAGCATGCAAGGACATCACAAATTTCTAGGGTAAGTATGTGGAATGAAGAGTTAATGTGTTGTACCCTTACCTTGATGTGATAAGCGAAGGGGGAAATTCTTTAAATTAGTGAGGGATAAAGTGAGGGGAGTTTATGTGATGATAGGTAGGCTCACAATCTCATTGCGCGTCCTAAGATTCCTAAATCCTATGTTTCCAAATACCTAGAGTTCAAGCCTAATGTCCTAAAGTCTGGTCTTACGAGTCTTATCCTAGGGTCAAACTTAGGCTCTGATACCAACTGTAACACCCCAAAATTTTGAAACTTTTAAGACTTATAAAATAAAGGTAAATTCTCATTAAATCCCAAAACATAATATAATAGAGTACGGGGCGCTATGCCACACCTGAGCTAGAGAACTCAGGTGCACAGGCTAACTAACTAATATCCTCAATAATGTAAATACATGAGCATGGCACGCAGGCCGAAAGGGAAACTATCTACTCTACGCTCCAAATCTCTAGCGCGCACCAGTGTCTACTCCTCTGTGCCTGAAAGCCAAATATATCTGTTCAGCGAGAGATGCTGGTAACCCACTCCAACGCGTTGAAATACAATATAGGTATATATATAGATATAGATATAGGAAAACCATTTTGAAGCAGGAAGATATATGCTTAGGAGACTCTAGCTTTAAAACCGGGAATAGACTCAGCAAATAGGGACAAGCACATTAATCAATGATAAACGGTTAAGTAGAGATAACATCATAAGGAATACGCATCTAAGGTCACAGATCACTTTTCAATTCAAACACATCATCATTCAATCATCATTTATATCACATAATCATCGATGGCGCCACGGGACCAATCGCATGCCCCGAACATGAGGGTTAATGCCTATAGCATTAACACGGCCCCGCAACACCCTACCTCAGTACCGCAGTACGAGGGGAGTTGATCACAACCAACCCTTGGAGAACCGCTGACGAACTCAACGTCGGACCACGATCCGACACAACGCTGACGCGCCCAGTCGGTGGACCGTGATCCCCTTTACAAGGGAGGACTTACGACCCTACACACCGTTGGTGCGCACAATCGGCGGGCCGTAGCGGATCAAGCCCGACACACCGCTGAGCTAAACCGATGTCCCACCACTCGGTGGATCGCAGCCAGTCGTAGCCCTACACACCGCCTGGTTACTCAGGTCAGTGGACTACAACCTTCCTCGGCTTGTTAGCCCCATACCGCCTGGCGCATCCCGGTCGGTGGGTCATATCACCGAGGCCCATGTGGACCTTCAGTCCTATACATAATCTTTATATACCTGACCGGTCTCTACCAGCCTGGTTAACAGTTGGGATGGTTCTCAACCCATTCAACTGCCTGTATAGCCCAATTGGTCTTAACCAAGTTGGGGTCATGCATCACGTTACACACAATAGCACATAATGACACATTGTTCACATAGGGAAGGGGGAACATATAATTAAGCTTACATGTGATCATTCACATTCTAAAAATAGTTCCTAAGGGCTCATATAACTTCCACCTAGGTCCACGGGTTACCAATTCAACTAGCATGCAATTCTTAAGACTCGTTTAACCTACGAATGGCACCCGAAATTCCAGACTAGACTCAGGCACGACAAACGGGGTCCGTTGGGACACCATGGGGAATAGGGAACATCAAACGGGGAAGCCGGGGACCCGGGGTGGGGTGTGGACCAGCGGGTAGCCGGTGGGTGGGGGTCATCCGCCGGCTGCCCGCCGGTGGGCGCTGTTTCGGGCAGCGGGTAGCCGGCTGCCCGGTGGCTGCCCGCTGCCGGGCAGCGCCTCTTTGGGCAGCGGGTAGGTGGTGGGTTCCCCCACCCCCACCTACCCCCCACTGACTCATTCATCACAAATTCGTCTCGGGATCCTTTGTGGAACCCGAAACCATGCTTAGACACTTTTAAACGCAAATAACGACATCACAAAAGCAATTAATGGATCAAAAGCAATAATCATGTAGGACTTATCCTATTATGACTTCTAAATATAAACAACACCCGAACATGCGAATTCCCACCCAAATATAAATCAAGAACATCCTCAATACAAATTCCCAATCCAACCTAGGGCTCTAATCCCACCCAAATCATTAAGAATATATTTTATTCTTAACATCAAGAAAATATCAAGATTCGTCAAGAATCATCATATCATAATCAAGAACCTCTTTTTAACATCAAGGTCATCAAGATTCCCAAGAAAGCATATAAATCATCTTATCAATCATAATTATCATAAAAGAAATCAATCAAGACACAAGAATATAGAGGGAGGCCAAGGAAAGAGATTATAGCGAAGAAAATAGGTTTTGTTGAGACATGGGTTACCTCTTAGCCTTAATTAATTTCATTGGCTATGAAGGGTCTTTCTTTAAGATTTCTCCTTTCTTGATTTCTACTACGGGAGTTCTTGGAACTTTCTTGTGTGGTGAGGGATTATTTGTGGTGTGTGTTCTAGGTGCCTTCTATGTCCCTATTTATATAATTAATAGTCCTAATTATGGTCTAAGTGGCATGGGTTTACTAATTCTATTCCTTATAGAACTAAGGGGTTGGCTTTAGGGATAAGGGCCCATGGACCATGGTGGACCATATTAATTAATTAAAGAGAATCCTAACCATAATCTGAATAGTAAAGGTATACTTTCTTTATTCCTAATAGGCTTATGACTCTAGTTTAGGCAAGGGTCCATGATCCGTGGTGGACCACGTTTAATTAATTAAAGGGATTTCTAATCAAATTAAATCCTTTTTAATTATTATTAATGGAATTAATTAAATAATTAATTCGGGATTAAGGGCCGTAACACGGGGTGTTACAATGGGATTTATACCGGGGATCATATATGTTGGGTTATGATTATTAATTGTGCTTATCTTATCTGTCTTGCCTGTTGTAAACTGCATATGCTGGGTATAACAGCTGTCTGTGCTTAGCTCTATCTGTCGAGTCTAACCCTGTCTTAAAAGCTAGAGTTCGTAGGATATATCTTCATGTTCAAACTGGTTTTCGCATATCTATATATATATACCTATATGTATTGTATTTCAACGCGTTGGAGTGGGTTACCAGCATCTCTCGCTGAACAGATATATTTGGCTTTCAGGCACAGACGAGTAGATCACTAGAGCGCGCTAGAAGCTTGGGCGTAGCTTAGATAGTTTTCCCTTTCGGCCTGCGTGCCATGATTTAGTATTGATACTGATTGAGGATATTAGTTAGTTAGCCCGTGCACCTGAGTTCTCTAGCTCAGGTGTGGCATAGCACCCCGTACTCTGATATTATGTTTTGGGATTTAATGAGATTTCACCTTTATTTTACAAGTTTTAAATATCTCGAAAATCTGGGGTGTTATAGCACAGTCCTTGGAGAGTGCCGTTGCCTAGTCCCGGCACTTTAACGGGACTCATGGGGCGGACCATGAGGAGTCCTGCCCCAGGTCCCTGAGTTTGTACTGTGCAGGTTTTGAGCAGTGGTCGTGCCCTTGTAGCTCAGCTACGTGTCATTTCAGACCGAGTGTTACGGGCCCTTGTGGCTCGGCTCTTCGGGATCGTCTTGACGCACGTTTTGTCTTTGATTTGGTTAAATTTGGATTAAAAACAAGTATGTTAAGAAGGATTTTATGAAGAAATGTTACACAATGCATATTTTGCCTAATTCTCTGTGTTTGAGAAATTGTTAATTCTGTGCTCAAATAATGTTCTTATTGAGTAAGGAAGCATGATCCTTTAAGAATAGGATTTATTGTGAAAGCATGATTAAATTGTATTATTTGATCTATGAGAATAGAAGCATACTTGTTGAGTGGAATGTATAGAAATTGCTATTTTTGCAAACCAAGCATGATGACATATCCTTGAATACTTCATGTTAGTTTATACATGATTTGGAAGCATGTTATAGAGCATTTGACATTTCACGTGAGTCATATTTCGAAAATGCATAAGGGACCAACGTGAGTCCAAGAATTCTTTCAAAAACCATAAGCATGTGGTATATCATTCTTTGATGCATTGAGAAGTACTATAATTGTTGCATGCATGATATTGATGCATGAGAGATATATTTATGTAATATTTATATCGGTGAGGTTTTGGAGGATACCGTTTGGACTATGTTCCTCTCGGGAGATGATTAAGGACATTGCAGTCCCAGTATATGTAACACGGTGTATTCCCACGTTACGAGGTTGGAAACTTCCCGCCGGGCTTGGAATCCTGGTTCGGGGGTGTGCACACTAATAGTTTGATACCTGATTCCAACGAGTTTGAACCACAAGATTGGTTCCGTAGACGGTAGGAGATATTGGGTCGGAATTATGCCGTTCCCGATGGGGTAAGTCACACTTTTGTGAAACCCTAAGCCGTTTACGAGTATAAGAGAAAGAAAGAGAGTCAATAGAGACTCAAGAAAGAGAGTCAATATAGACTCGATAGAAAGAAAGAGAGTCAAGAGAGAATCGAGAAAGTAACAAAGAAACATCCATAGAAAGTACTCTATTTTATATATGAGTGTATGTTATACTGTTGCACTAGATTGCATAAGAATATGAGTATATTGTTGCACGAGATTGCATAAGAACATGAGTATAGTGTTACACTAGATTACATAAGAGTATGACTATATTGTTGCACTAGATTGCGTGAGAAGCATGATCATAATGTTATACATGATTGTATGCGAATAAAATATCGTAAAAGATTGTTTAATGAGAAAACTAACTGGAGATAATCCTTGAGTATGATTATCGTGATGTAGTAGAATATCTACTTAATAAGCTATGTGATAAGAGTGTAAGTGCATGTGAACCCTTGTTACCTAATCTGCAAATATGATCTGATCTGTAAGCATGGATTGCTTGACAAGCTATTTGAAAAGTCTACATGTTGTTGAATATACGTGATCAGTCTTACACATATATAAGCATGCCAGCTGATATTATAGGGTGCAAGCATCTAGAAAGTATGTGATAATCTTGAGATACTTTGAGATTAGTTTATTGATACAATGATATCAAATGTTTTCCATGTATATGCTAGAATGCTTTACAGGGTTGAGTGTGGTTATACTTAGCTTCGTGCTAACGGGTTTTTCCTGTTTGTCTGTTTGTTGCTTGCAAAACCCCTTTCAGGTGGGCCCAGCAGTGAGAGAAGATCGAGTTAGATTAGTTTATTAGTTTGAGCTGTCTAAACTCTAAGTTTTATTGATGATGATGTTACGAATCTAGACTAATGGAGTTTGATGTTGTAGACTATTTGGGGTGATGTTTTTCTCCCTTAAGTTCCAATAATTTTATTTAGATGTCAGACTTTTACTTAAATTCTAGTTTTACTCCTTTAGCCTGTGCAACCACCAAGAGTGGTGGTTGTGGCGGTGACACCCACATTACTTTTATCTAGTTTTCCGCTGCTTAGATTATGTTAAAGTCTGTTTAGAGAGTTAATTAAGAGTTAGAAAAGTGGGGTGTTACACTCGCGTCCATGTCCGACGCCGCTCCTGGAGCTTTCCGCCGGCGAGAATGCGGACGACGCCTCCTCCTCCACAGAAAACCCGGCGTATGGCGTGTGGGTGCAGCAAGACACATCCATCCTCTCATTACTGATTTCCTCCCTCTCGAAGGAGGTCATGTATCTCGCTCTCGGACAGACAACCACGCGTGGCGTGAGGATGGTGGCAGAGACGGCTCTTGGATCATCGACGCAAGTCCGATGTCTCAATCTGCTGGGGCAGATTCAAACGCTTCGTCAAGGTGACAGCTCCACCGCAGAATACTTAGGCCGTGCGCAACACCTGGTCGAGGACCTCACGCTGGCCAGAAGGAGCTTGACGCCGACGGAGCAGAATCTCTACGTTTTCCGGGGGTTGCGGCCGGAGCTCCGGGCCATGGCTTCCTCCCTAGCGATCATCGGCACACCGGTGTCCATACCCCAACTGGCTGACTACCTCCAGGCGCAGCAGTTCATCCACACTAACGATTTCCCGACCTACTAACCGGCGACGGCGAGCGGTGTCCTCTCGGCGTTGTACGCGGGTCGAGGCAAACGCCAACACAGAGACGGTGGCCGGCAGTCTTGTGATAGAGGAGGACGGGGCGGCAATCAGCGCGGTGGCTAGGGTGGACGTGGCCGGAACGGCGGATTGCGTTGCCAGATATGCCGTTCTCAGGGTCACTCCGCCGCTTTTTGTTACCGCAGGTACTCGGAGCTGCCGCCGTCGCAGGCTCACGTGGCCGTCGTAGGTGATGGATCGACACAGCCGCCGTCGAAGGTCATATCGTGGCTACCGGACACTGGTGCGTACACACATGCTACTCCGAACTCCGGTGTAGTCACGCATTCCGAGGACTACCACGGTGATGACGTCCTATGAGTGGGTAATGACATAGGTTTTGCGATCTCGCGTGTGGGTCATGCAGTAATTCCTTTGGTCAATAAGTCTTTAAAAATGTTTAATATTTTATATGTTCCTGAGTTATCAGTGTCATTACTCTTTGTTAATAGATTCACTCGGGATAATAATTGTTATTTTAAATTTCACCCCACCTTTTTTGTTGTGAAGGACTGCAACACTCAGGCGGTACTTCTTAAAGGTCCAAGCTCGGGGGGTCTTTATTCGTTGTCAATTCCCAATAATCACGATGCGTTCGTCTCGGCTTGTGCCTCTTCCGTGGTCTGGCATCAGCGTCTCGGTCACCCACATGGTCAAGCCCTCCACCGTGTCATGCGGGATTGCCCGGTTGCGTCCAATAATATTGTAATTCCTAAATTATGTTCCCCGTGTCAACTTGGAAAATCGGCACGTTTTCCTTTAGATAGGGTTGCCACGTCAAGTCATAATGTACTCGATCTTATTTTTACTGATATATGGGGCCTCACACCAAGTTATTTCGGTGGATGGATCCCGGTATTTTGTACTCTTCGTGAACGATAATACCCGCTTCTATTGGTATTACCCTCTACGATTAAAAATTGACATATATAAAATATTCGATCTTTTTTGGACGACGGTAAAACGTACGTTTTCGCATTCTATCAAGTCCATTCAGTCCGACTTGGGAGGGGAATACCAGTCCGATTAGGGATCGTGCACCGACATTCATGTTCCTACACACATGTGCAAAACGTCCGTGTGGAACGTCGAAATCGGCATATTGTCGAAACTGGCTTGGCATTAATGGGCCAAGCGTCTATCCCGAAACGCTATTAGGACCATGCTTTCGGAACAACCACTTATCTCATAAATCGCCTTCCGTCAACCTCACTCCAGGTTGACACACCATTTTATCACCTATATAAGATGTCGCCTACATACACGTACCTACGTGTGTTCGGCTATCTCTGTTTTCCTTACCTACGCCCATATAACCGTCACAAAATTGAGTATCGATCAAGCTCGTGTGTCTTCTTAGGTTACCCACCATCCATTAGGGGTTATCGCTGCATGTGCCTAAATACTGGGAAAACCTATGTCTGTCGCCATGTCCGCTTTGATGAATCTAACTTTCCTTTTGAAACAGGGAATTTTAAGCAAAATGTAGCACAATCGGACGTGCACGCACCACCGTGGGGCTCTAGTCCTGTGCTCCAGAATAGCAGTTGTATCATTCCCGCGAAACCTCCTCCTATCATTCCTCGTGCACCCACGAAGCGAGGGCCGAGGGCCCAACCCCGTGAACGGGCTCATGTCATGCGGTTGCGGCGTATGACACAAGGCACCGGGGAACAATTTCACGCTCTCATTGCTTCTACTGATGACCCTACCTGCTACTCACAAGCAGTTGGGCATCCGCAATGGCGGGACGCTATGGACCAAGAGTTCAATGCCTTACTGCATAATAATACTTGGTGGCTGGTTCCTGCTACACTGAACATGAATGTCGTGGGGTGTAAATGGGTCTTTCGCACTAAGCGCAAAGCCGACGGTACAGTCGAGCGCCACAAGGCCAGGTTAGTAGCCAAGGGCTTCAACCAGGTTGCTGGTGAGGACATCTTCAAGACGTTCAGTCCAGTGGTCAAGCCGACCACAGTCCGGATATTGATCTCTTTTGCCGTATCACGCGGGTGGACACTCCGGCAGCTGGATGTCCACAACGCCTTCCTGAACGGCCATCTATCAAAGACTGTCTACGTGAGGCAACCTCCGGGATATGAGGATCCTAATCATCCTGATCATGTCTGCCACTTGCATTATTTTTTTATGAGCTAAAACAGGCACCTCGGGCCTGGTTCAACCGTTTGCATGATTTTTTACTTGTAACAGGATTTGTCACTTCCAAAACAGATGTGTCCCTGTTCCACTACTCAGCTGGGGATTCACGAGTTTTCTTACTCGTCTACGTGGACAACGTCATCATGCTAGGTGACGACACTGCCTTACGTTATTAATCAATAATTAAAACCTTACAAACGTAGTAGCGGGAGTAAGGATCGATCCCACGAGGAGAAACTAGTTTAAAATATGTGATCAAATTAAAGGAAGGGGGGTTTGGAATATATCGAGAATAAAGATAAATTGAACGAATAAAGCAATGAAAATAATATATCGAAAACACTTATAATAAGAAACCTTGGTTAGTAAAGATCCACCACCGGAATTCAACACTGATCATTGATTAATAAAGTAATTAATATGCAATTGAATATTTGTCGTGAAATTATTTCATTTCCGTTTTCCCTTAGTTATAGGTAACTAAAGCACACGCGGTTTAATTACCCCTAACTACTAAATAACCTAAGACAAGCGCTTTAGATTTAATTTAATAGCAGCAATAGGAACTAGGAAAACCGACAAACTAATTAACACAAGCACAAGCGGTTGCATTTAATTTAGGAAAATATTCTACCCGAGTCCAATTATCACTAAGCCGTCAATAATTAACCCAGTTGCTACTGAATATTAGGATAATTTGTAGCACAACATTATCTAATATAGCAAATAATTATATCAAGTAAATAACTAGTAGGCCTCCCTAGCAATTAAATGATACAACTATTCAAATAACTTAGAAGAATATTTAATACCCAAATGCATAAAAATAAATAAATAATCTTACAACATAATAAATTCCGAGGCTTCAATTCACTAAACCAAGCTAAAGAAATTAGCAATGAATGGACATTGATAACAGCTTTACAGAATAATCGAGAGGGAAAGAATGAACGTTCTACAATAAAACACTTATACTATTTATACACTTTCTAAATTAAACCTAATGAACCTCTACCACTTATCCTCCTATTTTTGTGCCTCATGTAATAGTCTTCCCCAATACTCTCACGCAAAATTTGGTTGATGAATAATTCTCCGCACCTGCATAATGAAGGGAAATAGTCAATTTCAATTGGTTTGCATGTATGATAAGTTTTATTTGGACTACTAAATTTATTTAAATAATATATATATATATATATATATATATATATATATATATATATATATATATATATATATAATGCATAAACATATATACTAATACGTAATACATTAGTATGTATTCTTATATATTAAATATTATATATATTATATATTATATTATATATATATATATATATATATATATATATATATATATATATATATATATATTTATTTATTTATTTATTATGTATTATATATTATATGTTATATATAAAAAGAACTAATTATTAGATAATATTAAATAACTAATGCAAAATTATTATGAAGATGTACCTAAAATATGAGTGTAAAATATGCCTATCAAATTCCCCCACACTAAAACATTTGCTTGTCCCCAAGCAAAAATATTATTTGCGAAGTAAATTGAAATAAAATTTCCAAAACTCATAACATATCATGAACAACAATCTGAAGCACCCTGTAATTAATAAGTTAGCACCCATGTCTGAAAATTGGGAGAACTAAATAAGTAAGCCATCACAGGAATATCACTCATCACTCAAGTGTTTGATGGGTATAAATTTCACTCAAGTTCATTCCTATAAAATTGTTCTACCATAGGCTTGCATATCTTCTCAATCACCACTACAAGAGTCATGCATGACACAAATCATAAGGACTTTCCACAGGTTGTAATGGGGCTAGGGTTAAGGTAGGGAATATTTAGGTAAATAGCTTAAGCATAAGTTTCAAACTAGAGGAGCAAATAAGTACAAATAATCCAACACCCTCAATTTCCAATAAAAAAACACATCTCATTGAGGCTCCAACATGATTATCATTCTCAAAAGTATAGAATGCTTCCTCAGTATTACCAGAATTTCCCCTTGCTTCATTTATTCAGAGGTAACTTCAGACTCAGAACAAACTGCTGATTCTTTCTCATTTTCTCATAAATTTTCAGCAATATTTTTCTTTTTCAAACATATATTCTCCATTTTTCCATTTTTTCATTTTTTCAATTTCCATATTTTTTTTTGGAATCATGAATTGTCTTCGTTTTCTTTTTCATAGAAGACCAGTGACAAATTGGAAATGAAGATACAACCCACCTCATTCTCCATCATATTAACACAAGAAAGTGACCTCCCCCACACTTCTTCCTCACAACCTCACGTAGATTACATGAATAATTCAAAATTTGCTCCACTAGTTATTCAGCTGGGTGAAGGCGTTAATTTTAGATATAAAAGGCTTGTAATGTGGTTCAAAATAAAGAAAAGAATGACCATAAAGCTCAAAAATGGTTAACAAGGGGAAATAAATCGTAGGACAAACCGGTTATTTGGCTAGTGAGGCTCAAGATCAAATAATGGCCTTAATCACACTTGAATCACGCATGGTCTAATTAGCTTTAAAAGAGAATCAAGGCAAGTTCTAGAGAAACAAAATTATGGAAGAAATCGCACAATAGAAAAAAAAAATAAGACCGAAGTGTCAGTCAATAGCTCAAAACACTCACAGGTATATTGCTTACTTAATATAGCCACTACATATCAAACAGGAAATGCTAACAAACTAATCACATTTTGCCAAACTATTTATTCAATTACATTATGAATTTCAGGAAAGGAAAATATAATTTTTTTTTCAAAATAATACCTTTTTTTTTTTTACATAAAATAGTAGTAAAATATTTTTGAAAATTTTTTGAAAATTTTGACATAAGCAAACAAATAATAAAACTAAATTCCCTCCCCCCACACTTATTATCAATAGTGTCCTCAATGTTGAATAAAAAAAGCACAGAAAAAGGGTTATTGAATGAGAATATGGAATAAAAGAAAGAAAAAAAATGGAACAAACACACCTTAGGTTGCCTCCCAAGCAGCGTTTATCGTCGTTGGCTCAACTTTTGATATTTCTTTAAATTTCCATCGTCTTTTTGAGTACCTTCGATGATTATGAGTATTCAAAGAAACAATCCCTTCATGCAGATTAGTACTCAAAGATGATCTATTATTATTTTCTTCTTTGCTTTCATTAGACGCAATTTCATCAAATTTAGCAAACATCAAAGAATCAACAAAAATTGCAAAATTATCATCACTAGGAGATTTCATGGTATCATAAATATTAAAACTTACAAATTTACCATTAAACTCCATAGTAAGCATACCACTATGAATATCAATTTTTGTTTTTGCAGTTTTTAAGAATGGCCTTCCTAACAAAATATGATTATTATTTTCCATATCAAGCACATAAAAATCACCAGGAAAAACCAAATTATTAACTTTAACAAGCAAATCCTCAACCACACCCCTAGGATATGTAGTAGATCCATCAGCCAATTGAATTACTATACTAGATTTATTCAGGGGTCCAAGATTTAAAGAAGCATAAACAGAATATGGCATGACATTAATAGAAGCTCCTAAATCTAACATAGCATTTTCAAATTTCACCCCACTTATCATGCATGGAATAGTAAACATACCTGGGTCTTTGCACTTTTCAGGAAGATTGCTTTGACTAGCCATAGAGACATTCTCTTGCACTTTCACTTCCTCAATTCTTTCATTATTTCGTTTCTTTTTCATAGTGCGTACCTCTTTTAGAAAATTTGCATAGCGAGGTATTTTTTCCATAGAATCTAAAAGTGGTTTATTAGCATCACATTCACGAAAGGTCTCATACAGATCATTATTTGAGTTTCCTCTTATTGGTTCTAAAAGAGCTTGAGGAAATGGGGGTACTGGTTCATAATCAGAAAAAGAAGAAAGCTTACCTTGGGACTTCTCTTTATTGTTGGCAATGATTCCTGCACTTATTTCCTTATTCAAATCAACATTCTTTTCCAGCGACATACTTTCAACATTAATTGCACTTACATTCTCTTTAGGATTAACAGCTGTTTGAGAGGGTAGTTTGCCAGGACTCTGTGCTTCCAACCGACTAACCGTAGTTGCTAGTTGGCCCATTTGTCTTTCCAAGTTTTGAATACTAGCCTTTGTTTCTTGAATACTAGCTCTTGTCTCTTGTTGGAATAGTTGTGTTTCTTGTTGAAACTGCAAAGTGTTAGTAGCAAGAGATTTAACAATATCTTCTAGATCCGTACCTGAGCTAAAGTTTTGGGTAGGTTGTTGTCTTAAAGGAAATGGCTGTCTATACTATTGAAAATTATAACGATTCTGAACAAACTGGTTCCCTTGTGAGTTCCCATAGCTAAGGTTTGGGTGATCCCTCCATCCAGGATTATATGTATTGGAGAACGGATCATACTTACCTTGAGGTTGTCCAGGAAAACCTCCAGCCATGTTAACTTGTTCAACTTCTTGAAGAGTTGGGCAGGCATCAATTTGGTGCCCAACTACCGAGCAAATTCCACATGCTTTTACAGTTTGCATATTGCCTACTGCTAATTGACGAACAAGAGTAGTTAAACCAGTAATTCGTTGTTCAAGAGCAGAAATATTTACCTCATTCACTTGCTTAGACGGTTGGACAAGTCTATTGCCAAACTGTTGAGAATTTGCAGCCATGTTTGCAATTAGAGTTCTCGCAGCGTCCGGTGTCTTGTCAACTAAAGCACCACCGCTTGCGGCATCAGTCATGCTTCTATCCATAGGAAAAAGTCCTTCATAAAAGTACTGAATGCGTAATTTCTCACTAATTTGTTGGTGTGGGCAGCTTGCACAAAACATTTTGAAACGCTCCCAATATTCATATAATGACTCTCCATTGTTTTGCCTTATACCACATATTTCCTTTCTAATGTTAGCCGCCCTTGAAGCTGGGAAATATTTTTCAAGGAATAGTGTCTTTAAGTTATTCCATGTGGTGATGCTTCCGGAAGGTAAATAATATAGCCAATCCTTCGCTGAATCTTTCAAAGAAAATGGGAAGGCTCTCAACTTGATTTGTTCTTCAGTAACCCCTGTGGGTTTCATACTTGAACACACCACATGGAATTCCTTCAAGTGCTTGTGAGGGTCTTCACCTGCAAGTCCATGAAAAGAAGGCAAAAGATGAATTAATCCAGATTTTAATTCAAATTGGACATTAGCATCCAGAGCAGGGAAAGTGATGCATAGAGGTTGGTGATCTAGATTTGGAACTCCAAGCTCTTTTAAGGTCTGATTTTGAGCCATGGGTTCCTCTTCTAAATCAGAATTGGCGGAGGGTTGGGGATCAGTAGCCAGATCACTAAACTCCAATTTCCTCAAAGCTTGTTTCTTCCACCTACGAACAGTTCTTTCAATTTCTGGATCGTACGGCAAGATTTTTTTATTAGCAGATCGAGTTATATGCATAAACAAAAAGAAAATATATTGCAGCAATTATGTAAAGGTAACGAAAGAAAAAGTTTTTTTAAAAATTTTTTTTTGGGACAGATGAGAAACAAATAAACAAATAACAAAATAAATAAATAAACACAAAATAAGCTAGAAAATCTCCCCGGCAACGGCGCCAAAATTTGGTGAGCTGTCGTAGGCTCCCAAATTAAAACCTTACAAACGTAGTAGCGGGGGTAAGGATCGATCCCACGAGGAGTAACTAGTTTAAAATATGTGCTCAAATTAAAGGAAGGGGGGTTTGGAATATATCCAGAATAAAGATAAATTGAACGAATAAAGAAATGAAAATAATATATCGAAAACACTTATAATAAGAAACCTTGGTTAGTAAAGATCCACCACCAGAATTCAACACTGATCATTGATTAATAAAGTAATTAATTTTGGCGCCGTTGCCGGAGAGATTTTCTAGCTTATTTTGTGTTTGTTTATTTATTTATTCGTTTGTTTGTTTGTTTTTCTCGTTAATTTGTCCCAAAAAAAATCATCAATAATATAATTTTCTTTTCTTTCGTTACATTTACATAATTGCTATACTATCTTTAACGGTTTATGCCTATAACTCGATCTGCTAACAAAGAAATCTTGTCGTACGATCCAGAAATTGAAAGAACTGTACGCAGGTGGATGAAACCAGCTTTGAGGAAATTGGAGTTTAGTGATCTGGCTACTGATCCCCAACCCTCCGCCAATTCTGATTTAGAAGAGGAACCCATGACTCAAAATCGGACTTTAAAAGAGCTTGGAGCTCCAAATTTGGATCAGCAACCTTTATGCATTACTTTTCCCGCTCTGGATGCTAATGTCCAATTTGAATTAAAATCTGGATTAATTCATCTTTTGCCTTCTTTTCATGGACTTGCAGGTGAAGACCCTCACAAGCACTTGAAGGAATTCCATGTGGTGTGTTCAAGTATGAAACCCACAGGGGTTACTGAAGAACAAATCAAGTTGAGAGCCTTCCCATTTTCTTTGAAAGATTCAGCGAAGGATTGGCTATACTATCTACCTTCTGGGAGCATCACCACATGGAATACCTTAAAGACATCATTCCTTGAAAAATATTTCCCAGCTTCAAGGGCGGCCAACATTAGAAAGGAAATTTGTGGTATAAGGCAAAATAATGGAGAGTCATTGTATGAATATTGGGAGCGTTTCAAGAAACAATGTGCAAGCTGCCCACACCATCAAATTAGTGAGCAATTACTCATTCAGTACTTCTATGAAGGACTTTTTCCAATGGATAGAAGCATGATTGATGCCGCAAGCGGTGGTGCTTTAGTTGACAAAACACCCGACGCTGCAAGAACTCTAATTGCGAACATGGCTGCAAATTCTCAACAGTTTGGCAATAGACTTGTCCAACCGTATAAGCAAGTGAATGAGGTAAATATTTCTGCTCTCGAACAACAAATTTCTGGTTTAACTACTCTTGTTCGTCAATTAGCTGTCGGCAATGTGCAATCTGTAAAAGCATGTGGAATTTGCTCGGTAGTTGGGCACCAAAGTGATGCCTGCCCAACTCTTCAAGAAGAACCTATTGAACAAGTCAACATGGCTGGAGGTTTTCCTGGACAACCTCAAGGTAAGTATGATCCATTTTTCAATACATATAATCCTGGATGGAGGGATCACCCAAACCTTAGCTACGGGAACTCACAAGGGAACCAGTTTGATCAGAATCGTTCTAATTTTCAGCAGTACAGACAACCATTTCCTTCAAGACAACACCCAACCTAAAGCTCTAGCTCAGGTATGAATTTAGAAAATATTGTTAAATCTCTTGCTACTAACACTCAGCAGTTTCAACAAGAAACACAAATATCCCAACAAGAAACAAAGGCTAGTATTCAAAAGTTAGAAAGAAAATGGGTCAACTAGCAACTACGGTAAGTCGGTTGGAAGCACAGAGTTCTGGCAAATTACCCTCTCAAACGGTTGTTAATCCTAAAGAGAATGTAAGTGCAATTAGTGTTGAAAGTATGTCGCTGGAAAAGAATGTTGATTTAAACAAGGAAATAAGTGCAGGAATCATTGCCAACAATAAAGAGAAGTCCCAAGGTAAGCTTTCCTCTTTTTCTGATTATGAACCTATACCCCCATTTCCTCAAGCTCTTTTAGAACCAATAAGAGGAAACTCAAATAATGATCTGTATGAGACCTTTCGTGAATGTGAGGCTAATAAACCACTTTTAGATTCTATGGAAAAAGTACCTCGCTATGCAAATTTTCTAAAAGAGGTACGCACTATGAAAAAGAAACGAAATAATGAAAGAATTGGGGAAGTGAAAGTGCAAGAGAATGTTTCTATGGCTAGTCAAGGCAATCTTCCTGAAAAGTGCAAAGACCCAGGTATGTTTACTATTCCATGCAAGATAAGTGGGGTGAAATTTGAAAATGCTATGTTAGATTTAGGAGCTTCTATTAATGTCATGCCATATTCTGTTTATGCTTCTTTAAATCTTGGACCCCTGAATAAATCTAGTATAATAATTCAATTGGCTGATGGATCTACTATATATCCTAGGGGTGTGATTGAGGATTTGATTGTTGAAGTTAATAACTTAGTTTTTCCTGCTGATTTTTATGTGCTTGATATGGAAAATAATAATCATATTTTGTTAGGAAGGCCATTCTTAAAAACTGCAAAAACAAAAATTGATATTCATAGTGGTATGCTTACTATGGAGTCTAATGGTAAACTTGTGACTTTTAATATTTATGATACCATGAAATCTCCTAGTGATGATAATTTTGCAATTTTTGTTGATTCTTTGAACTTTGTTACATTTGATGAAATTGCTTCGAATGAAGAAGGAAAAAATAATAATTCATCTTTGAGTACTAATCTGCATGAAGGGACTGTTTCTTTGAATATTCATAATCATCGAAGGTACTCAAAAAGACGATGGAAATTTAAAGAAATATCATAAGTCGAGCCAACGACGATAAACAAAGGCGCTGCTTGGGAGGCAACCTAAGGTGTATTTGTTCCATTCTTTTTCTTTTATTCCCGTTTCTTATTCAATAACCCTTTTTTCTGTGCTTTTTTATTCAACATTGAGGACACTGTTGATAATAAGTGTGGGGGGGAGGGAATTTAGTTTTATTATTTGTTTGCTTATGTCAAAATTTTCCAAAATTTTCAAAAAATATTTTACTAGTATTTTATGCAAAATAAGTATTATTTTGTAAAAAAAAATTATATTTTCCTTTCTTGAAATTCATAACATAATTGAATAAATAGTTTGGCAAGTTAATTGTGATTAATTTGTTAGCATTTCCTGTTCGATATGTAGTGGCTAGATTAAGTAAGCAATAAACCTGTGAGATTTTGAGCCATCGACTGACATTTCGGTCTTATTTTCTTTCTTTTGTGTGATTTCTTCCATAATTTTGTTTCTCTAGAACTTGCCTTGATTCTCTTTTAAAGCTAATTAGACCATGCATGATTCAAGTGTGATTAAGGCCATTATTTGATTTTGAGCCTCACTAGCCAAATGATCGGTTTGTCCCATGATTTATTTTCCTTCGTTAACCCACTTTGAGCTTTATGGCCATTCTTTTCTTTATCCTGAACCACATTATAAGCCCTTTATATCTAAAAATAATGCCTTGACCCAGCTGAATAACTAGTGGGGAAAATTTTGAATTATTCATGTAATCTGCGTGAGGTTGTGAAGAATAAGTGTGGGGGAAATCACTTATCTTTGTTAATATGATTTGTCGTTGGTCTTCTATGAAAAAGAAAACTATGGCAGTTCATGATTGCAAAAAACAAAAAAAAAAAAAAGAAAAAAAATTTGGAATGAAAAAAATGAAGAATATATGTTTGAAAAAGAAAATGTTGCTGAAAATTTATGAGAAAAATGAGAAAGAATCAGCAGTTTGTTCTGAGTCTGAAGTTACCTCTGAATAAATGAAGCAAGGGGAAATTTTGGTAATACTGAGGAAGCATTCTATACTTTTGAGAATGATAATCATGTTGGAGCCTCAATGAGATGTGTTTTTATTGGAAACTGAGGGTGTTGGATTATTTGTACTTATTTGCTCCTCTAGTTTGAAGCTTATGCTTAAGCTACTTACCTAAATATTCCCTACCTTAACCCTAGCCCCATTACAACCTGTGGAAAGTCCTTATGATTTGTGTCATGCATGACTCTTGTAGTGGTGATTGAGAAGATATGCAAGCCTATGGTAGAGCAATTTTATAGGAATGAATTTGAGTGAAATTTATACCCATCAAACACTTGAGTGATGAGTGATATTCCTGTGAGGGCTTACTTATTTAGTTCTCTCAATTTTCAGACATGGGTGCTAACTTATTAATTGCAGGGTGCTTCAGATTGTTGTTCATGATATGTTACGAGTTTTGGAAATTTTATGTCAATTTACTTCGCAAATAATATTTTTGCTTGGGGACAAGCAAATGTTTTAGTGTGGGGGAATTTGATAGGCATATTTTACACTCATATTTTAGGTACATCTTTATAATAATTTTGCATTAGTTATTTAATATTATCTAATAATTAGTTCTTTTTATATATAACATATAATATATAATACATAATATATAATATATAATATATAATATATAATATATAATATTTAATATATATAATATTTAATATATAATGTTAGTATTATTGATATTATTATTGTTTAGCATATGTTTTTATTATATGGTATTAGGTGTAGTTGACTTGGTGTGGCCTAGTTAATAGGAGTAGTTTCAGTTTAGTTACAGATATACTTTGTATCACAATTCTATCGTAACTGAATCAATTGAATTCTCTAATCTGGTATCAGAGCGGTATCGGTTCTCTCCCCTCTCTGCAAATTATTCCCCCTCTCACCCGTAACCTCCACCGGCCATATTCTCCTCCACTTCTGACCGCGCCATGTCGTCAAGCTCGTCCGACCGCACTGCCTCCGCCACCGCCAGTCCATCTCCGGCCGGCGGGAATGCGTTGTCCGGAGCTCACCACTTTGTGAGCATGAAGCTGACACACCGCAACTTTCTGTTTTGGCGCACACAAGTGATCCCATTCCTTCGTGGCCAAGAGCTCTTAGGGTACGTCGACGGAAGCCTACCGTGTCCTCCGGCCACAATCACCGTTCCGTCGGCCGACGCTGCCTCCGGCGCGACTGCTTCCGTGATCCCCAACCCGGCGTTCAAGGCGTGGGAGAAGTAGGACCAGTCCATTGTATCCCTCTTGGTCTCCTCCATGGCGGATGAAGTCCTCCATCTCGCCGTCGGGAAGGAAACCTCCGCCGCTGTCTGGACCGCTATCACCACGGCGCTTGGTTCCTCGAGTCAGGCGCGCTGCCTCAGCTTGTTGGGGCAGTTCCAGGTGTTACGGCAAGGTCACTCCTCCACCGCCGAGTATCTCGGTCGCGCACAGCTGCTCGTGGAAGCTCTAGCCCAGGCCGGCCGGCCGTTATCTCTAACTGAGCAGAATCTCTATGTTTTCAGGGGTTTGAGGCCGGAGCTTAAGGCCATGGCGGTTTCCCTCATCGCTTCGGGCTCTCCAGTCACGTTGGCACATCTCTTCGATCATCTCCAAGCCCACGAGTTCATACTCGTGGACGATTACCCTGCAGCGAACGAGACCGGCAACCTTACGGCCATGTACGCCAGTTCCGGGCGTGGGCAGCAATCCGGCGGTGGTGGCAGGCAGCCGCATAATCCGCAAGGCAGAGGTGGACGTGGCAACCGTGGCGGGCAAAACCGTGGCGGGCGTGGTGGTCGTGGCGCACCTCGTTGTCAGATTTGCAGATCACACGGCCACACAGCAGTATACTGCTTCAAGCGATACAATACGCAGCCACTTGCGCAGGCCCACGTTGCGCTCTCCGGCGACGCTCCGTCACTACCGTCCACAGCCGCACCGTCCGAGGCGTGGTATCCAGAAATGGGAGCGACTGCCCATGCGACTCCGGATGCCGGGATGATGAGTCACTCGGACGAGTACACCGGTTCAGACATCTTGCGTGTTGGTAATGGCGCAGGTTTGGTGATCTCGCGAGTCGGTCATGCATCTCTACCGTCCAGTTCAAAATCCTTGTCATTGTCTAATATTTTACATGTTCCGTCATTGTCTGTTCCGTTGCTTTCCGTAAAAAAATTCACATCTGAAAATAATGTATTCGTTGAATTTCACTCTAATTGTTTTTTTGTGAAGGATTCAACAACCAGGGAAATTCTACTTAAGGGTCCCACCGTTGGCGGGCTATACAAACTCCCGGTCTCCCGGTGTCATCTAGCGTTCGTCAGTTCCCGGGCCACTCCCACGGTGTGGCACCGCAGGCTTGGTCACCCACATAAATAGCTTCTACATAAAGTTCTACCGAAATGCTCGGTCATTCCAAATAAAACCGAAGTCGTGGAGTCATGTGTTGCGTGTCATCTGGGCAAATCCACAAGATTTAAATTAGATAAAGTTCCCAATATTAGTAAAAATGTACTCGATCTAGTATATACAGATATATGGGGACCTTCTCCTGTAATGTCTACAAATGGTTTCCGTTATTTTGTACTTTTTGTAGACGACTTTTCACGCTTCTGCTGGTTTTATCCATTAAGGATGAAATCAGACATTTATAAAATTTTTGATTTGTTTCGTGTCATGGTAGAGCGACAGTTCTCGCGCTCTATCAAGTCTGTCCAATCCGATTTAGGGGGTGAGTATCGGAAGTTACACACAACTTTCCAAACTCTTGGTATAAACCATCGCCAGTCATGTGCTTATACCCATGAACAAAACGGGCGGGTAGAACGCAAAAACAGGCACATAGTTGAAATTGGTCTTGCCTTAATGGCACAAGGCAAAGTCCCCCACCATTATTGGGACTATGCTTTTGAAACGGCGTCTTGCTTAATTAATTACTTACCCTCATCAGCTATAAACTTTGAGATTCCATACACCCGTCTATTCCAAATATCACCACCATACACTTTCCTCCGTGTCTTTGGGTGCCGATGTTTTCCGTATCTACGCCCATACAACAGGCACAAAATTGAATACCGGTCCACCCCATGTGTCTTCCTAGGTTACCCACCTACCTTTAGGGGTTATAGATGCATTCATTTGGCAAGTGGGAAAACTTATATCTGCCGTCATGTCCGATTTGACGAGACTGTGTTTCTGTTTCTACAGGACATATATCTGCTGAGACGTCTCTCCCAGCTCTGCCTTGGGCTTCGGGTCCTGTAGTCTCAACTACTACCCCACCAGTGGCACCTAGTGAGGTCCCACGTCATATTGAGCCAGAACCCGTGCCGTTGGCACAAGAGCCACCTGCACTGGCTATCACTCATACAGCACCGGCCAAGACCCGCAGAAAAAGGGTTGTGCCGTAGAGTCGGGACCACGTCATGCGCTTGCGTCATCAGACCAAAGGCTCGGACGAACAGTTTCACGCCTTAACGGCCACCACAGACCCAACGTGTTATTCTCAAGCCGTGGGTCACCCACACTGGCGTGAGGCAATGGATCAGGAGTTCAATGCGCTACTCCATAATCATACTTGGCGCCTTGTGGCTCCGGAATCTCACATGAACATTATTGGATGTAAGTGGGTGTTTCGCACCAAACGTAAGTCAGATGGAACAGTGGAGCGCTATAAAGCGCATCTTGTTGCCAAGGGGTTTAATCAGGTGGCCGGCGAAGACTTCTTCGACACCTTCAGCCCGGTGGTTAAACCCACCACTGTGCGTATGTTATTTGCTCTTGCGGTGTCCAATCAGTGGACATTACGCCAGCTTGACGTTCATAATGCTTTCTTGAACGGGCATCTGGCAGAGACCGTCTACATGAAGCAACCTCCGGGGTATGAGGATCCTACCAACCCTGGACATGTGTGTCTTCTTCAGCGGTCTCTATATGGCTTGAAACAGGCCCCACGTGCCTGGTTTAAGCGCCTTCACGATTTTCTATTATCTGCAGGTTTTCAATCCTCCAAAATAGATGTCTCCTTATTTTATTACACGACTGGGGATTCCCGGGTTTTCTTACTCATCTACGTTGACGACATTATTATGATGGGAAATGATGCTAATCTGATCGCCTCTCTCCTAAAGCGTCTTGCAACGGCTTTCAAAATTCGAGATCTAGGCATTCCTCATTTTTTCTTGGGTATTGAAACAATTTCAGACGGTGATTGCATCATTCTTTCGCAACGACGCTATATGACTGATCTCTTGGGCCGAGCTGGGATGGTTGACTGTAAACCGCTTGCCACGCCAGCAGCTATTACCAAGTCAGTTACTCCGTCCGATGAGCCGTTTGATAATCCGACCCAGTACAGACGTGTGGTTGGGGCTCTTCAGTATCTCACCATCACTCGACCAGATCTTGCAAACTCGGTGAATAGACTCTGTCAGTTCATGCATTCGCCAACCACTGAACACTGGGGCCTTGCCAAACGAGTCCTGCGCTATATTAAGGGGACTCTATCACTTGGGTTACGCTTTACACCGTCGTCTTCTACTCGCATACAGGCCTATTCCGACTCTGATTGGGCAGGGTGTCCCATTGATCGCAAGAGTACAAGTGGGTTTGCTGTCTATCTGGGTTCCAATCTCATCTCCTGGTTATCCAAGAAACAACGTACTGTCGCTCGGTCATCCACAGAAGCAGAATACAAAGCCCTTGCTGACGTATCTGCTGAAGTAACTTGGGTCGTCTCTTTGTTACGGGAGTTAGGGCTACACTCTGGGGAGCCTGCCTCCTTGTGGTGTGACAATCTTGGTGCAACTTATTTGTGTGCGAATCCGGTGTTTCATGCGAGCACTAAGCACGTTGAGATCGACTACCATTTTGTTCGGGACAAAGTGGCTTCTGGGGACTTCGTCGTCAACTACATCTCTACTACAGATCAGCTAGCTGATATCTTTACTAAACCTCTTCCAACACCTCGGTTTGCTACTCTACGGGACAAGCTCAATGTTGTGCTTCACCAACCTTGTGCTTGAGGGGGTGTGTTAGTATTATTGATATTATTATTGTTTAGCATATGTTTTTATTATATGGTATTAGGTGTAGTTGACTTGGTGTGGCCTAGTTAATAGGAGTAGTTTCAGTTTAGTTACAGATATACTTTGTATCACAATTCTATCGTAACTGAATCAATTGAATTCTCTAATCTATAAGAATACATACTAATGTATTACGTATTAGTATATATGTTTATGCATTATACACACACACACACACACACACACACACAGATATATATATATATATATATATATATATATATATATATATATATATATATATATATATTGGTGAGCTGTCGTAGGCTTCCAAATTAAAACCTTACAAACGTAGTAGCGGGAGTAAGGATCGATCCCACGAGGAGTAACTAGTTTAACTTTTGTGCTCAAATTAAAGGTAGGGGGTTTCGAATATATCGAGAATAAAGATAAAATAAAAGAGAATTTAAATAAACAAGAAATTTAATTGAACGAATAAAGCAATGAAAATAATATATCGAAAACACATATAATAGGAGACCTTGGTTAGTAAAGATCCACCACCGGAATTCAACACTGATCATTGATTAATAAAGTAATTAATATGCAATTGAATATTTGTCGTGAAATTATTTCATTTCCGTTTTCCCTTAGTTGTAGGTAACTAAAGCACACGCGGTTTAATTACCCCTAACTACTAAATAACCTAAGACAAACGCTATAGATTTAATTTAATAGCAGCAATAGGAACTAGGAAAACCGACAAACTAAATAACACAAGCACAAGCGGTTGCATTTAATTTAGGAAAATATTCTTCCCGAGTCCAATTATCACTAAGCCGTCAATAATTAACCCAGTTGCTACTGAATATTAGAATAATTTGTAGCACAACATTATCTAATATTGCAAACAATTATATCAAGTAAATAACTAGTAGGCCTCCCTAGCAATTAAATGATACAACTATTCAAATAACTTAGAAGAATATTTAATACTCAAAATGCATAAAAACATATATATAATAAAGTTAAATAAATAACCTTACAGCGTTATGAACTCCGGGGCTTCAATTCACTAAACCAACTAGAAATTAGCCAGAAATAGACATTGATAACAACTTCAACGAATACTATAGAGGAGGGAAGAATGAATCAAGCATGAACATTTTAAAATAGAAATCTTCCACTATTTATATACTTTCCAAAATCAACCTAAGCTATTTTCTATCATCCATTTTCCTCCTTTTGCGCTGAGCCACGAAATCATCCGATTTTGCTGCTTGTTCTCGCGCCAGTAATCAGTCGACGAAGCTTTCTTTCGTTGCTACCTGCGCCTCACATTCTTTAGGTGGAATTAAAACAAAACATTAGTTAGTATTTGCTAAAGGCTGGCCACTTAAATAATATATAATATATAGATATATATATAATGTATATATATATATATATATATATATATATATATATATATATATATATATATAGTAGTACGTAATATATATATGTCTATATAAGTATAGTACGTAATATGTATTATATATATATATATATATATATATATATATATATATATATATATATATATATTATATATTTAATATTATATATAAAAAGAACTAATTATAAGACAATATTAAATAACTAATGCAAAATTATTATAAAGATGTACCTAAAATATGGGTGTAAAATATGCCTATCATATATATATATATATATATATATATATATATATATATATATATATATATATATATATATATATATATATATTATTTAAATAAATTTAGTAGTCCAAATAAAACTTATCATACATGCAAACCAATTGAAATTGACTATTCCCTTCATTATGCAGGTGCGGAGAATTATTCATCAACCAAATTTTGCGCGAGAGTATTGGGGAAGACGATTACATGAGGCACAAAAATAGGAGGATAAGTGGTAGACGTTCATTAGGTTTATTTTAGAAAGTGTATAAATAGTATAAGTGTTTTATTGTAGAACGTTCATTCTTCCCCTCTCGATTATTCTGTAAAGCTGTTATCAATATCCATTCATTGCTAATTTCTTTAGCTTGATTTAGTGAATTGAAGCCCCGGAATTGATTATGCTGTAAGATTATTTATTTATTTTTATTATATAATTTTTATGCATTTGGGTATTAAATATTCATTTAAGTTATTTGAATAGTTGTATCATTTAACTGCTAGGGAGACCTACAAGTTATTTACTTGATATAATTATTTGCTATATTAGATAATGTTGTGCTACAAATTATTCTAATATTCAGTAGCAACTGGGTTAATTATTGACGACTTAGTGATAATTGGACTCGGGTAGAATATTTTCCTAAATTAAATGCAACCGCTTGTGCTTGTGTTAATTAGTTTGTCGGTTTTCCTAGTTCCTATTGCTGCTATTAAATTAAATCTATAGCGCTTGTCTTAGGTTATTTAGTAGTTAGGGGTAATTAAACCGTGTGTGCTTTAGTTACCTATAACTAAGGGAAAACGGAAATGAAATAATTTCACGGCAAATATTCAATTGCATATTAATTACTTTACTAATCAATGATCAGTGTTAAATTCCGGTGGTAGTGGATCTTTACTAACCAAGGTTTTCTATTATATGTGCTTTCAATATATTTGTTTCATTGCTTTATTTGATTTATTTAATCTCTTGTTTATTTAAATTATCATTTACTTAATCTTTATTCTCGTTATTTTCCAAACCCCCATTATTTCCTTGAGCACAAAAGTTAAACTAGTTACTCCTCGTGGGATCGATCCTTACTCCCGCTACTACGTTTGTAAGGTTTTAATTTGGGAGCCTACGACAGCTCACCAAATTTTGGCATCACTTTCCTCAAGAGAATCAACACTGATCAGTGCTACTACGTTTGTAAGGTTTTACTTTATTAATCAATGATCAGTGTTGATAGAATATTTTAAATCAAGAACAATTTGATAGACATATTTTATACTCATATTTTAGGTACATTTTTATAATATTTTTGCAGTAATTAAGTTTTATTTTTAAAGATTAATTAATTAATTAGTGTTTTTAATAATTATCCTTCTCTCCCAACTAATAATAATAATAATAATAATAATAATAATAATAATAATAATAATAATAACAATAACAATAATAATAATAATAATAATAATAATAATAATAATTATCCTAAATCCTCTAACATGTTGACCCACCCCCCCACCCCCCAAATCACAGAAAAAGACAAAAATTACAATTTAACATTATATCTATGTTGCTTCATTCCTTCACTTCTTCGTGCAGTAGACACGTACGGCACAACGGCGAGCGGAACTTTGTCAACGACGCTATTCGGACTGCAAGCAAAAGTTCCGAAAGACATGTTCAGCAGCGAGGAAAATTAGGAATTGTGTGGTGGAAATTCATTGAGCTTATTTCTAGAATGCTATAAATAGTAGAAGTTTTCATTTGTAAAATATTCATTCTTCCCCTCTCGACTATTCTGTAAAGCTGTTTTCAATGTCCATTCATTGCTAATTTCTTTAGCTTGGTTTAGTGAATTGAAGCCCCGGAATTGATTATGCTGTAAGATTATTTATTTATTTTTATTATATAATTTTTATGCATTTGGGTATTAAATATTCTTCTAAGTTATTTGAATAGTTGTATCATTTAATTGCTAGGGAGGCCTACTAGTTATTTACTTGATATAATTATTTGCTATATTAGATAATGTTGTGCTACAAATTATTCTAATATTCAGTAGCAACTGGGTTAATTATTGACGACTTAGTGATAATTGGACTCGGGTAGAATATTTTCCTAAATTAAATGCAACCGCTTGTGCATGTGTTATTTAGTTTGTCGGTTTTCCTAGTTCATATTGCTGCTATTAAATTAAATCTATAGCGCTTGTCTTAGGTTATTTAGTAGTTAGGGGTAATTAAACCGCGTGTGCTTTAGTTACCTATAACTAAGGGAAAACGGAAATGAAATAATTTCACGGCAAATATTCAATTGCATATTAATTACTTTACTAATCAATGATCAGTGTTATATTTCGGTGGTAGTGGATCTTTACTAACCAAGGTTTTCTATTATAAGTGCTTTCAATATATTAGTTTCATTGCTTTATTCGATTTATTTAATCTCTTGTTTATTTAAATTATCTTTTCTTAATCTTTATTCTCGTTATTTTCCAAACCCCATTATTTCCTTGAGCACAAAAGTTAAACTAGTTACTCCTCGTGGGATCGATCCTTACTCCCGCTACTACGTTTGTAAGGTTTTAATTTGGGAGCCTACGACAGCTCACCAAATTTTGGCATCACTTTCCTCAAGAGAATCAACACTGATCAGTGCTACTACGTTTGTAAGGTTTTACTTTATAAATCATTGATCAGTATTGATAGAATATTTTAAATCAAGAACAATTTGATAGGCATATTTTATACTCATATTTTAAGTACATTTTTATAATATTTTTGCAGTAATTAAGTACTATTATATAATACTAATTTACTTTTAAAGATTAATTAATTAATTAGTGTTTTTAATAATTATCCTTCTCTCTAATAATAATAATAATAATAATAATAATAATAATAATAATTATTATTATTATTATTATTATTATTATTATTATTATTATTATTATTATTATTATTATTATTATTATTATTATTATTATTATTATTATTATTATCCTAAATCCTCTAACATGTTGATCCCCCCCCCCCCCCCCCTCACTTCTTCATGCAGTAGACACGTATAGCACAACGGCGAGCGGAACTTTGTCAACGACGCTATTCGGACTGCAAGCAAAAGTTCCGAAAGACCATGTCCAGTAGCGAGGAAAATTAGGAATTGTGTGGTGGAAATTCATTGAGCCTATTTCTAGAATGCTATAAATTGTAGAAGTTTTCATTTGTAAAATGTTCATTCTTCCCCTCTCGACTATTGTGTAAAGCTCTTTTCAATGTCCATTCATTGCTAATTTCTTTAGCTTGGTTTAGTGAATTGAAGCCCCGGAATTGATTATGCTGTAAGATTATTTATTTATTTTTATTATATAATTTTTATGCATTTGGGTATTAAATATTCTTCTAAGTTATTTGAATAGTTGTATCATTTAATTGCTAGGGAGGCCTACTAGTTATTTACTTGATATAATTATTTGCTATATTAGATAATGTTGTGCTACAAATTATTCTAATATTCAGTAGCAACTGGGTTAATTATTGACGACTTAGTGATAATTGGACTCGGGTAGAATATTTTCCTAAATTAAATGCAACCGCTTGTGCTTGTGTTATTTAGTTTGTCGGTTTTCCTAGTTCTTATTGCTGCTATTAAATTAAATCTATAGCGCTTGTCTTAGGTTATTTAGTAGTTAGGGGTAATTAAACCGCGTGTGCTTTAGTTACCTATAACTAAGGGAAAACGGAAATGAAATAATTTCAAGACAAATATTCAATTGCATATTTATTACTTTACTAATCAATGATCAGTGTTAAATTCCGGTGGTAGTGGATCTTTACTAACCAAGGTTTTCTATTATAAGTGCTTTCAATATATTAGTTTCATTGCTTTATTCGATTTATTTAATCTCTTGTTTATTTAAATTATCTTTTACTTAATTAATCTTTATTCTCGTTATTTTCCAAACCCCCATTATTTCCTTGAGCACAAAAGTTAAACTAGTTACTCCTCGTGGGATCGATCCTTACTCCCGCTACTACGTTTGTAAGGTTTTAATTTGGGAGCCTACGACAGCTCACCAAATTTTGGCATCACTTTCCTCAAGAGAATAAACACTGATCAGTGCTACTACGTTTGTAAGGTTTTACTTTATTAATCAATGATCAGTGTTGATAGAATATTTTAAATCAAGAACAATTTGATAGGCATATTTTATACTCATATTTTAAGTACATTTTTATAATATTTTTGCAGTAATTAAGTACTATTATATAATAATTATTTATTTTTAAAAATTAATTAATTAATTAGTGTTTTTAATAATTATCCTTCTCTCCCTACTAATAATAATAATAATAATAATAATAATAATAATAATAATAATAATAATAATAATAATAATAATAATAATAATAATAATAATAATAATAATAATAATAATTATCCTAAATCCTCTAACTTGTTGACCCACCCCCCCCCCCCCCCCAAATCATAGAAAAAGACAAAAATAACAATTTAACATTATATCTATGTTGCTTCATTCCTTCACTTCTTCATGCAATAGACACGTACGGCACAACGGCGAGCGGAACTTTGTCAACGACGCTATTCGGACTGCAAGCAAAAGTTCCGAAAGACCATGTCCAGCAGCGAGGAAAATTAGGAATTGTGTGGTGGAAATTCATTGAGCCTATTTCTAGAATGCTATAAATTGTAGAAGTTTTCATTTGTAAAATGTTCATTCTTCCCCTCTCGACTATTCTGTAACGCTGTTTTCAATGTCCATTCATTGCTAATTTCTTTAGCTTGGTTTAGTGAATTGAAGCCCTGGAATTGATTATGCTGTAAGATTATTTTTTTTTTATTATATAATTTTTATGCATTTGGGTCTTAAATATTCTTCTAAGTTATTTGAATAGTTGTATCATTTAATTGCTAGGGAGGCCTACTAGTTATTTACTTGATATAATTATTTGCTATATTAGATAATGTTGTGCTACAAATTATTCTAATATTCAGTAGCAACTGGGTTAATTATTGACGACTTAGTGATAATTGGACTCGGGTAGAATATTTTCCTAAATTAAATGCAACCGCTTGTGCTTGTGTTATTTAGTTTGTCGGTTTTCCTAGTTCCTATTGCTGCTATTAAATTAAAACTATAGCGCTTGTCTTAGGTTATTTAGTAGTTAGGGGTAATTAAACCGCGTGTGCTTTAGTTACCTATAACTAATGGAAAACGGAAATGAAATAATTTCACGACAAATATTCAATTGCATATTAATTACTTTACTAATCAATGATCAGTGTTAAATTCCGGTGGTAGTGGATCTTTACTAACCAAGGTTTTCTATTATAAGTGCTTTCAATATATTTGTTTCATTGCTTTATTCGATTTATTTAATCTCTTGTTTATTTAAATTATCTTTTACTTAATCTTTATTCTCGTTATTTTCCAAACCCCCATTATTTCATTGAGCACAAAAGTTAAACTAGTTACTCCTCGTGGGATCGATCCTTACTCCCGCTACTACGTTTGTAAGGTTTTAATTTGGGAGCCTACGACAGCTCACCAAATTTTGGCATCACTTTCCTCAAGAGAATCAACACTGATCAATGCTACTACGTTTGTAAGGTTTTACTTTATTAATCAATGATCAGTGTTGATAGAATATTTTAAATCAAGAACAATTTGATAGGCATATTTTACACTCATATTTTAAGTACATTTTTATAATATTTTTGCAGTAATTAAGTACTATTATATAATAATTGTTTATTTTGAAAGATTAATTAATTAATTAGTGTTTTTAATAATTATCCTTCTCTCCCTAATAATAATAATAAAAATAATTATCCTAAATCCTCTAACATGTTGACCCACCCCCCCCCCCCCCCCCCCCCAAATCATAGAAAAAGACAAAAATAACAATTTAACATTATATCTATGTTGCTTCATTCCTTCACTTCTTCATGCAGTAGACACGTACGGCACAACGGCGAGCGGAACTTTGTCAACGACGCTATTCGGACTGCAAGCAAAAGTTCCGAAAGACCATGTCCAGCAGCGAGGAAAATTAGGAATTGTGTGGTGGAAATTCATTTAGCCTATTTCTAGAATGCTATAAATTGTAGAAGTTTTCATTTGTAAAGTGTTCATTCTTCCCCTCTCGACTATTCTGTAACGCTGTTTTCAATGTCCATTCATTGCTAATTTCTTTAGCTTGGTTTAGTGAATTGAAGCCCCGGAATTGATTATGCTGTAAGATTATTTATTTATTTTTATTATATAATTTTTATGCATTTGGGTATTAAATATTCTTCTAAGTTATTTGAATAGTTGTATCATTTAATTGCTAGGGAGGCCTACTAGTTATTTACTTGATATAATTATTTGCTATATTAGATAATGTTGTGCTACAAATTACTCTAATATTCAGTAGCAACTGGGTTAATTATTGACGACTTAGTGATAATTGGACTCGGGTAGAATATTTTCCTAAATTAAATGCAACCGCTTGTGCTTGTGTTATTTAGTTTGTCGGTTTTCCTAGTTCTTATTGCTGCTATTAAATTAAATCTATAGCGCTTGTCTTAGGTAATTAAACCGCGTGTGCTTTAGTTACCTATAACTAAGGGAAAACGGAAATGAAATAATTTCAAGACAAATATTCAATTGCATATTAATTACTTTACTAATCAATGATCAGTGTTAAATTCCGGTGGTAGTGGATCTTTACTAACCAAGGTTTTCTATTATAAGTGCTTTCAATATATTAGTTTCATTGCTTTATTCGATTTATTTAATCTCTTGTTTATTTAAATTATCTTTTACTTAATCTTTATTCTCGTTATTTTCCAAACCCCCATTATTTCCTTGAGCACAAAAGTTAAACTAGTTACTCCTCGTGGGATCGATCCTTACTCCCGCTACTACGTTTGTAAGGTTTTAATTTGGGAGCCTACGACAGCTCACCAAATTTTGGCATCACTTTCCTCAAGAGAATCAACACTGATCAATGCTACTACGTTTGTAAGGTTTTACTTTATTAATCAATGATCAGTGTTGATAGAATATTTTAAATCAAGAACAATTTGATAGGCATATTTTACACTCATATTTTAAGTACATTTTTATAATATTTTTGCAGTAATTAAGTACTATTATATAATAATTATTTATTTTTAAAGATTAATTAATTAATTAGTGTTTTTAATAATTATCCTTCTCTCCCTAATAATAATAATAATAATAATTATCCTAAATCCTCTAACATGTTGACCCACCCCCCACCCCCCCCCAAATCATAGAAAAAGACAAAAATAACAATTTAACATTATATCTATGTTGCTTCATTCCTTCACTTCTTCATGCAGTAGACACGTACGGCACAACGGCGAGCGGAACTTTGTCAACGACGCTATTCGGACTGCAAGCAAAAGTTCCGAAAGACCATGTCCAGCAGCGAGGAAAATTAGGAATTGTGTGGTGGAAATTCATTTAGCCTATTTCTAGAATGCTATAAATTGTAGAAGTTTTCATTTGTAAAATGTTCATTCTTCCCCTCTCGACTATTCTGTAACGCTGTTTTCAATGTCCATTCATTGCTAATTTCTTTAGCTTGGTTTAGTGAATTGAAGCCCTGGAATTGATTATGCTGTAAGATTATTTTTTTTTTTATTATATAATTTTTATGCATTTGGGTCTTAAATATTCTTCTAAGTTATTTGAATAGTTGTATCATTTAATTGCTAGGGAGGCCTACTAGTTATTTACTTGATATAATTATTTGCTATATTAGATAATGTTGTGCTACAAATTATTCTAATATTCAGTAGCAACTGGGTTAATTATTGACGACTAAGTGATAATTGGACTTGGGTAGAATATTTTCCTAAATTAAATGCAACCGCTTGTGCTTGTGTTATTTAGTTTGTCGGTTTTCCTAGTTCCTATTGCTGGTATTAAATTAAAACTATAGCGCTTGTCTTAGGTTATTTAGTAGTTAGGGGTAATTAAACCGCGTGTGCTTTAGTTACCTATAACTAAGGGAAAACGGAAATGAAATAATTTCACGACAAATATTCAATTGCATATTAATTACTTTACTAATCAATGATCAGTGTTAAATTCCGGTGGTAGTGGATCAGTGTTATTCACTCTTTTCTTTTTTTTTTTTGAACCACATTACAAGCCTTTTATATCTAAAAATAATGCCCTCACCCAGGTGAATAACCAGTGGAGCAAATTTTGAATTATTCGTGTAATCTACGTGAGGTTGTGAGGAAGAAGTGTGGGGGAGGTCACTTTCTTGTGTTAATATGATGGAGAATGAGGTGGGTTGTATCTTCATTGCCGATTTGTCACTGGTCTTCTCTGAAAAAGAAAACGAAGACAATTCATGATTCCAAAAAAATATATGGAAATTGAAAAAATGAAAAAATGTAAAAATGGAGAATATATGTTTGAAAAAAGAAAAATATTGCTGAAAATTTATGGAAAAATGAGAAAGAATCAGCAATTGATTTTGAGTTGAAGTTACTCCTAAATTAATGAAGTAAGGGGAAACTCTGGTAATACTGAGGAAGCATTATATACTTGGTGTTGAGCACGTATCTTGGATTATTTGTATTTATTTGCTCCTCTAGTTTGAAAGCTTTTGTTTAAGCTACTTTCCTAAATATTCCCTATTTTAACCCTAGCCCCATTACAACCTGTGGAAAGTCCTTATGATTTGTGTCATGCATGACTCTTATAGTGGTGGTTGAGAAGATATGCAAGCCTATGGTAGAGCAATTTTATAGGAATGAACTTGAGTGAAATTTATACCCATCAAACACTTGAGTGATGAGTGATATTCCTGTGAGGGCTTACTTATTTAGTTTTCTCAATTTTCAGACATGGGTGCTATCTTATTAATTGCAGGGTGCTTCAGATTGTTGTTCATGATATGTTATGAGTTTTGGGAATTTCATTTTAATTTACTTCGCAAATAATATTTTTGCTTGGGGAGAAGCAAATGTTTTAGTGTGGGGGAATTTGATAGGCATATTTTACCCTCATATTTTAGGTACATCTTTATAATAAATTTGCATTAGTTATTTAATATTATCTAATAATTACTTCTTTTTATATAATGTTTAATATAATATATAATATATATAATATATTTTCAAAAAAAAAATATAATATATATAATATATAATATATAGAATACTAATATATATATTTATTACGTACTATAATCTTATATATATTAAGTTTGTGGGTCCCATAATTGCAATTAGACAAACAAAAAATAATAATAATATATCATATAACGTCGTTTCAATTCGTTGGTCAGAGGAAATGGCGGAGCGATTCTCATGGAAAGCTTCGGACGTGCGGAGGAAAAGTAGGGAGCGGATGGTTGAAATTGATTTAGGTGGAGCTGATAGTGTTAAAGTCCCAAATTTGGAGCTCTAAGCTCTTTTAAGGTTGCTGATAGTGTTAAAGTCGGTGAAGTACGTTCACGAAAGGTCTCATACAGCTCACCAGCAGGAATCATTGCCAACAATAAAGAGAAGTCCCAAGGTAAGCTTTCATCTTTTTTTGATTATGAACCAGTACCCCCATTTCCTCAAGCTCTTTTAGAACCAATAAGAGGAAACTCAAATAATGATCTGTATGAGACCTTTCGTGAATGTGATGCTAATAAACCACTTTTAGATTCTATGGAAAAAGTATCTCGCTATGCAAATTTTCTAAAAGAGGTACGCACTATGAAAAAGAAACGAAATAATGAAAGAATTGAGGAAGTGAAAGTGCAAGAGAATGTCTCTATGGCTAGTCAAGGCAATCTTCCTGAAAAGTGCAAAGATCCAGGTATGTTTACTATTCCATGCAAGATAAATGGGGTGAAATTTGAAAATGCTATGCTAGACTTAGGAGCTTTTATTAATGTCATGCCATATTCTGTTTATAATTCTTTAAATCTTGGACCCCTGAATAAAACTAATGTAGTCATTCAATTGGCTGATGGATCTACTACCTATCCTATGGGTGTGATTGAAGATTTGATTGTTGAAGTTAATAACTTAGTTTTTCCTGCTGATTTTTATGTGCTTGATATGGAAAATAATAATCATATTTTGTTAGGAAGGCCATTCTTAAAAACTGCAGAAACAAAAATTGATATTCATAGTGGTATGCTTACTATGGAGTCTAATGGTAAACTTGTGACATTTAATATTTATGATACCATGAAATCTCCTAGTGATGATAATTTTGCAATTTTTGTTGATTCTTTGAACTTTGTTACATTTGATGAAATTGCTTCGAATGAAGAAGGAAAAAATAATAATTCATCTTTGAGTACTAATCTGCATGAAGGGACTGTTTCTTTGAATATTCATAATCATCGAAGGTACTCAAAAAGACGATGGAAATATAAAGAAATATCATAAGTCGAGCCAACGACGATAAACAAAGGCGCTGCTTGGGAGGCAACCTAAGGTGTATTTGTTCCATTCTTTTTCTTTTATTCCCTTTTCTCATTCAATAACCCTTTTTCTGTGCTTTTTTGTTCATCATTGGGGACAATGTTGATAATAAGTGTGGGGGAGGGAATTTAGTTTTATTATTTGTTTGCACATGTCAAAATTTTCAAAAATTTTCACAAATATTTTACTAGTATTTTATGCAAAATAAGTATTATTTTGAAAAAAAAAATTCCTTTCCTGAAATTCATAATGTGATTGAATAAATAGTTTGGCAAGTTGTGATTAATTTGTTAGCATTTGCTGTTTGATATGTAGTGGCTATATTAAGTAAGCAATAAACATGTGAGTGTTTTGAGCCATTGACTGACACTTCGGTCTTATTTTCTTTCTATTTTGTGATTTCTTCCATAATTTTGTTTCTCTAGAACTTGCCTTGATTCTCTTTTAAAGCTAATTAGACCATGCATGATTCAAGTGTGATTAAGGCCATTATTTGATCTTGAGCCTCACTAGCCAAATAACCGATTTGTCCTATGATTTATTTCCCCTTGTTAACCATCACCTTCATACCAAACCCCCCTTTACTTTAATTTGAGCACATACATTAAACTAGTTACTCCTCGTGGGATCGATCCTTACTCCCGCTACTACGTTTGTAAGGTTTTAATTTGGGAGCCTACGACAGCTCGTCAAATTTTGGCACCGTTGCCGCGGAGATTTTCTTGTTTATTTTGTGTTTATTTAATTATTTATTTGTTTATTTATTTTTCTCGTTAATTTGTCCCAAAAAAATTTTTTAAAAAATCTTTTCTTTCGTTACTTTTACATAATTGCTACAATATATTTTCTTTTTGTTTATGCCTATAACTCGATCTGCTAACAAAGAAGTCCTGCCATACAATCCAGAAATTGAAAGAACTGTATGCAGGTGGAGGAAACAAGCTTTGAGAAAATTGGAGTTTAGTGATCTGGCTACCGATTCTACCAATTCTAATTTAGAAGAGGAACCCATGGCTCAAAATCGGACTTTAAAAGAGCTTGGAGCACCAAATTTAGATCACCAACCTTTATGCATCACTTTCCCTGCTATGGATGCTAATGTCCAATTTGAATTAAAATCTGGATTAATTCATCTTTTGCCTTCTTTTCATGGACTTGCAGGTGAAGATCCTCACAAGTACTTAAAGGAATTCCATGTGGTGTGTTCAAGTATGAAACCCACAGGGGTTACTGAAGAACAAATCAAGTTGAGAGCCTTTCCCTTTTCTTTGAAAGATTCAGCGAAGGATTGGCTATATTATTTACCCTCCGGAAGCATCACCGCATGGAATAACCTGAAGACAGCGTTCCTTGAAAAATATTTCCCATCTTCAAGGGCGGCCAACATTAGAAAGGAAATCTGTGGTATAAGGCAAAACAATGGAGAGTCATTGTATGAATATTGGGAGCGTTTCAAAAAGCTTTGTGCAAATTGCCCACACCATCAAATTAGTGATCAATTACTCATTCAGTACTTTTATGAAGGACGTTTTCCTTTGGATCGAAGCATGATTGATGCCGCAAGCGGTGGTGCTTTAGTTGACAAGACACCAGACGCTGCAAGAACTTTAATTGCAAACATGGCTGCAAATTCTCAACAGTTTGGCAATAGAATAGTCCAACCGTCTAAGCAAGTGAATGAGGTAAATATTTCTGCTCTTGAACAACAAATTTCTGGTTTAGCTAATCTTGTTCGTCAATTAGCAGTATGCAATATGCAAACTGTTAAAGCATGTGGAATTTGCTCGGTAGTAGGGCACCTAACTGATGCCTGTCCAATTTTTCAAGAAGAACCTGTTGAACAAGTCAACATGGCTGGAGGTTTTCCTGGACAACCTCAAGGTAAGTATGATCTGTTTTCCAATACATATAATCCTGGATGGAGGGATCACCCAAACCTTAGCTATGGGAACTCACAAGGGAACCAGTTTGTTCAGAATCGTTCCAATTTTCAGCAGTACAGACAACCATTTCCTTCAAGACAACAACCAACCCAAAGCTCTAGCTCAAGTATGAATCTAGAAGATATTGTTAAATCTCTTGCTACTAACACTTTGCAGTTTCAACAAGAAACACAACTATTCCAACAAGAGACAAGAGCTAGTATTCAAGAAACAAAGACTAGTATTCAAAACTTGGAAAGACAAATGGGCCAACTAGCAACAACGGTTAGTCGGTTGGAAGCACAGAGTCCTGGCAAACTACCCTCTCAAACAGTTGTTAATCCTAAAGAGAATGTAAGTGCAATTAATGTTGAAAGTATGTCGCTGGAAAAGAATGTTGATTTAAATAAGGAAATAAGTGCAGGAATCATTGCTAACAATAAAGAGAAGTCCCAAGGTAAGCTTTCTTCTTTTTCTGATTATGAACCAGTACCCCCATTTCCTCAAGCTCTTATAGAACCAATAAGAGAAAACTCAAATAATGATCTGTATGAGACCTTTCGGGAATGTGAGGCTAATAAACCATTTTTAGAATCTATTAAAAAAGTACCTAGCTATGTAAATTTTCTAAAAGAGGTACACACTATGAAAAAGAAACGAAATAATGAAAGAATTGAGGAAGTGAAAGTGCAAGAGAATGTCTCTATGGCTAGTCAAGGCAATCTTCCTGAAAAGTGCAAAGACCCAGGTATGTTTACTATTCCATGCATGATAAGTGGGGTGAAATTTGAAAATGCTATGTTAGATTTAGGAGCTTCTATTAATGTCATACCATATTTTGTTTATGCTTCTTTAAATCTTGGACCCCTGAATAAATCCAGTATAATAATTCAATTGGCTGATGGATCTACTACATATCCTAGGGGTGTGATTGAGGATTTGATTGTTGAAGTTGATAACTTGGTTTTACCTGCTGATTTTTATGTGCTTGATATGGAAAATAATAATCATATTTTGTTAGGAAGGCCATTCTTAAAAACTGCAAAGACAAAAATTGATATTCATAGTGGTTTGCTTACTATGGAGTCTAATGGTAAACTTGTGACTTTTAATATTTATGATACCATGAAATCTCCTAGTGATGATAATTTTGCAATCTGTGTTGATTCTTCGAACTTTGTTACATTTGATGAAATTGCTTCGAATGAAAAGAAAGAAATAATAAATCATCTTTGAGTACTAATCTGCATGAAGTGATTGTTTCTTTGAATACTCATAATCATCGAAGGTATTCAAAAAGACGATGGAAATTTAAAGAAATATCATAAGTCGAGCCAACGACGATAAACAAAGGCGCTGCTTGGGAGGCAACCTAAGGTGTGTTTGTTCCATTTTTTTTCTTTCTTTTATTCCATATTCTCATTCAATAACCCTTTTTCTGTGCTTTTTTTATTCAACATTGAGGACACTATTGATAATAAGTGTGGGGGGAGGGAATTTAGTTTTATTATTTGTTTGCTTATGTCAAAATTTTCAAAAAAATTTCAAAAATATTTTACTACTATTTTATGTATAAAAAAAAAGTATTATTTTGAAAAAAAAATTATATTTTCCTTTCCTGAAATTCATAATGTAATTGAATAAATAGTTTGGCAAAATGTGATTTGTTTGTTAGCATTTCCTGTTTGATATGTAGTGGCTATAGTAAGTAAGCAATAAACCTGCGAGTGTTTTGAGCCATTGACTGACACTTCGGTCATTTTTTCTTTCTATTGTGCGATTTCTTCCATAATTTTGTTTCTCTAGAAATTGCCTTGAATCTCTTTTAAAGCTAATTAGACCATGCATGATTCAAGTGTGATTAAGGCCATTATTTGATCTTGAGCCTCACTAGCCAAAAAACCGGTTTGCCCTATGATTTATTTCCCCTTGTTAACCACTTTGAGCTTTATGGCCATTCTTTTTTTTTTTTTTTGAACCACATTACAAGCCTTTTATATCTAAAAATAATGCCTTCACCCAGCTGAATAACTAGTGGAGCAAATTTTGAATTATTCGTGTAATCTACGTGAGGTTGTGAGGAAGAAGTGTGGGGGAGGTCACTTTCTTGTGTTAATATGATGGAGAATGAGGTGGGTTGTATCTTCATTGCCGATTTGTCACTGGTCTTCTCTGAAAAAGAAAACGAAGACAATTCATGATTACAAAAAAATATATGGAAATTGAAAAAATGAAAAAATGGAAAAATGGAGAATATATGTTTGAAAAAAGAAAAATATTGCTGAAAATTTATGGAAAAATGAGAAAGAATCAGCAATTGATTTTGAGTTAAAGTTACTCCTAAATTAATGAAGTAAGGGGAAACTCTGGTAATACTGAGGAAGCATTCTATACTTGGTGTTGAGCAAGTATCTTGGATTATTTGTATTTATTTGCTCCTCTAGTTTGAAAGCTTTTGTTTAAGCTACTTTCCTAAATATTCCTTACCTTAACCCTAGCCCCATTACAAACTGTGAAAAGTCCTTATGATTTGTGTCATGCATGACTCTTGTAGTGGTGATTGAGAAGATATGCAAGCCTATGGTAGAGCAATTTTATAGGAATGAACTTGAGTGAAATTTATACCCATCAAACACTTGAGTGATGAGTGATATTCCTGTGAGGGCTTACTTATTTAGTTCTCTCAATTTTCAGACAGGGTGCTAACTTATTAATTGCAGGGTGCTTCAGATTGTTGTTCATGAAATATTATAAATTTTGGAAATTTCTTTTCAATTTACTTTGCAAATAATATTTTTGCTTGGGGACAAGCAAACTTTCTAGTGTGGGCGAATTTGATAAACATATTTTACACTCATATTTTAGGTACATCTTTATAATATTTTTGCATAATTATTTACTATTATATAAAAATTATTTATTTTTAGAGTTTAATAATTAATAAGCAAAATAAGTATGTTAGGTAGTTAATTACTTTAATTTAATATAAGTAGTTTGGTCTCATTCCTTCTTAGCATGCAAACCAATTAAAACTTTATATTTTATGTTGTTTTTTTCTTATGTAGGCGCAGTAGCGAGAAGACGAATTCGTCAAACAACACAGCCGATTCCGACGCAAGACTAAGCAACATTCGCGGAAGACTTCATCGTACGGCTAAAAAACAGTAAAATGGGTGGTGGAGATTGATTGAGGTTATTTTGAGAATACTATAAATAGATGATAGCAGTAGTATTGTAGGATGTTCATTCTTCCCCTCTCGATTATTCTGTAAAGCTGTTATCAATGTCCATTCATTGCTAATTTCTTTAGCTTGGTTTAGTGAATTGAAGCCCCGGAATAGATTATGCTGTAAGATTATTTATTTATTTTTATTATATAATTTTTATGCATTTGGGTATTAAATATTCTTCTAAGTTATTTGAATAGTTGTATCATTTAATTGCTAGGGAGGCCAACTAGTTATTTATTTGATATAATTATTTGCTATATTAGATAATGTTGTGCTACAAATTATTCTAATATTCAGTAGCAACTGAGGTTAATTATTGACGGCTTAGTGGTAATTGGTCTCGGGTAGAATATTTTCCTAAATTAAATGCAACCACTTTGCAAACGGGGATAGAGCTTGGAGCTCCAACCACTTTAACACAAGCACAAATCAGTGTTGATTCTCTACTTCACTGACTATCAACGACGTTCAAAATTCGGGATCTTGGCAAACCCTCTTTCTTCCTTGGCATAGAGACTCTTGCCGTCCCGGAAGGCATGATTCTTACACAATGGCGTTACATGCGTGACATTTTGCAGCGAGCAGGCATAACCGACTGCAAACCTTTGGCTACACCGGCTGCTGTCACTCAACCAGTGAGTCAGTCCACCGATCCGTTTCACAACCCCACGCACTATCGACGTCTAGCTGGGGCTCTGCAGTGTCTCACCATCACTCGTCCGGATCTGTCCTATGCTGTCAACCGACTTTGCCAGTTTATGCACACTCATACAGTGGAGCATTGGGGGCTACTTAAGCGTGTTCTCCGCTACATAAAAGGGACTCTCGACTACGGCCTCTGTATCTCTCCATCCAGGTCATCTGAGATCCATGCTTACTCAGATTCTGACTAGGCCGACTGTCCGGTCGACCGAAAGTTCACCAGTGGCTATGTCGTGTTCTTGAGGTCCAACCTTGTCTCATGGGTCTCTAGGAAGCAACGAACGGTGGCACGCTCGTCGATAGAAGCCGAATACAAAGGCCTTGTGGATGTGTGCGCAGAGGTCACCTGGGTAGTATCTTTGCTACGGGAGTTGCGCTTGAGTGCTTCTACACCACCCACACTAAGGTGTGACAACCTTGGTGCCACGTACCTATGTGCTAACCCAGTTTTCCATGCTCGCACCAAACACGTAGAAGTTGACTATCACTTTGTACGGGATAAAGTCTCCTCCGGTGAATTTCAGGTTCATTTTGTGTCAACTAAGGATCAGCTCGCAGACATCTTCACCAAACCGCTTCCAGCCGCACTTTTTGGAATTCTTCGCGACAAGCTTAATGTGGTGTGCCACCAGCCTTGTGCTTGATGGGGAGTATTAGACTATGGTATTATTATTATATTATCTTGTGTATATTATGTAACATAGAATAATGTCCTAGTCTTTAGCCTATTAGTTAGCTCTCTCTCCTGAGAGTATTATTGTATTCCCGATTCTGTTACTGAATGAATCATCGCTTCCACTCTCATCGATCAAATCTAGATCAACGGCTCAAATCAATGAAAATTAAAAAAAAAAAACGCATGTCAGGAAGAAAGCCACGCACCTTTAAGTGTGTTAGATCTTAAGCAAAAACTCACGCACATTAACTACAAAACCCACGCACATTAAGCACAATCTCACGCACATTAAGCACAAAACCCACGCATTTAAGTATTAACTCACAGACCTTAAGTTTCAACAACTACTAACATTAAGCATAAACTCACGCACATTAAGTACAAAATACACGCACATTAAGCACAATCTCACGCACATTACGCACAAATCCCACGCACTTTAAGTATTAACTCATAGACTTTAAGTTTCAACAATTACTGACATTAATCACTAACCTCACACACATTAAGCACAAACCCTACGCAAATTAAGCACAAACTCCACTCACATTAAGAACAAATCCCACGCACCTTAAACACAAAAGCCCACACTTTAAGTTTTACCAACTACTCACATTAAGCACAACCCCACGCACATTAAGCACAAAACTCACGGATCTTATATACAAAACTCACGCACATTAATCACTGAATCGCTCACATTAATTTTGACCTAGATTCAAAAATTACAAAATTTCCACCGCGTTTTTTTGAAAAAAAAAAATTTGGTAATCCTGGACGTTAATTTAAGCGAGATAAATGGCCCAGATTAAACCGCACAACCGTACCTGAGCACTCTAACCGCACCAAAACCTAATTCTATATATATATATATATATATATATATATATATATATATATATATATATATATATATATATATATACTAGTACTTTTTATGCGCGATGCGCAAAAAATAGGTGCCCAATATTAATACATTATATTAAAATTTTAAATTTATTTAGATATTAGATATTTAAATTATTCTACATAATAATAATAATATAATAATGTACATCATTTTTATAAATTTGATATTTATATTTTATCTAATAATTAACATATAACCCAAATATCAAGACTATGTGGTCTAATGGTACCCGAGTTGGACTTTCATTTGGAAGGTTACGAGTTCGAGCCTTAGTGGAGTCTTTATTGGTTCTTTGTGTTTCAGTAGGTTGAGAAAGTATATGAACACATACTACAATGTAATAGGGCCAGTAACATTCAAAAAACATATAACTAAAAAATATATAATGTGTGATATTATTATTAATGGAGAAGATATGAAAATATATGGTGGATGCATATGCATGGTAACAATAGTGGAAAAGATAACGGTAAGAGTATGTTTGTCAAAAATATTTTAATGTACAACCTTTATAGCATAATGTACAAAAAAAAAAAAAAAAAACTTAACGGAAAAAACGGACATAAATCAGGGTTATAACTATCATTCACATGAATAGGCAACCTGTCATGTAAAAAAAGCCAATCCAAAAAGTTTAGCTGGTAGCTGGGCCTATTTGATACTTAATTTAGTTCGTGGTGGTAATTGAGCACTTCGTAGTAGCAGATTGGTCTATTTGACACATCTGCTTAAAATATAAATACATAATAACTTCAAAAAAAATATGTATAAATACATCTACCCACACAATTAATGCATTCATACTTGCTAATCTTGTTTCTATCAAAATACATTCAAACTTTGGAGGGAAAATTTTGTGGCCTTCGTTTTGCTTTATAATATATATAGAGATAGAGATATAGAGATTTCTAAACATTTTCATGTACTTTTTTCATTATAAAAAAATAAAATATATGATCACACACACACACACACACACACACATACACATGCACGCACGCACGCACACACACACACACACACACACACGCACACGCGCGCGTTCTGGTACGTAAGGCGCGCTCAGATGCGAAATGTGAATCAATTAGCACGCGCCACGTGTCACCAAAATTACATGCACTTGTAGGTGAAAGTAGATGCACTTGTAGATGAAAGTAGAGGCAACACTACCAGAAAAATGCACATAGACAACAGTTTGTCGTAGAGGTAAAATTTCTGTTGTTGAAGCCAGTGTTGTTGTTAGTGTCGCGCATAGACAACAGTTTTTAACTTTTGTCTTTTCTAGAAAACAAAACGGTTTTTGAACCGTTGTCTATTAAGTGTTGTTGAAATCGGTGTTGTTAAAAATCACGCACATAGACAACGGTTTTTAACCGTTGTCTTTTCTAGAAAAGACAACGGTTTTTGAACCGTTGTTTATTGAGTGTTGTTGAAACCGGTGTTGTTAAAAGTCACGCACATAGATAACGATTTTTAACCGTTGTCTTTTCTAGAAAAGACAACGGTTTTTGAACCGTTGTCTTTTCTAGAAAAGATAACGGTTTTTGAACCGTTGTCTATTGTCTGTTGTTGAAATCGGTGTTGTTAAAAGTCACGCACAAAGACAATGGTTTTTAACCGTTGTCTTTTCAAGAAAAGATAAATGTTTTTGAACCATTGTCTATTGAGTGTTGTTGAAACTGGTGTTGTTAAAAGTCACACACAAAGACAACGGTTTTAAACTGTTGTCTATTTTAGAAAAGACAACGGTTCAAGAACCGTTGTCTATTGAGTATTGTTGAAAACGGTGTTTTTAAAAATTAGGTGTTGGTCCCGATAGAGTGTAGTGAGAGTCTAGAGGGGGGGGTGAATAGACTCTTTTCTTGTTTTACCCCAAAACCACCTTTCGGTGTTTTAGCGCAGCGGATATTTCAGATTTGATTATTTGCTTTGCACGAGTTTATGTTGAGAAGAGAACTTTCGGTAATGATGATAAAGTGAATATGATGCAGAAATGAAATGCGTAAGTAAAGAGATAAGGAGACAAGAGTTTTTATAGTGGTTCGGCCAACGTTGCCTACTCCACTCTTCTTTCACAACTTGTGGAAGGATTGCACTATCACTCGTTAGTACAATTACACAAAGACTTCCTTGATCACTAAATCGGACAGCCTTCATAGGTTTTTCAACTTCTCGAGTTTACTCCGCCTCTATCAACTTCTTCTTCAGAGTTGAGGTTGGTAGAAAGAGATTTTTGATTTCTCCAATGTGATGAAGTCTTGACTGTGAAGGATGATTGCTTTGTACAAATGGCAAGACTTCTTCAAGGTGTAAGATGATGATCACTGGACTTCTTCAAATGTCTTAACACCTTGACACTGGTTCACAAAAGCTTGGGAGAGTTGAGAGCGTTTAAGAGCTTTTGCAAGTAATAGATCGAGTGAAAGTTGAACCATCACCTTCTTAGTTGATGAAGGTGGGTTTATATAGGTGATGAAAATTCATCCGTTGGAGGGAGATGAAATTTTCGAACCTTTTAACCATTGGATAAGGACCGGGGAGCTTCATGCATTAAATGCTCCATTAATGAGGTTGTACCATGTAGTCGTTGAAGGTATGGTAGGCATTAGGGTTTTGTCTTTTAGCTCCAGGAGATGGTACCTCTTCATTTAATGCTCCTTGGTAATCGTGTCCCCATGAGATCCTTAATTTCCTAGGAAGTTGTCAAATCAGACAGATGAAACATTCTTCTCGTTGTTGAGGAGAAAGAATACTTGGAAAGAATCGTCTTTAATAAATCTGTCCTTTCGGGTGGTTGACAACTCCTTATAAATTCTTGTTGCTGAACATCTTGTCTCGTGTCTTCTTTCGTCTTGTAGACCCTATCAACTAGACATAACTCATTTTCGTGTGTTTGTCTAGCTTAACACAAATTACATGAGAGTTATGGCAACTCTCGTCTAAGACGAAAGTAGCGTTCGAAAAAGCTAACAGTTAGGGTCTACTTTCTACATTACATTGGTATCATCAAAATCCTAATACAATGTTCCTAACAATTTCCCCCTTTTTGATGATGCCAAAACCTATACTCTTCTTGTAAGGCTGATAAAAGTTCCATAAGGAGTTTTTCTATTATAAGGCAGCCATTACTTGAGAGTGTACAAGTCTTTTCTATGATGAAAGCATTAATAAATAAGATAAGGACAAATAACTCAGACAAGTGACACGAGATGTGTAACAATGAGAGTTTCATATTAAGATGATGTAAATTACAAAAACTTTATAATGAAATCAGAACGAAAGGGTATCTTACATTTCCAAAAGATTAGACTTCTGTTTTTCAGCTTCCTCATGTTCACGGTCATCCCTTTCCTTTTGTTGTTTGAGCATCCTTGTGAAATCGATTTCCTCATTGATCCTTAGTCTGAAGACCTTTATAGGATTTGTCTTGACAAGATTTTCATGTTTTCCTTTGATGTTCAACCCTGTGTAGTTGTTGTATGCTTCACGAATGTTTCTTCCTTTGATTATTCCAGCTTTCTACCATGAAATCAGTTCAAATGAGTTCATTCTTTCTTGATAACTTTTTCCAGACTCAGTGTGCACTTTGAAAGTTGCATTATGCATGACACCTTGTGGAGAATCTTTGGTCACATTTGAGAGATCTTCAATCAGCTTCTTTATCCTTTCTCTTTCTTTTGCTTCATCCTCTCTTCTTTTGACTTCTTCATCGTGTTTCTTCCATAGTTCTCTGTTTTCTCTTTTGATCCTTTCGTTTTGAGTGCTTATGTGATTTTGCCTTGTATGATTGTCCTTTGTCTTGAGCCAGATAGGGACATTGCAACCCTCAAAACGTTTACCACTTCCTTCTTCATAGGGTACAAAATCCACAAAGTTTCCTATGCCATCCATAGTTATTTTGTTGTTCTTCATGCATTTCTGTCTTAGTTTCGTCTGTTCTCTCTTGGATAGACCTGTGAAGATGTATTTGGCTTCAGAGCCAAAAGATTGGCGAGGCTTGAGTGATCTGGATTGATATCGACCATGGTATCTTGATTTTGAGGAGTGGTGACCACGAGACCTGGAAGGTGGATGAGACGGGTTTGTTTTTCTTCGGCCAGAGTCTCTTGGTGTCCGAGAGGGTGAATGCCGAGCTTTTGGAGTTCCCCTTGGAGACAGTTCTTTCGTGGTATCTCTCGGATGATCATCATCCTTGTCCTTGTCGTCATTATTGTCCTTTTCCCCCTTTTTGGCATCAGCGGCACAGGTGGTAGGAGGAATAACGGAAAGCTTATTCACCGCAGCCAAGATGTCTTGGGCATATCCAAGAATCTGAAGAGCATATTCGCCCAGTTGGTAAGAGTTATCTTGTGCAGTGTCTATCTTCAGACATGCCAAATCAACACGCTCCTTGAGACCGAAATGAGAGTGCTTGAGTTCGTGTTGCTGCCGAGCGAATTTGTTGACAGAGGTATTAAGCTCATGAAGAGTCTTGGCAATTCGTTCAAGGAACTTGTGATCTGACTGAGTTTGTTGAGGCGGTTGAGGTTGTTCTGGAGGTGGAGACCGAGGTTTAGATTGGGCAGCCATAAGGTGATCTACCTTCTTGCATAAGTCATCCAACACTTTTGAGTCCTTTTCTCGAAGAACCAAATATTGCAAATGAATGGTCTCGGCTGTATGAACAGTTTCTCGCATGTGGTTCATGATAGTCCGTGGGGACTCTGGAGTTGAATCTTCTTCAATGTTGGTTGGCGATGTGTCCAGTTGTTCATCTGGATGTGGTGCGTCCCTTTTTCCACCACTTGCCGAGCTGAGGAGAATAGGTGAGGCTTCCAATTTTCCCTCAGTTACTGCTTCACGTTTGATAGGAGTGTCGTCCACAAGTGGAATATGTGGTACAATCGCACGAGACAATTCTTCGGGATGGTCATTTGAAACCTGTTGATCTTGGTGTGAAGCATCTTTCGGGTCATCACTGTCAAAGGGTAATTTTCTTAGAGGAGATCTTTGAGGAAAGGTATCATAATCAGGACCGATCAATATTGGATCACTGTCTTCGGGATCGGCTCCTTGGACACCTGCATTACCCAAATTATCATCGTTTTCATTGTCATCATCATCGTCATCATGCTCATCATCTGCATCTTCAACATCATCGTCATCATCATCTTCATCTTCCTCATTCATGTCACTTTCGTCTTCTTCAATTTCTCGTCCATGCTCATCCTTCGTGCCACTGACATTGCAGTTTGGATCATTCTGGTGTTCCTTTTCTAAAGTAGTTTTGATCTTTGATAGCAGCATGGCATATCGAAGTTGCTTCATTTCTTCTTCCAAAGCTGGATCCAACGGTGGCTTGTTAAGTTCAATGCAGATTGGAGCTTTGTCTTTTCCTAGAGTGCGATTGGTCATCTTGTATGAGAATACTCGTCTTATTTCTTCAAGACGAAGTGCTTTGTAGACATCATCTGTACCAATCCACTTCAGTGCAAATTGTTCTTCGTCTTGCATGGCTTCAAAAGTTTCAACAAATGTTCTTAATGGGGCTGTGCGCCACTTTTGCCACTGCAGAACTCGTTGATAATCACTTTCAATAGATGCTCGGAGTACTTGATATGGTGTCGGTGCTTTGGGAGCTGGGGCTGGTTCTTTCGGAATAACTGGAGTCGCTACTGGCATCACAGTTGTCTTGTCTACCAATCCAGGTTCTTGTGGATGAAACGAAACATCAATCATTGCAGCAGTCGCTTCTTTCGTCTTGTCTGGTGAACCAGGTTCTTGTGGAAGATTTAAGCAACTGGCCTCCATTTCTACATTAGCAGGTTCTTGTGTCAACCCTTCAAGGTGTTGCTCTGCCAAAGTAGGTTCTTGTGGATGGGGAACATGAGAGGAGATATGGCCAAGTACTGGTACTTGAGGATCTGAGAGTTTTTCTGGTGAGGCAACGTTTGGTTGATATTCCCCCTGGAGTGGTGCTTCTGTCGTGATTTCTTCCCCCTGAGGATGTGCTTCTCTCGGGTCGACTACTTTCGGTGTAGTGTCTTCCTTTGGGGAATGCTTTGATTTGACCGGAGAACGAAAGTGCCCCCTTTTTCTGAGTCTTGATAGAATCAGAGTATCTTCTTCGGATGAGTCTTTCACAACAATTGTTTCTGGTGGTGGAGTAGGTGGAATTGGATCTTTCTTCACTTGAGGAGACTTTGGAGGTACTGACAATGGTTGGACATCATCCTTTCCCTTCGTCTTATCCCGAGAGGAGCGTTTTTCTTTCTTTTGCCGTTTTGGCTTGGGTTGATCATCTTCGAATACCTTTGGTGTTCTTGACTTTCGTTTGCCCTTAACCAATTCGATGGGAATTCCCAATTCCAACGCCTTCTGCTTGTCATAACCAGATGGTTTTTGCTTCATGTGACAAGCTTTCTGTCCGGGCCGAATGCCTGGTCGCATCAAGACTCCTTTCGTGACAAGAAGATGGCTTACCATAAAACCATACCCTAGTTTCTTGGCGATGTCTCCTGGACTTTTCCGGTGGTAGGTGATGGTGTGAACTAGATTATTGAAAATAATCTTCGACCAGTCAACCTTAAGTTCATTGAGAAAGGCATGCAGCATCTTCAGTTTCTCCTTTGTCACATCATCAGTGCCTGAGGTCTTATGATCAACAATCTTGTTGAAAATGTCAACAGTAAATTCATAATTTAACTTAAACCACTTCTTCTTTAATGGCCAAGAGATTTCTGTCTTCAAAGGGGCTTGATTGTTCTTGATAGAATCATAGAACTCTTCTGGATCATAGTGATAATAGGTTAGGTCAGACTTGTAAGATTCATCCCTCTGTGGAAACCCGTACGTGATTCGAATATCTTCCGAGGTGAGCACCACTAGATGATTGTGAACCCTGGAAGAGATGGTCAGAGAGTCGTTGGATATGGATGCATTCATGTAGAACTGCGTTACATCGATGGGATACCATACGGTATAGAGATGTGTAATGAACCCATACAATCCAGATTCCATGAGCAGTCGAATGATATCTTCGCCAAATCTTCGATCCAATACGTACTCGAGAAATCCATGGGCATCCCACATGCTGCCTCCAACAATGAATGGAACTCTGGATTCAATAAGTCGCATGTCTTCGATTGGAAAGCTTGGGATTTCCATGGTAGAGGGGTTTTCTGGTTCCTTTTCGGAGGATGTAGCTGGAGTATGTTCTGCCATTGTAGAGTGTTTGAGAGAGAGAGATTGGTAGTTTTGTCTGGGAGGAGATGAAAAAGCCAAGGTATGAGGCGAAGAAGATTCAAGTAGGGTTTTATTTGGATCCAGGTAACTAGATATGGGTAACCTATGAGAGGATGGGTTTGTCGAATTTCAAAAAGGTTAACCGCCTCCTCTTCTTCTTATGGTAACTGATCAGAGCATGGGGGAATGATAGGATCGTGTGCAGATCAAGTTTGATCATTCCATATTTAATGCGGAGAGAGAAAAGGTACTCGAGTATCTGTGTGTGCATTTAATGCACGTCAATTCATGTGTCAGTCAAGGTGGGGTAGTGGACCACATTTATCGGCCGCACGATCCCCATTATAGATCATCTTAACGGTTGTGATGAGAGAGAGCCAGATGATGCTTCTTAAACACAATTTCAACCCGAAGGAAGATGATTTTATCATACTTAGGAGATTTTCAAGACAAATAAAGTCAAGCATATCTCTTATTCAACATTCAAAGAGGATGCATTTCCCGAGAGATTTATTACACGAAACAGCTAAGATAAAAACAATTACTATCTCTCGGTGTACATAGGTGCACAACCTTTTACTTAATGCCAGTCTTCTTCTTTCGAGCACTTTCAAGATACTCCTTTTTCTGAATCATTTCTTTCCCTTTCCTTTCTTCGTGTTACTGGTTTCACCCTTGGTGTCCTTTGAATTTTTCTTTGATGTAGAGGCTTTTGAGCATTTTGATCCACCATCAGGGCTTATTTCTTTATCAGAATCTCCTTCCACATACCCCACAAATGCAGATTTGCAATCATAATGTCGATAAAAATCCCTGAGATCTCTATCCATAGCAGTATTGTTCCAAGCTTTCAATGTCAAGAACCCCTTTTTAACGATTAGTGGGGGTTCCTCATTAGGATCGAGAGATCTTGCATCTTCATCAAGGTCCTCAATTTCAGAATCGGATGAAATGTTTAGAGGATTGATAGGGTAATTTCCAGGAATGTGAGTGCCTTGTTCATCCTCGTCTGCATAACCTCGGGTCTTTCTTGACACCTTTTTAGTGATTGAGACTTTAGGAGCCATTTTAGAAGACAGATTCTTGATGAAGCGCTTTTTCCAAAGGAAAATTCATGGTTCTTGAAGAGTCAAATATCATTAACCTATTGTTATTAATGAGATAATATTCTAAGACAGATTCCATTTTTGATCCAAAATCTGACATAACATAATCAAGGTTAGAAGAGTAATTAACAAAAACAACAATAATTAAAATCTTTCATTGAAGAGAACCTTGCAGAGATACTCCAAACCATACAGATAAGACAAGCAATATTCAAATGAAGCGATAGGGCACGTGAATTTCCAGGCGGGTTAACTCATCAGTCACATTATCCAGATTGACCCTGTTGGAATATTCGTCTAGTTCCTCAAGTGTGAGGGTAGGCATGTTCGGGTGGTTAGGTGACTGAGAGTGAACCAAGGTGAAGTCCTCGTAGGATTGATCACTTTGTTGTGGAACTTCAGGGATAGGGTACCAACTAAAGTTAGGTGAGTGCTTGTGAGCACTCTTCAGCATCATTATCCTTTCGTTGGCAAGCCGTTTGGCTTGCTCCAAGTGATATGCCTTCTTTGCCAGAGAATCGTTGACAACTTTTTCCAGAGTTTCTCTTTCGTTAAGGCTTGCCATATTGGGCATGGAGTATGTCACAGTGACCCTTTCACCATCCTCTTCCAGCTTAATGATTGTAGCATTAGGCAGACTTGCTTCCTGGAGGTTATGTTTTAGATGAATGGCCCTTCTTTCGGCTTCATCTTTTGGAGATGCAGAGTTTGGCATGGTGAATGTTACGTGGACCTTGGCACCATCTTCTACAATCTTTGTTATTGTAGAACTTGTCAATTTGCCTGTTTCTTGAAGATGATGGATAGCTCGAATTTCTGCCTCATCCATTTTCTCTTTACCCTTATCCATACCTGCAAGCTTTTCTTTTTACTAGGGGCTGAGTGTGAGTGAAACTTGTGAGGAGAGAAATCAATTTATATAGGCAAAATGTTAGCGTGTAGAGCTTGTTAAAATATTTTAGATATTGATTTACGTTACGTGTAAGTCACGCTATCAGAGATGAGTTGAGACACAAAGCTATATATATTAGAGAAATGCATCATTTTAAAGATAACATAACACTACTTATCGCTATGGCCCAATAATTTCATTTTAAGCCTTCTTTTTCTTGCTGCTTGCGGTGGATTTGAGAGGTGATGGCATCTTAGGAGGGGTACTCGAGGGTGAGTAGTCAAAGCTATCATTTCGTTCCAGCACACTGTCTTCTTGGACATACCCTATAGGGCTGCCAACAGAGTGGAATGACTCTCTTGACTCATTTTCCGTTAGGTCACGGAGAATGTTCTGTATGTTTTGAGAGTGTTCAAGAAATTGGTTAAACTCTTGCTCGGTCACAATTGGATCATTCAGGATTTCACTTTTCCCTTCTTGTGGCACAGTGATTGTTCTCTCACTTCCTGTACTCATATCTGCACACACAAAGATAAACACTAGAATTTTGTTAGTTATGAAGGTTTAATTATTTTGTGTACCTTATTTATAGGGGTCTTTGCGTGTGAGGATGGATCAAATCTTTTGAGTATCGAGAATGGGAATCTTTGTAGATTTGATTCTCATTACTTTATGTCATCTCAATCATTCCTATTTCATGCCTTAGAGAGGAGAATCTTGCTTCACTTAAAGGTTTCGTGAGTATGTCTGCGAGTTGATTATCAGTGTTAACATACTCAAGAGATATGTCTTTCCTCTCGACATGATCACGAATAAAATGATATTTGATATCAATATGCTTAGTTCGTGAGTGAAGAACGGGATTATGTGTAATGGCAATTGCACTGGTGTTATCACATTTGATGCTCACTTCTCGTGCATTAATACCATAATCTTTCAATTGATGTGACATCCATAAAATTTGAGCACAGCAGCTACCAGCTGCTATGTATTCGGCTCCAGCTGTACTAGTGGCAATAGAATGTTGTTTTTTGCTAAACCATGATACAAGTCTTCCTCCTAGAACTGGCAGGTTCCTGAGGTGCTTTTTCTATCGATTCGGCATCCTGCAAAGTCGGCATCTGAATAGCCAACAAGATCGAAAGACCCTTCTTTCGGGTACCAAAGACCAACGCTTTGCGTCCCTTTAAGGTATCTCAAAATCTTTTTGGTTGCACTTAAGTGACTTTCTTTCGGTTTTGCCTGAAATCTTGCACATACACCAACAGCAAACGAAATGTCAGGTCTGCTTGCTGTCATGTATAGGAGAGATCCAATTATTCCACGAAAGTTTTTCTGATCCACATCTTTTCCTTCATTGTCAATATCCATTCTAAGAGATGTGCTCATAGGAATTTTAATAGATGTTTTCCCATTAATGCCAAATTTTCGAATTAGATCCTTAGTATATTTGGCTTGACTTATAAAGATTCCATTTGAGCATTGCTTTACTTGCAATCCCAGAAAGTAGTTGAGTTCTCCCATCATGCTCATCTCAAACTTGCCTTGCATGAGTGTTGAGAACTTTTCACATAATGCCGGGTTCGTGCTCCCGAAAATAATGTCATCAACATAAATTTGTACAAGAAGAATGTGATCATTGTCTTTGATGAGAAAGAGTGTTTTGTCCACGACTCCTTTCATAAATCCACAGTTTATGAGAAAGTGTGAGAGTGTATCATACCAAGCTCGTGGAGCTTGTTTGAGCCCATAAAGAGCCTTTTTGAGACGGTAGACCTTTTCATGCTCATTATTGATTGCAAAGCCAGGTGGTTGCTCAACATATACTTCTTCCTCAAGAAGTCCATTTAGGAAAGCGCTTTTGACATCCATTTGATAGACTTTGAAATTTTTATGAGCTGCAAAAGCCAGAAATATTCGTATGGCCTCTAATCTTGCTACGGGGGCGAAGGTTTCATCAAAATCAATTCCTTCTTCTTGGCAGTACCCCTTAGCAACAAGACGAGCTTTGTTCCTAACAATGAGCCCATCTTCACTCATTTTGTTTCTGAAGACCCATTTTGTTCCTATGACATTCTGATGAGTTGGTCTTGACACGAGTTCCCATACTTCGTTACGTTCAAACTGATGAAGCTCTTCTTGCATGGCTATTACCCAGTAGGGGTCACTTAGGGCTTCTTCTATGGATTTTGGTTCCATTTGAGATAAGAAGCATGCCATCATGCTTTCGTGTAAGGAGGCTCTTGTTCGTACACCTTCTTGGACATTTCCAATCACTTGATCTGGTGGATGATCTCTTAACCACCTAAGATCAGGTTCAAATGTAACTTGTTGATTTTGAACATCCATTTCATGAATATATGGTAAATCAATATAGATCATTGGTTCAGATGTTGTGGTATTGGAAAGTTCAGTTTGTTGAGTTGTGACTTTTTCTTGGGTTGTAGTTTCGGGTTCAGACACCTTCAGCTGATACTTCGTGTATGATGATAGTATATCTTCCTCGTCTGAAATCTCTTCATCAACAGTTTGACTCTAATTGTTTGATGTTTTGATGTTGGATGGATTCTTCTCAGATTGTTCATCAAATTTAACATGGATGGATTCCTCAATTACCATCGTTCGTTTATTTAGAACTCTAAATGCTTTGCTTACTGAGGAATATCCCATGAATAGTCCTTCATCGGCTCTTTCATGAAAGGCCTTTAAATGATTCTTGCCGTTGTTATGTATGAAGCACCTGCAACCAAAGACATGAAAATAACCAATACTAGGTATTTTACCTTTCCACAGCTCATATGGTGTCTTGTTGTGAGATTTGCTGATCAGAGATCTGTTTTGTGTGTAGCATGCCGTATTTACAGCTTCGGCCCAAAATCTCTTTGGTAGGCCTGAGAACGAGATCATTGTACGTGCAGCATCTTTCAAAGTTCTATTTCTTCTTTCGGCCACTCCGTTTTGCTGAGGAGTTCGTGCTGCCGAGAGTTGATGAAAGATTCCATTTTGGGCACAGAACTCTTTTATGACCTTATTAACAAATTCAGTTCCCTGGTCTGATCTTATCCGAATGATTTTGACCTCCTTTTCGGTTTGAAGTTGTCTTAAGAGATTTGGAAGAACTGTTTCTGTCTCATTCTTCTTCTTTAAGAAAGTTACCCAAGTGTATCTCGTGTAGTCATCTACTATAACGAGAGTATACTTTCTTCCACTTAAACTTGCTGGATCGACTGGTCCAAAGAGATCCATATGTAGAAGGCTTAGAGATCGAGAGTTTTCCTCCACATCTTTTGACTTAAAAGATTACTTGAATTGTTTTCCCTTTTGACATGCCTCACATATTTTATCTTTCGTGTATGATGTTTCGGGCAGTCCTCTCACGAGATTTCTTTTGGCGAGCTTGCTGATTGTCTTTAGGTTTAGATGGCTAAGTTTATTGTGCCATTCTTGATTAAGATCTGCATTGCTTTTGGCTACAAAACAAACATTCGCGTTAGAAGAAATTAAGGATATTACGTACATGTTCTTCTTTCGTTGACCGGTTAAGGCTGTCTTGCCATCCTTCGTGTTGACGATTTTACACTCATCCTTGGAGAATTCAACTTTATATCCTTTGTCACAGAATTGACTCGTGCTCATAAGATTGAACTTCAGTCCTTCAACATAGGACACATCTTGTATTGTTATTCCCTTTTTGATAATATCCCCTTTTCCACAAGTTTTGCCACTGTTTTCTCCTCCAAAAATGACTTTAGGACCATCTACTTCTATGAAGTTGCTCAGCATTGTTTTATCACCAGTCATATGTCTTGAGCACCCACTATCAACATACCATATGACTTGTTTTTCCTGCAACAAAGATTATATATTTTTAGGTACCCTTGATTTTCGGGTCCTTGAGGGTTAGCTGTTAACTTTGGAACCCACATCAACCTAAAGTGTCCACGACTCATCTTTGGTCCTCTATACCCATTAGATGTCCGATAATCATAATGTATGCTGGCAAAGACTTTAGTATTATATCTTTTCCAAAGGTATTCCTGAGGAGGATTTTCATAATACTTGAGATGATTGGTTTGTTTACGCAGATGAATCCTTTGAAATTCTACTTTAGACAGAGGTTCTGGGTAATCATACCAATCTTCTTCTGATGGCCCAGTCCATCCATTGCCATACCCAGATCTTAAGAATGATCTTTCGGGTTGTCTGATTCGTCCAATTTTCGGGTTTTCTTGATCAAGATTCTCTCGTGTTGCTTTAGGACGATATTGCCTATGGTCAACATTCGGCATTTTCCTTGATTGAATATTCTTAGCAGGCTGACCTTTCTTATGGTGTAGATTTTGTCTATTTCCATTTGGTCCATTCCTTTTGACATATTTTTGTCTAGGATTGCCTTTATAAGAATTTTCATTTCGAGGATCCACTATTCGTTGTACAGCCTTTCCTTTCGGTAAGCTTGTTAATTGTGGTATGGCATCGTTGTTAACTTTCGTCACTGGATCAGACACCTGGGTTGGTCCTTGAACAAATGCAGCTTGAAAGCCTTCGTGTGAATATGCATTCGTGGATTTGTTCAAGCAGGTTTGTGAGGAGGAGTTGGGGTTAAAACCAATTCCTGTTCTTTCCCCGGGCAGTCTGGAGTCATTTATCATTCGATCCATTAGATTGGATGAATTATTAAATTTATCCAAGACTTCAAGCAATTCTTGCTCTCTCCTTTCTCTTGTTGTGCACTGTTCCTTCAAAGTAAGAACATTTTTCTCAAGTTGCTCCTTAGCAATGGCTAGCTTAATGTTCTCAATTCGAACTTGCCTTAGCGCATTGTAGATAGTTATGAGCCGAGAGTTCTCCTCCTTAAGTTTGGAGTAGGTGCTATTTATCACTTTGAACCTCCTCATCATTTCGGTAACTGATTCATTGGAGGTTTGACTCCCTACAGAACTCGACTCAGCTAAATAACAAGAAGATGAATGAGAGTTTACCTCATCTTCGTCAGCCATAAGGCATAGATCTTCTGATTCCTGACTGAAAAGACATAGAAGTCCTTTTTCTTCTTCAGAACTTTCATCGTCTGAACTTGAGCTTGAGGAGCTACTTTCGTTCACAACTGTGCCAGAGGTTTCGTTCACCACCATTGCCTTTCTTCTTCTCTCGTTTCTGGAGCCTGAAGATTCTGGCTTGTCATTTCTTTTATATCTTTCTCCAGTCTCCTTGGATGGGCTTTTGGTGGAAGTGTTGCTATCTTGATGCTTGCTCACTATTGGATGAGGACAATTGGCCTTAAAATGTCCTGGTTTACGACAATTGTAGCACAACAATTGCGAGTCTGAGGTTTGAGGAGAATTTTCATGTTGCTTTCGGTGACCCGAACGATGAGAGTCTTGAAAGTTGTTCTTCCTCATAAACCTTTTCATTTTCCTGACAAAGAGTGCATATTGTTCATCAGATAAAAAATCACAGGAGTTAGATTTCGACCTGTTGGATGTTGATGCTGATTGGTTGGCCATTAGAGCGACATTTCTTGTTTCTGATTCTTCGGCTTCTTTCGGTTCATGTTCGAACTCATATGCTTTGAGATCACTAAAGATCTTGGTCGTGCTCGTTGTTTTCATGTCTCGATTGTCCCTCATTGCAATGACCTTCATTTCCCAAGATTTTGGCAGGCCGCGAAGAATTTTTAGATTCCTTTCTTTCTCGGTCAGTTCCTTCCCGAGATCAGTCAGATCTCCCATGAATCTGGTGAACCTCAGCTCCATGTCCATGATTGTCTCATTTGAAAGCATCTTGAAATCTTCAAACTTCTTTATGGCTACGGTCAGCTTGTTGTCTTTCTCCTGCTCATCCCCTTCTCCTAGTTCCATCAAGACATTCCATATCTCTATGGCATTCTTGCACTTTCGGACTCTTGGGAACAGGGAGTCATCAAGGGAGTTGTAGAGGATGTTTCTTGCTACGTTATCCAGGTTTTCTCTTGTCCTTTCTTCCGAGGTTTACGAATCTTTAGGCTTCGGTATCATTTGCTCAGCACCAGCTCCTTGAACTGCTGCTTGTGAATTTGCCATCATAACTGTAATTGGTCTAGTTGTTATGACGTCCCACATTTCGTCATGTATGGAGCAGAGAAGTGCCTGCATTCTTATCTTCCAGTCATCAAATTTAGCAAGACTAAAAACAAGCTGCTTAGAGCGACTAGCATGATCTTTTTCCATTTTGCAAAAATTCGTGCAGAGCTAAAAAAAAATATGCAGTTTTTTCAGAATTTTGATAGGGGATCTACCAGGCAGTAAAAGCAAAGCCTTTACCGTTCAAGGTATTTGGCTCTGATACCACTTGTTGGTCCCGATAGAGTGTAGTGAGAGTCTAGAGGGGGGGTGAATAGACTCTTTTCGTGTTTTACCCCAAAACCACCTTTTCGGTGTTTTAGCGCAGCGGATATTTCAGATTTGATTATTTTCTTTGCACGAGTTTATGTTGAGAAGAGAACTTTCGATAATGATGATAAAGTGAATATGATGCAGAAATGAAATGCGTAAGTAAAGAGATAAGGAGACAAGAGTTTTTATAGTGGTTCGGCCAACGTTGCCTACTACACTCTTCTTCCACAACTTGTGGAAGGATTGCACTATCACTCGTTAGTACAATTACACAAAGACTTCCTTGATCACTAAGCCGGGCAGCCTTCGTAGGTTTTTCAACTTCTCGAGTTTACTCCGCCTCTATCAATTTCTTCTTCAGAGTTGAGATTGGTAGAAAGAGATTTCTGATTTCTCCAACGTGATGAAGTCTTGACTGTGAAGGATGATTGCTTCGTACAAATGGCAAGACTTCTTCAAGGTGTAAGATGATGATCACTGGACTTCTTCAAATGTCTTAACACCATGATACTGGTTCACAAAAGCTTAGGAGAGTTGAGAGCGTTTAAGAGCTTTTGCAAGTAATAGATCGAGTGAAAGTTGAACCATCACCTTCTTAGTTGATGAAGGTGGGTTTATATAGGTGATGAAAATTCATCCGTTGGAGGGAGATGAAGTTTTCGAACCTTTTAACCATTGGATAAGGACCGGGGAGCTTCATGCATTAAATTCTCCATTAATGAGGTTGTACCATGTAGCCGTTGAAGGTATGGGAGGCATTAGGGTTTTGTCTTTTAGCTCCAGGATATGGTACCTCTTCATTTAATGCTCCTTGGTAATCGTGTCCCCATGAGATCCTTAATTTCCTAGGAAGTTGTCAAATCAGACAGATGAAACATTCTTCTCGTTGTTGAGGAGAAAGAATACTTGGAAAGAATCGTCTTTAATAAATCTGTCCTTTCGAGGTGGTTGACAACTCCTTATAAATTCTTGTTGCTGAACATCTTGTCTCGTGTCTTCTTTTGTCTTGTAGACCCTATCAACTAGACATAACTCATTTTCGTGTGTTTGTCTAACTTAACACGAATTACATGAGAGTTATGGCAACTCTCGTCTAAGACGAAAGTAGCAATCGAAAAAGCTAACAGTTAGGGGTCTACTTTCTACATTACATTGGTATCATCAAAATCCTAATACAATGTTCCTAACATTACGCACATAGACAATAGTTTTAAACTGTTGTCTTTTGTAGAAATGATAACAGTTTTTAACGTTGTCTATTGTATGTTGTTGAAACCCGCTATATTCTTGATAATTTGAAGAATCGACAACGGTTTTAAACCGTTGTTTTTAACTTGTTTAGATTTTAAACATCATATAAAAAAACTTATCCAATCACCATCACCAAGTGTAGTTACATAGTTTTGCACAAGCTAACGTTCAAAATACAAAAGAACTAATTATAAAGTCTAAATATTTCAATGACTAATTCCAATCCAATCACCATCAGTCATAATACTTCAAAAAACAATTTCAAGAACCAAGTCTAAAATTTCACAAAGTTCTAATCATCATAACCATACCTACTCTATATATCTTGATACAATATCTGGCCATTCAAAATGCACCAGATCAATAACCGTTTTGTCGTAATCAACTTGTTGGAATTACATGTAAAAAGTTAGTAAATATATAAGTTCGTACTCAACATAACCACAATATGATGAATTTTATGAAATTATTTGAAATAATAATAAAAAAAGGTCCAAAGTTCACATAATATCATGAGATAGCTAGATAGTGAGATACACATGTACATAACATTATATAACAATAACTCTTCTCGTTAACCACCTGACAAGTAAAAGCTAGCTATATATAAAGAATTAAGGAATAAAATTTATTTCGATGGAGGTATAATGATAAAAATTATCTTACCAGTGCTTGAACAGAATCGTTATCATCAATGTCTGACATATTCTCAATTAAAATTTTCATGTAAGCCATGACATAGGAACCACGCATTGGTTACTATCCGGTTGAAGAGGAGCGTACAAATGTTAAATAATATTTACATGTGCATTAACAATTTATCTAGATATAAATACATATACAAACACTTATATATACTTAGTTAAAAATCTGAAATTACCTTGACAATTTCCCAAACAGTTTTACTTCGTCCTTTCTTTCCATTCCTAGAGGCCGCATGAAAATGTTGTCTTCAACACATCTCCTTGTACTTCTCATAGCTTACTAGTTTTTCCCTTCTTCCAAAGTATAGCTCTATTTACTTCCTCATCATCACAGAATTCTGTTGACTACAGACAAGAAGATTTATCAACTTGTGGTGAAAATGAGTTTATGTAATAATAGTGAAAGTGAGTTTATGTAATAATAATTACTTACAAGTTCACTAGCAAGACAAGCATATCCTTTACGAGCAATCCTATGTGGATAAAGGTTTTGCTTTCTTCATAACTTTTGTTGTTCACTTAGTTTCTAAGAGATATATAAATGTTAGGAATGGAAAAGGTAAAATGGTCCTTTCATAATTCTAATCAGATAACTAAGAGATATATAAAAGTTAGGAATGGAAAAGGTAAAATGATCATTTCATAATTAACGCTAATCAGATAACTAAGAGATATTAAAGCTAATCGAAATTATACTATTTTACATATGATATGATATATGGTACAATAGCAAGAATGCACCAGATATGGATATGCTCAATTCCATTCAGTTTCAGTGATGAAAAGAGAAAGTATGCAAACTCAAAGCCCTATCTCCCTCCAAATAAGCTTCTGAAAAGTGTATATTCTCAGCTATCTATAAAGAATTAAAGATGCTTTTCTATTTTATTATAATGTTTGATCACAAGTGAACTAATGTGTAATTTTAAGAAATTCTTTAATGCAAAAGCAATCAATAACATTCTGTTGTGAAAATAATAAGAATCGCCATTTGTTAACGGTTCCCATGTGGATGACATAACATTTATGCAGTACTAACTGAACATTATTAAAATCAAGCTCTATGGCATTACCTTTCAGCTCATAGTCTACTCATAGTCTATCCATTATAATATGTTGGGAGTAGGGAGTCCATGAATTCTTTCTATCTTTTCATTCAATTTTACTAGATAATAATTTCACACCAAAGTCAAAAAAGAAAAAACCCAAATCATTTGAGTTTACCTTAAAGTCTTCTGACATGCGGGTAATCACAAATTGACTTCATTCATCTCTCATAATACCAAATCCCGCGGATAGTATATGCAAGTTTTCTTCATCATTCAGTCTCTTCCAATTTCCAAAAGTACGTCTTTATGCCAAAGTAACTCATTCAACTTCACACTTATATCTATAACCTTTGTACCAATATCAAACATTAATTCCTCCCATCATCCTATATTAACCACATATAAATGTATATAATACAGATTTCACGTACAGTAGATTGCTAGCATATTTCCTGCTTAATTACTATGGACACAACACAGTACTCACACACACACACACACACACACACACACACATATATATATATATATATATATATATATATATATATATATATATATATATATATATATATATATATATATTCATTGATATAAATATATTAGCATACATTCACAGTACTAGCCTAAGCATATTTATATACCAAATATATATATATACACACCCCAATCAATTAACATACGAACACATAATCATGTACTCACTTGAATGCAATAATTAGAGCAAATATACCCAAATTTCATATGCCAAAATATGATGTTTCGAACCTGCTAATAACATATGATCATACACAGGAAATTCACAGCATATAATTTCAAGTATTTGCCACCAATTATACAAAAATCATAAGCACATAGCATTCTTTGAATAAAAAATGTTTTTTATAAATTTTAAAAAGATTTTGCATATTAACACTTAAGAAATTGTTTTTTTTTTTTTTGGATAAAATAATTTTGGTGAACATAAACCTTACCTCTAAAGCCCAAAAGCAACCACCTAATTTGATGATTCTTGACCTCTAATTTTTGAATCAATTGAATGAAGAGAAGACTAGGATTTTATTTTTCTAAAGGGAATAATATCGACAGAGAGGATAGAAATATATGAGGAAAATATATGGAATTAGGGTTAACTCAAAATATATATATATATATATATATATATATATATATATATATATATATATATATATATATAATGTTAATTCCAGTAATGATCCTCCAACTATTTTGATTTTTTAAAGAGTTAATACCCAAAATCGTCCTCGACTATAGTGGTTTTTCTCAATTTCGTCCTAAACGACTTTGGTGACCTAATATCGTCCCAGACTTTTGTGTTTCGCTCAATTTAGTCCTCCATTTGTTATTCCGTCAAATTGGTGTTAAATAAAGGGACAATTCAGTAATGTTAATATTGATCTCTCTTTACTTTCAACTTGTGAAGTGCGAAATTCCTCTTTCTTGTACGAATTACACCCAGAATTACTCCCGGACCTGCAAATCAAATTTTATATTCGCAGTTTTAGGAGTAATTCTGGGAGTAATTCGTAAAAAAAAAAAAGATTTCGCAGTTCACATGTCTATGAGTAAAGAGATGCCAATATTAAAATTACTGAATTGTCTATTTATTTAACACCAAATGGACAGAATAACAAATGAGGGACTAAATTGAGCAAAAACACAAAAGTCTGGGACTAAATTGAGCGAAACACAAAAGTCTGGGATGATATTAGGTCACTAAAGTCGTTTCGGACGAAATTGAGAAAAACCACTATAGTCGAGGACGATTTTGGGTATTAACTCATTTTTTAAAATTGATCATCGATTTTTAATTTGGACAAAAAAGACATGTGATTTTCTAATCTGTTCCACCAATGGTCTTTTCGTTATTTATTCGTATATTAGCTGTTTGTGGAGGGGTTAAAATGGTATTTTCTTTAGTATTAACCCAATTAAGTGGTGTCATCAGCAACTGTCCTCTCTAGAATCCTAACCGGAAACCCACCCATCATTTTCGATGTCAAGTCCGTCGTGTAAACCGGTTGAAACGCATCTCCCGTTGCCGGAACCACCATGAACCGCCTGAGAACACCCGCCACCACTCTCTTTATTTGCAAGAAAGCCATCTCTTTTCCCAAACGAACACTGGGCCCGGCTTGAAATGCCGGATACGTAAACGGGTCTTTACCCACCGGCATCGGCTGGTACAGCCGCATCGTCTCGCAGAGTGACGCGTGAGTGCACACCATCTCTTTCACCTCATCGTACACCGGCCGCCGTGAAGATTTCTCTCACGATCTCCTCTTCCACTCTCGGGTGCTTGAAGGCTAGCCAGAAAAACCAGGATAATGCGTGGTAGAGGTGGTGTCCCGGCCGGTAAGTATAAAGCTTATGACGATGCCAGTAATGAAGTTCTCGTCGGAGTGGCAGGAAGTCAAGAACCGGGACAAGAGGTCAAGAGAATCAACGGACTATTTGGGTTTCTCCCCCATCTCTTTCTTCTTCTCTCTAATCATTTTTTTTTTTTTTTTTGCGAATTCCCGGACCTCACCGACGACTTCCCGAAGCTTCTTCTATGACTCGATCGACGTTCAATTTTTCAAATCAAGGGGACAATAGAGTTGCCCCCGCTCGAGTCATAGCTTGGTTTGTCGACAAAGACAAATACATGGACAAGAATATCGAGAAAAAAAAGTTAGGATAAGAGGATCTACATCAGTAGATATTAGGAGCATAATGTCAGATTCAATCTCTTGAGTGGGGATAATATCTAGTGTGAAGAAGAGATAATAGTGAGAAGATTTCTCCTGCAAAATAGAGGTTAATTTTAGAAAAGAAGAAAAAAAATAAATAATGAACAGCAGCAAGCCCACATGGGCGCGTGCTTTGCACGCGCCGAACGGCGCGCCTGACACCTCTATTTTTTTTATTTTTTTTGTTTTTAATTTTTAGTTTTGATTTTTTTTTCCCTCCCCTTCCCCCTTCTCTTTCCTAATCACTCTTACATTATCCCCTATTCTCCCCAACCATTGTGGATGCTCTAAGAATACAAAAGTTGTCACCTTTTCTTTAAAGCTGTCAGTTTTGCAGGCGTATCAGGTATGTATTCTGATCTTGGCGTATGTACCTTGTATATCAATATTGTTAATTATATGCATATGTATTCTTGGCGTATGTACTGTGATGTATATCAATATTGTTAATTCAATATAATTTAATTTAATATTATAAATATATAAATATAATTGACATATCTGTAACCTATAAAACATTATTTAATATAACAATTTATAATATTGTTAAATTAACAATAAATTAAATGTATTAATAATAAAATAATTATAATGTTGTTCCGTTTGAGCATAATGGGAGAAATCAACAAATGGTTCTGATGAGCTACAAATGTTATAACTCGAACTCCCACCCCCAATGTCGTCCTCTGGAAGAGGGAAAAATAATTTGTGTCGCTAGCATGTACACCTCCCGAAAACTGTGTTAACCCTGTTAATAAGCCCATGAAACTTGTATTCATTGTTGTAGGTGTTGCTGTAACATATACATGCAATTCCCCTAAACGTGACGTCTGATTTACAAAATAAAGCCATGAGTCGTCATTGACAATAGGGTATTGCACGTGGAATAAACCTTGTTGTTGAGTGTACATTAACAATCTCGCAGTTAAATCTAATATTGTGGCGGGAGATTCCCCTATTGCGTTGCGTATAATGACAATCACATCCGACAATGAGGATTGGCGATGTACGTATGCTGATCTTTGGGGAGGTATTGTGTAACCAATTTGACATCCGGTTTCATTACGAATTACCTCGCCACCCCAGTATACTGAAACAATGACATAGTCTTCAACACCTACATTGCAAAATATTAATGTAGTAAGTATAATAGATACATTATGATTTATATAAAAACAATTTAAAGAAATTTAATCATACCGGCCATATTTTGCAAGCATTTGAAGAAGAAGTTGGAGTAAATAAGTAAAGTTGATATCGTGAGGAATTGAATAGATTGAGGAATTGAATGTGTTGTGTGTGTTTAAATAATATTGATATCTTCTATAAAAATATGCTGATCTCTATAGTCATTTCAAACATTTCAATTCAAAGCCATTTCATTCTGTTCTCTTCAGGGAATATATTCTCTGCATCAACATTGCGTATAAAATTACATTTCACAGCACAATGCTATAAAAATAAATATTCACTTTTGCAGCTTTGTGTGTAAAAGTAAATATTCACCTTCACATGCATAAGTACTGCATAAATATTCACGGACTGTACAGTATGCATAAGTACTGTCTGACTAGACAGGACTATTGCCTCGTCAGAGACAGTAGTCTTTTAATTTTTTTATTTTTTTTTTTTTGTTTCATTTTTTTTTGTTCTTATCGATTCAAGGATCCAAGAAAAAAAAAAAAAAAAAAAAAAAAAAAAAAAAAAAAAAAAAAAAAAAACTCACCTATGGGAAGGCAACTTTCGACCAGGTCGCCTTCATCCTGTGAGGGGGCAACCTCAGGTCGCCTTTCTTGGGTTGCCTTCTCTGGTCGAACTGATCACCGGAAAAATGTCTAGTTGTGGAAAAAAATGTCTGGTTGTCACTACTACGACGTGAGTTGTTTGTCTCTTGAAAAGTTGATAAAATAAAATTAGAAGAAAAGAGTTGCTTTCTCCACTCAATTTTTTTTAATTATCATGTGAATTGAAATGATATAATGGCAGATGCTCAAAGAACCCAGATTGATACATGAATTTTGTGTAGATTTTTGAATTTAGCTTATTAGGTGGAGAAGAAGAATGGAGAAGAAAACAGTATGATAGGTGTGTATTAGGTGGAGAAGGAGGATGGAGAGAGAGACAAACAAAAGAATGGAGATGGAATGTATGTATACGACAAAGGAGATAGGGAATGCATATCATATGTATGTATACGACGGAAGGAGAGGATGTTTGTGGTGGGATGTGATGTATACGTATAAAGCCAGAGTCATATTTTTTTATATAATTTTGTTAAGGACGGTCAACCTCAACCATCGATATTCTTATCCAAATTTCAAAAGTCTCTATATTTTAGTCCATTCTATTCCATTCCAACCGCTCGCTACTAATCCGCACGGATTCTTCAAACGCCACTGTGATTTTAGCCTAGGGAGGCGAAAAAAGATATTCCGGGTCATACCTGAACGCGATCTTACAAATGTTGTCAAACGCGAACCTCTGTAGAATATCCTGAAGATCAAGAACGTCGCCACCTACGGCGGCGGAAGCGGCGGTGGCGAGAATCGGAACCAGGCGTTCTGTGAGCTCTGTATCCACGACGATCTCCACGAATTTACGCAAAGACCTCATGTTGAACTTGTAGCTCGCTAGCTGCCTATGAAACTTCCATGTCGGCCAATCGGTGTTGAAAATCCCTTAACTCATCAAATCCGCCAGGGCTCTCTTCGAGATCTCCCCGTTTCTGGTAGACATGGAAGTGGCTTTTCAGCATGTGTTCCACGTTGGAAGGGTTGGCGGTGAAGACTTGGACGTAGCCTAGAGGGTGGTGGAGGACGAACGTTAGGAAAAGACCATTTTAACCCCTCCGCAAACGGCTAATAGACGGATAGATAACAAAAAGACCATTGGTAGAACAGATTAGAAAGTCAAATGTCTTTTTTTGTCCAAATTAAAAGTCGAGGACCAATTTTGAAATAATAATATTAATAATAATAAAACATCCGTACAGTAACTAACACACACACACACACACACACACACACACACACACACACATATATATATATATATATATATATATATATATATATATATATAATGAATTTGGTTTGTATATATGTAATTAGGGGATAGTAATGGTGAGTTACGTATAACTAAAGAAATAGTACATTTAAATACAATCATTATGATGTGGAACCGTGTCCACCTTGTAAGGTGGACACAGTTCTATGTTCATAATTACTGAATTATATCTTCATAATTATAAAGTTATATATATTCATAATTTTTGAACTTTATATTCGTAATAATTATTGAACTCTATATTCACAATTACAGAACTCTATGTTCATAATTACTGGAACTATATGTTCATAATTATAAAGTTATATATTCATAAATTTTGAACTTTATATTTACAATTATTGAATATCTATATTCATAATTACAGAACTATATATTCATAATTATGTTCACAACTATATGTTCATAAGTATAGAACTATATGTTCATAATTTTGAACTATATATTCATAATTATGAACAGTTTTAGAACCGTGTCCACATTGAAAGGTGGACACAGTTCCACAACATAATTTGCCATTGAAATGAACAAGAAAGCCCAAGAAGGATACACATAACAGAACAAGTTAGTAGTTTAATAACAGTCGTTATATCGTGGACCGCGGTAAAAACGGCGCCTTTTCTTTAACGGAGTGCCCATTTTTTTATATGTTAATTACCAACACTACAGTATATCTAAACCAACACTACCTCACTTATTATTTTTATATTATCAAATGAAACTGCAGTTATATCAAAATGATACTGTAGCTGTGGTGAATGTTGGTCAGTCGTTGACTACCCAAAACTCATAAAACCAACATTCACTCCGTCTGTGGAGATCACTACAAATATATAGCCTCGTGATTCCTACCTCGACAATATATTCTAACTACCGATCCCCGAATTCGGAAGTCCCAATTTGGACCTGCATTGTGTCCCCGATGTTGGATATGCAGTAGGCCATAAAACAACTAGCATCGAAGGAAGACATAATTGACGCAAATAACTCCATTGTGTTAAGCACGTTTTCTGCTTCAAAAACACACTTGTATATGGAATTGACTTTTGCATGCATCCGCAAACATGGCAAACCTATGAGGAAAAACACGACGGTCTCAATCCAAAACAGATACGGGGATTTAAACGTATGTATTTGATGCTTTTTATCCTAACTATGACAAATTCCAAATATAATTGCGCATGGGATGTTATATCAATGGGCTGCTATTCACAATCAGGAAATTTCAGTAACCATGCAATGGGAAAATTTTAATTGCCATTTTTGGAGGGCACGTGTACATTGGCAGCATGCAAACACAACATGCATGGAAAGTTTTTAGGCATATATACATGGCAGAAAAGAGCTAGATTGCTCAAAAATGAATTGAAAGCCGCGCCATGCGTGATTATAATCCTTTATCCGCTAGGCATTGGATTATCAAGAACACAAGAACAATCGACGGTTAACAGGCTACAAGCTTATACAGACGTGACCATGGTTCGGTTCGGTTCGGTTCTGGTTCCGAACCTACAGTGACGTACGTCGACCCGTGACGCAATCCTAGTCTTCTCGGCTAGAACTGTCAATACGAGTTGGCGGAGCGGGACGGGCCAAAGCGGACGGGCTGCGAGCCAAAAAAGCCCACTCCTTGGCGGGCCTGGGTTTTATTGGCCCAAACCACCGGCATTCGGGCTAGGCGGGCCCGCCAGAATACTATTTTTTATCTTTTCATAATTTGTTAGTTTATTGCTTTGCTAAATTTTATCATTTGTACATACAAAAATAATTAAAATAACTTGATACGTAACTCACATAAAACATAATTAATCAAACACCAGACATTATATAATTGATAATAGAGAACAATAATTATAAAGTTCAAAGTCCATAGTTCATCAAACATTAAACCTAACAATACCACATGGTTCATCAAACTCACTAGTCACAACTCTAAAGTTCATAGTCCATTCCAATACTTCATCAAATATTAAACATAACAATAATTTTAAAGTGCATAATCTAAAATTATAAAGTTCACAAAATCACAAGTCCATAATTCATCAAACATTAGACATTCCATCATTCAATTCATCTTCATTCATATCATCTTCTTCATATCCTTCATATATCTCCGACCGTCTTTCATTTCCTTATCAACAACTTCATCAACATCATCACAATCTATATATAAAATACATAAAAAGTGTTTAAAATTAAATCACTATTTCTTTAAAAAACAAGATAATATAACATACGAGTTTATAAATGAACTTACTCATATTGTAACCATGCAACCAATTACGAGTGCAATTAAGAGTTTGCACTTTTTCAGGCAACATACAACTTTATAATAATATGAGTGCAAATATAACATTATAATATATGTAATTATAAATTTATAAGATATAATAACATTATAATATATATAATTATAAATTTATAAAATAGTTTGTGATTTTGTGTATTCTCATAATCTACCATTTTGATTTACTTTCTTACCAAACAATTAGTGAACCGATTGACACAGACAAACAATTGGACAATCAGGCAGATAGATTGACGGATAACGTGGTGCGGAAAAAAAAACTAAAGTAGAAAGTAAATCAGCACTTAAGTTTGTTTACGCAGTTCAATACAGTGTGTATCTACATCTGGGGGATGATCACTGATGCGTCCAATTCACTAACTCAGAATCCAATGTACAAAGATAGAGAAGAATGATCTCACCCAAAAGTCCCATACTAGGTCAGTACCCAGTCTACAAAGGTATATATAGTGGATTGTTGAAGACGGAAAGTCATGCATCCAAAAGTCCAATGAAATCCCTTCAATGGAGAGCTAACTCTAATGCAGTCCGCTTCAATGACGCAGTCCTACATTGTTCCCAGAATTGAGTGATCTTCGCGTCCACTGTTTAAGCATAGATGTTTCTTCTCAAGTTCATCTTCGTAATCACCATGAACTTTAGGTTTTGAGAAGAGATGTAAAACCAAAGTTCTCAACCTTAGAACGATGAGAGCAGTCCCTATTTATTCTGGATCAGTAATCATTCAAATCTCTTGAAATCTTCTTGAATATGCTCTCTCCGTAAATAACTCTGGTTGTGAAAGGTAGGATGAGTAATCAAGGTAAGATTATGTCCATACCTCTTTAGGTGATCCGTTGAATGAAGATTTCTCTTAAATTGATCACCTTATATCAAAACCGCGTCTGCCAGCATATATTTGCTTTAATTAGATGATCTTCAACGACTTTAAACCAAAGACGCTTCTGACGAGTTACCTGATCAATCAGGCCTTTAGTCTTCAAACTTGACAAACACTAAACTATAGCCTATCTTAGTGCCATAATAATATTGCCAATTACATGTTGGGATTTTTATTCTAAACTTAAAAACACTAACAAACTCCCCCTTTGGCTATTATTTGGCAAAACAACTCAACTAAAAAAACGTAGGCCAGAAATTAATGCAATAAGGCAAAAACTAAAGATAGGCCAATATCGCCAGCAGCTTGAACCCAACACAAAAAAAAAAAAAAAAAAAAAAAAAAAAAAAACAACAACAACAACAATTTGATTACAACCCATTAAAAAACAACAACACACAAGTCGTGATAAAAACGAGAAATCATCAGAACAAACGCCCATACAGGGCCAGATGGGACAACTTTATCTTCAGGCAGGCAGGCAGACAACTTCCAAAAAACTTTTACTCCCCCTAAGTCTCCCCCCTGAGTTTTTACTCCCCCTGAGTTTACTCCCCCTTTGTGCAAAATGATAGTCAAAGAAATTTAAACCACAAGAGGGTCTCCACTGTCATACCAGGGGGCAGCAGGTGGTTCAGACTCTGATAGGCTCATACGGAGAAGGACAGTAGCTAGTTCAGTGCGCGCAACATTGAGTTGATTTGATTATTGATAATGTTACTGCAGTGTGTAGCTCTTCAACATGTATCTTTAAATGCCTGGATAGCTTCAGACCATGAACATAGGGAGTATCAGCGTCTTCATCATAGATGGAATCCTTCAGAGGATCAACTGGCTGAACATCACGGATATGCTTTCCACCAAGGAGACGAGAGTCGACTGTGTAATCACTACAAGAAAAATCACGAATCGCGACGGAATATATTCCGTCGCCATTTAGCGACCGAATACATTCCGTTGCAAAATGGCGATGGAAAAGGCGTCGCAAAGATAAATAAAGCCCGCGAAATATTGGCGGCAAAATATTCACGACCGAATTTACAACGGAACTAATTTCCGTCGCCCATTTTGCGACGGAAAAGGCGACCGATGTTCGTTCCGTCGCGATTTCGCGACGGAAATTGCGACCGACTTGTTTCCGTCGTTAAATGAATTAATTTTTGATGTATTGGCTCAATATTGCGATGGAAATTGCGACCGTTTGTATTCTGTCGCAATAGTTTTGTTAAATTTTATTTTTTCTTCTAAGTTAAACGGTGGCGTTTTTAATATGAAATTAAAATTAAAATAATAATAAAAAATAATAAGTAAATTTCTACCTAATCTTCTATTCTATTGCTTCCCAATCCCCAACTCCCGCCCCCATTCCCCAAGCGGCCAAGCCCTAACTCAAGCTAGGAGTGAGCAAAAATACCGAAAAACGATAACCGATAACTGAACCGATCGAAAATTTCGGTTTTCGGTCGGTTATGGATTACAATGAAAAAAAAATCGATTATTCGGCTAATCAGTTATTTGAGGTTAAAAACCGCGGTAACAGAATAACCGACATTATATATATATATATATATATATATATATATATATATATATATTATAAATAAATTATATAATTATAAAATCCTTACCTTAGTGAGTCTTAATATTAAATTTTGTCTGTCAATTCTCTCAATTCGCCGCTTCGCAAACCCTAGTGCAGAGACTACAGACTGCAGACCTTGAGAAGCCGCGACGCCGCGCAGCCCTCTCCGCCTCTCCGAGTCTCCGACGAGAGAGGAGTCGCAGCCCAGCACTCCCCCAGGTGCCCTCTCTCCACTCTCCAGTCTCCAGTCTCCATGCAGCCGGCAGCCCGCTCGCCTCACTGCCTTGCGCCGACTCGGAGTCGCCGGTCAGCCTCGCGCCTCAGCCCTCTCAAATCAGATTCTCAGGTAATTTATAATTGTTGTTTACTTTAAATTTTATATTAAAATTAATTGTGTTCATTTGTTGTGAGTCTTGGCAGTATAAAGTGTCACTCTGAGTGTGTGAGTATAAATTTTATAAACTGTCACTGCGAGTGTGTGAGTATAAATTTTATAAACTGGAAGTATTTAGGGGTCGTTTACTTCATTTCTCTGTTTTTCCATTTCCAGTTTTCCATTTCTCCAGTTTTCCTTCTCCATTCTTCCAGTTTTCCATTTCTCCAATTTTCTAATTTTCATCCCCTATCCCTCTAGTTTTTTATTTCTCTAATTTTTTAATTTCATTAAATTAAATACAATCATTACATATAAACATTTGTACATTTCTACAACAGAGATAATAATGACAATAATGATGATGATGATGATGATGATGATGATGATGATGATGATGATGATGATGATGATGATGATGATGATGATGATGATGATGATGATGATGATGATGATGATGATGATGATGATGATGATGATGATGATGATGATGATGATGATGATGATGATGATGATGATGATGATGATGATGATGATGATGATGATGATGATGATGATGATGATGATGATGATGATGATGATGATGATGATGATGATGATGATGATGATGATGATAAGCAATAAAAACTGAAGAGGAAGAGCCAAACCATCGAGGAAGAGTAATAATAATAATAATAATAATAATAATAATAATAAAGTAATAAAAAACTGAAGAGGAAGCGCCAACTAGGAATAATAATAATAATAATGATATAATAATAATAGTAATAGTAATAATAATAATAATAATAATAGTAATAATAGTAATAATAATAATAACTGAAGTGAAGGAATTAAAAATGGAACCGAAGAGGAAGAATAAAAAGAAGAAGAGGAAAAGAAATTGATGAGGAATAAAAAATAAAGAGGAATGAAAAGAAGAAGAGAGGAAAAAAGAAACAAAGGAATGCGCCCAAGACAAGATTCGAACACTAGACTTCAAGGTCAATATACACTATTCACGCACATTTTTTCCAATCCTCTAAATGGAGAACTCAAAATTTCCTCTCTCCAAAATCATATAGAAACGGAAGAATGGAGATAGAAAAGGCATTTGGAAGAAGAAATTTAGTAAACAACTTTTCCAATTTTTATTTTTTCCATTCTCAATTTTTCCATTTTTTTGGAAAATTCTCCATTTTTCCAAGTTAGTAAACGACCCCTTAGCTCTTACTTATTGAGCATGAAGTGAACTAGTGAACAACCCAACCTCTTTGTTTGATTATAAATTTTATAAATTTACAATCCATTGCCTTAATTCATTTTATATAAATTTTATTTTTCACTGTGAGTATGAATTTTATAAATTCACCTTAATGCAGCATTAATGTTTGACCTCACTGTTTAATCCACTCACAATACAAATTTTTTATGTGTTCCTCACTAGTAATGCTTTGTTTATAATGCTTTGACCTCACTGTTTAATCCACTCACAATACAATTGTTTATGTGTTCCTCACTAATAATCCGCAGCTATAAATTTTAGGCTACATTATTAATACTTTGTTTATGTGTTCCTCACTGTTTATATAAATTTTATTTTCTCACTGTGAGTATAAATTTTATAAATTCACAATCCACTGCCTTAATGCTTTGTTTATGTGTTCGTCACTGTTTATGTATTTCTCATTAAACTGTGTTCATGACTTCATGTGTTATGTTTAATGTTTAGTATTAAATGCCCAACGAGACACGGACACTGGAAGACTCCCTTGCCAACGACGACGACCCTTGTCTCCGGTCTCCACCCTTGCCAACGATGAATGGACGAAGCTGCTACCCACGAGACCGAGGTACACTTTACAGTTTACACTCAACATATTAACTGATTTTACAACATATTAATAATCCTATATTCCTATTATTTAAGTGTTTTGCAGACTAGTAATAATCCTATCAGTATATATTTAAATTCATGTGCCCTAGATTTCAGTGGTTTCCCCTTTTGTTTATGTATATTGTTGAAACTTGAGTTTAGTATTTGAACACAATGCCTGAGCAGTAAGCACAACATCAAGCTTTGTCCTCTGTTTTTCAGTTTAACTTTTGTCAAGAATACTGGTAATAGTATTTGAACATAATGCCTGAGCACAATTGCATGACTCTCTTGGCAACAATTTAGTTTGTTTTTGGATTGATGGACACTCTTGGTTCTTTATTATTGTAATGTTCACCCATATAGGCATATAGTACCAACTTTAAGATGTATTACATGTACATTATTCTTAGGCATATAGTTTTCAAATATGATGTTTGTGTATCTATATTTCTAGATGGCTGTTTGTATGTTTCTTCCACTGTTAAATTAATTTGTTTATCTATATTTCTAGATGGCTTAAATGTCGAAATTGGTTTGTGCATCTATATTTCTGTTTGAGGAAGCTAGGATGTGTTAATGTGCTATATAATTATATTGCTGTAAAGTTGGAACTATATATAAACTGGAATTGAATGGGAAATTTGATTTTAAAGATATGAGGCTTCAAATAGCTTCCTTCCTCTATTTGGGCAGTAGGAAGGCTTTAAATGGGAGTGAATATTTCAACCTGTGCATTCTATGCTGCTAACCTTATGAGTGATACATTCAAATGATTTTGTTTATCGTAGATCTTTTCTATATATAAAGGATTGACTGAATTTATGAGCTTCAATTACATTTTGGTTTACATGGGATGAACCAGATTTGAAACATTATATTAAATTTGCACAACTTCACCTTAACAATTAATAACCTCTTCTTATTGCAGTGAGTTCGTTAAGTAAGCAAAAAGATTGGCAATTTTGAGGAAATCAGGCAGTAGCTCTGGGAGGCAATAGTCAGTGTTTCTAATATTTTCTTTTGTTTTATACACTATGTATGATATGTGCTTATTATTTTATTTTTTCAAAAAACAAACTATTGGCCCTTGTACATTTCTGTTATGTTAGATGTCGGATGTGAAGTAATTGAGGCCATGGCTGCCATTAACAAGGTACCTCTTCTCAACAATCATTGCCCTATAGCTTTTGTCTTCTCCTTCTTAAACCAATCTGAACCAAGGCTCTATAAATGAATCACATTTCAAGCCAGGTTATGCATTGTTATGTGATATACTTTCTCATACCGCTTAGCTGTTCACGAAATCCTTTGTTTTGATAATCTTGACGGATCTGTATTTGTTTTCACTATAAAAAAAAAAAAAAAAAGAAAAGAAAAGTAAAGATCTGGTCTTGCGATTGTGTCTTGAATAAGATTTCTTTTTAAACTGTTGTTGTTTAAAATCACAATTTTGTTGTTATATATGCTTCTTTCTTCCTTTAGCAATTTATAGCCATTTTCATATCCTTTGGTTTCTTGCTTCAGACGGATGCTGACAGGACTTCTGGCTGCAAAGGGAAGTGTTCCAATTGGAATTGGCAAGAATTCACACATCAAAAGAGCAATCATTGACAAGAATGCTCGTATTGGGAATGATGTGAAGGTTTGATATCAAATAGTTTTATGCTCTTCTCCTCTTTTTGCTTTTAAAAACTTGGCCATTAATGTAGTGAACAAGTGTGCTCAATCTTCCTGTGCACGTGTAACATAAAGAAGCAGCTAACTTGACTCTTGATTGTTTCAGATCATTAACAGTGAAAATGTTCAAGAAGCAGCTAGGGGAACTGAAGGATATTTCATTAAAAGTGGAATCGTCACAATAATCAAGGATGCATTGATTCCCAGTGGAACCATCATGTAGAAGTATTTGAAAATCATGTGTACATGATTACTGTAGTGTAGCTGTTAGAGAGACTAATGACGCATCCTGTTAAACCTTTCGTTTTAGTTTTGAAATTTTAAATAATAAAGCATCATCGTCATCTTCTATGTTGCTTTTTTCCCAGCTTAAGGCGTTTAATTGCTATGATTGAGATATAGGCAAATAAGATATTTAAAAAACAGTCATTACTATTTAAAATCAGAATTTTATTTTAAATAATTCAAAAAGGCGACGAAATCGCGACGAAATATAAGATTTGGGATGGATTATTTGTTGCAAATGATGCGACGGAATTGTGACGGGAAACATTTCCGTTGTGAAATGGGCGACGGAATATTTGATTCAAAAATAACGACGGAAACAGTTCAGTTGCAAAATGGGCGACGGAATCGTGATGGAATACTTCGCTAAGTCCGTCACCAAAAGTTGCGACGGAATTATTCTGTCGTCTATCAAAATACGACAAGGCGATAGACGACGGAATAAATTCCGTCGCGAAATGCGATTCGCGACGGAATATTGCCCATTCGCGACAGAAAAATTCCGTCGCGATTTGCGATTTTTCTTGTAGTGAATACAGTGAGGTCCAAACCACCTCATTTGCCAAAGGGATCAATCCCTGACTTGTCAGCATTCCAAAGATCAGATTTGGATAGAGCAATTTTACCTTTTGTTCCCTTGGGTGGACCAACGTCAGCACATGATCAAATATCCATCTGCCTAAGTCAACTGGTTTTTTAGTACCAATTCTGTACAATAGACCAGCAAGTGTTTAACCAACAGTGTAAAAATGAGCAGAGGGAAGTTGTGTAGAGCAATCCTGTGAAGAATAACAAACTTCGATGTGAAGTCAGAACTGGATAAAGCATCAGAATCAGTAGATGGCCACTCAGTCAGTAAGCCTTCAGTCAATGTTTTGGCCACTAGATCCCAGTCAGACATTTCTTCTGCATTCTTAGAGCTTAGTCCATAGAAAGAATTGACAACATCAGGTCAAAAAATGTACCACTTGCCTCTAACAAATATCTTTAGGAATTTCTTGCTTGATGGATCATCTATGGCTTCATTCAGATTGCAATAAAACTCATAAATCAGTAACTTTGAGTAAGGACCAACTTGGTAAACAGTATTCAACAAACCAACTTTCTGCAGCAGTGGAACCACATCACAGACAGAATTCATCTGTTTGATATCAATGGACCTTTGAATAATTAGTTCTCTCTTGATCATGGAGTCCCATTTGGATTCTGCTTCTGCATCAACAAACACAGGTATGTACTCAGATGTATCTGAACTTTCTGGAGGTGGAGCTTCAGTTGGGGTGACACTTCTTCCTCTAGTCCTTGAGTGCCCCTTAGCCTTCTTTCCATTAGGTGCAGGAAGTGGAGCAACTTGTCCTTTTCCCTTCACAAAGAACCTTAGATTTTTGAACACTTGATGTACAGGAGGATCCACTTCAACTTTCTTAGATTCAATAGTCTTCCTTTTCTTCTTAGAACTTTTTTCCAATGAGGGCTCATCAGTAAGATTAACCAGAAACTTTTCAGGAGCACATTTTCTTTTGGATTTCTGGGTATTCCTGTTAGGTGACCTTTCAACCGGACTAGGTGACACAGAGTGGCTTGTTTCAGAGCCCATAACAGTAGTAGTGGACATAACTTTTTGAATCTCTCCGATTTAAACTTTGAAGACTCAGGATGAGCAGTTTCAGCCACAGATTGACTCTCCTCTTGGCCAACAGGAAATGAGGTAGCACCAAGCAGTTCAGAAAGAAGTTTCTCATCATCACTCTCTTCTGGATTAGAAAACACAGGTTTTTGTACTATGACTTTATAGGGTACAGGAACAGACTCGGTGGGTAAATTTGTAAAGTAGCGAGCATGTTCTAGAGCCAAACTAGAAGAAGCATACACATGAATAACAACATTTGTATCAGATGGATGGATAGAATCAGACTGTTCAGAATGTGGGACAACAGACTCATTTAGAGTGGATTTAGTAGGGTTGACTTCATTTGAAACAGAGGCTTTTACAGGAAAGTTATACTTGGGTTTTTTAGAGACACTAGTACAAAATCGAACATCACTAGTACAAAATTGCACATTCGCTACTGTTGTAAAAGGCATTTCGCCACTGTTGTACAACAGTAGCGAATACTATAGTCACTAAAAGTCTTGGACTTTTCGCCACTGTTGTGGAACAGTGGCGAAAAGTTGAGTAATCCGCCACTGTTCTTCACTTGAATGGTGGCGGATTAGTATTATTATTATTTTAATATTCGCTTTCTGCTACTGTTCTTGTTGAAGAACAGTAGCGGATTCATTTTATTTTTTAAAAAAAATTACTTTCCGCCACTGTTCTTCTTTGAAGAACAGTGGCGGATTCAATTTATTTTTTTTTTAAAAAAAAATAATTAAAAAAAAAAAACAAAACAATATTCGTTTTTCACACTTCGATTCTTATACAAACATTATAAAATTACAATACTTCAAGCTAAAAAACAATCAATGAATTATAGATTTGCAGTTCCAAACTGAAAGCTAAGACCTGGCTAAAAAAAATCGATGAACTAAGATGAGTGGCTAAAAAAAAATCAATGAACTAAGATGAATGGCTAAACAACAATCAATGAACTAGTGTGCCAAAACTAAGACCTGGCTATAGTTGCATCGTATAGGCTCCAATTCAGCATGGCTTCAATTTCTGCCAAGGTTGAGTAACCAAGATGAATGGCTGCCCATTTCAAAAATGTTCGAAGATCCATCATACTGATACTTCCAATTGGATTTATATAAGCTGAACTGCAATCATAGTGCAACATGCAAACAGTTAAAATTACATTGCTACATTTTGGTGGTGGTTTAATATAATACAGAACTGCTTGACCAAAACAAGGATGTATAAAACTATAAATTAATTCCAAGTCCAGTATTATAAACCTGTATTTATACTCTTACATATACCAAAAGAAAAGAAATCTCAGCAAGTTTATTTTAGCCTATGCTATGATCCCTTTACAACAATGTTAGCTTCTTTCCAACTTCTCCACAACAACACAAGATTGAACCATTTCTCCAATGATGATGCCACTACAGCATTTGTAAGGGCACTAAGGCTCATACTCAGTAAATAAACATCATGGACAGAATAACATCCCACTGGGATAAAATTTGAATAAATCAAGTGCGTGCAGGTATCCAAAGAGCTGAAAGTGAGAACTAGACTAGGCATTATGAGAGCCATGGCATCACATAATTGTCATTCACAAGCAATTTCAAATGCAATAACCTACCTAATAATGCTAAATAATCTTATTTACTTTCCTTGGTCATTTGGGTAAATAGGTCTGATAGCCCTTAGGTTATCTACACATCACAATTATCAGGTAGATTTGGAAATGCATTTTTGAACAAGAGAGACGAGGCAAATGGACTTCCAATTGCTTCTATGATACCAGTTAGGGTTAAAAGGACACAATTGAAGCTCAACCACAGCCTTCTCAGTTCTTACCAAGTTGATGTATGACCCATATTCCAACAATGTCATTGAACTACCATCCCTTCAGAGACCCAAATTAGCCCTGAATTCCACTTTAGGTTTCCCTTCCTTTCAATGCCTCAATGATCAAACCACTTAAGAAATTTTTTACCTACAATTGGTCCCTCAAGTGGAATCACATGAGGATTTCTCCGGTTAAATGTGTATAACATTCTCTCTCATTGGCTAGAGAAACCACAACATATTGGAGAGGTTATTATGCCCAGGTGCATTATTACCTTAAAGCTAGAGGTGTTCATTTGTTTAGCTTTAGCTCGGTTAGCCAATCAAATCGGAAATTAATTAGGTTAATTGATCAATTAACCAAATTAATTCTGATTCAGTGATAGATTTTAAAATTTTAAAAATCTCTTTTATGAGTTAATTCTATTTGAAATTTCAATTTTCTCAATCAATTGAAAATTCACCAAAATATATAATCTATCGACTAATATTATATGCATAGACCATTTCATTTTGCTCAAGCCCATTACACCCAACATATTTGGCTTAGTAAGAAATTAGAGTTCTAAGTTGTAATAAACTTCCATCTATTTTACTTTACTTTTTAAAGCATGAACATAATAAGTCTTTTTAAGCATTAGAAAATCAGTTAAGTCCACATATTTGAGTAAGAGTCTCATTTATTCAGATAATCTAAATCTCTGCAGTTCCTTCTTTGACTTCTTAGCTGATAAATACTTAACAAAACCCACGTTCATTTTCCTAAAGTTCATCCTACCGTCTATTTGAGCCATCTAAGATTGATGCAGCAGTTCAATTTTGAGGAAGCATAATATGAAGATATAACAGAGTAACAGATAAAACACTTCGAATTCTGAACAAATATCAGAAAAGATATCCCAAATTTTACAAGAATTTGTTACTTCCATGCAATGTTAAGGGCAGTTTCTAGAAAATGCATAAGATAGTTTTGTCTAAAAGATCAAGATAAGGTGAAAGCTAAATGAAGCAAAAGCAAGAGACAAGAAGCATACCAGTTCTTTGTTTCACATAAATGCAGGCAGCTTTTGGGAAAAGAACTTTCTGGACTAAGCATCAAAGATCTAACAAATCTGGAGAATCAACTTGAAGTGAGCCTGAAAGGTATTCGAACGAGAAAGGTAAAGTACTTTCTACTTGGCACAAGTTACTGTTTGCAGATATCTAATTTCACCCATTTATGAACAATCCTAAACGAATCCTTGTTTCTTGTAGGAGCAACCTAGAGTCAACCTATAAAATAAAAAAAAAAAAGTTACCGGAGTAAAAGACTAATATGCCTTGTAAAGTGTCAGCAATTACATTCCACGATATGGCACTATTGCAGCATGATATAGAACACTTAAAGTGAAGTATTAAACAATAGATTGGGGCCTCAATCTTATTGTGAGAGGTATATAGTAATATTCTACAACCTTCTTAGTTATCTTATCAACTTCATCAATATACACAATTCCATGCTCAGCTGCTTCTACATCAAAGTCTGCAGCCTGGGAGAAAACAATAACAACAAGAACATTATCTAGGAACACACAAACAAAAATAGCAAAATGTTGCAAGCATTACAAATGAAAAGCCATATATCCACATCCCAAAAGCTTTTGGAAAAAATTAAAGTAGAAGGAGGGAAATTTATGCAGAAAAAGTCAGGAACTAATATTATTAGGAAAAAATCATCCAAAATATAGTTTACCTAGCGGAGGCAGTCCTCTGGTTGGAGCAACAGCCCTAGCGAGGGAAGTGGTGAGGGACGCGCTACCCGTTCCCGATTTGCGAGAGAACCAAACATCCCGGAACTATCTCTATGGATGAGGATGCGGTATCTTCTATCTGATGCGATTCCAGATCTGTATCGTCGGGGCCGTCGGACGATAGATTGGAAGAGGGAGGTGGGCGACGTCGTCAATAAGCACCGCTGTGCCGTCTTTCCGATTCAAGAACCAAACAACCCGGAACTATCTCTAAGGACGAGGATCTGGACAAGGATGCGGTCTCTTCAATCTGATGCGGATCCAGATCTATATCGTCGTCCATAAGCACCGTCGTGCTGTCGTCGTCATCGTCCTTCAGGCAGGCGGGCGACGTTGTCCATCTCCATCACCACAGGCGGTGTCGCCCATCTGAGATATTGAGAGGCGGAGGTGAAGATTGAGGAGACAGACCAAGATGGATGTGAGATGTTGAGAGGCGTGAAGGAGTGAGAGAGGAACGGCGGTGTGAGTGAGGCAGATTCATCGGATCTGATAAAAATAATTATTTTTTATTTTTTATATGAATTATTGAAACTTTTCGCCACTGTTTCGTGAAGAAATAGTGGCGGAAATATTTATTTTTCGCCACTGTTTCGTGAAAAAACGGTGGCAGAATATAAAAGCTTTTTTATTTTTTCTAAACCACAACAGTTGCAGCTATTAACGGTAGTGGATTATTTATCAATTATTTACAAAATTGCCACCGCATAAGAATACACTACTGTTATTTTAAGAACAGTAACTAAATGCCAGTCTTCTATGTTCTTTTTTGTACTAGTGATAGAAGATTGACCATAGACTACCATTTTTTAAAGAATGGCTGCCCAATCTTAACTCAAAATTCGTGGTGGCAATTTTGTAAATAAGTGATCAATAATTCGCCACCATTGTTAGCTGTAATGATTGCCCATTGTATTTTGTATTTATTTAAAAAAAATTAATTTATAATAGACAACCATTTCTAATAAAAATGGTTACCTTAAAATAGAACTTGTTTTATAATAGGCAACATTTCTATTAGAAATGGTTGCATAATATTAACCCTAAAAAAAATAAAAAAAATAAAAAAAATATATTAACCCTAGATCTGCATCAGATCAAAATCCTCTAACACTACTCTCAACACCCTTCAACACCCTCCAACACCCTCAGCTCTGCTCCAATCGAAATCATCCTCAGCTCTGCTCCGATCGACCGTCTCTGCCTCGATCGTCTGACGCCGCCGGCCACCCACCGCCACCACGTCGTTGGCCTGCGGCGACGACACTCACCGCGACGGACCGCCACACGAACAGCACCATCCACCGTCGCACGCCCCCACCGCGACGCACCGCCACAGCCTCCATCCCCGCCGACGCCACTGCCGTCTCCCCCGCCGATGCCACTGCCGCCTCCCCCGCCGACGATACAGCCGCCGATCTTCAGGTTCTTTAGGTTAGTTTTAAGCTCTTGCAAAGCATTGGGTCTGAAATTGTCTGTATTTCTATCTATTTTCTGAAATATTATGATATTATAGCAACATTTTTATTTATGCTCCTTTGATTCATACCTCATTGCTATGTTGCACTTTGTGTGAAGTTTGGGGCAGAAGTCAAAGGAGTATTCAAGTATGCCTGCACAAACAGATATTGAGATATTAGTGTAATGTGTTGAGGTATAGAGTTCACTAATTAATAAAATTATAAGAATCATATAGAATATTTATTTAACATCTCAAGAGGGTTGGTTACTTGCTACTTCCACAAGTACTCCTCTCTTGAGGAACTCAACCACACGGCCCGAGCTGATAATGGCTGTTGATTCTGAAGATCCAGTAATAAAAGCTGGTTGGAATCCAGACTATATTGACTCTTTTTTCCTATGTACTATAGTAATGAAGTACATATAGAGAATGCCAAGCTTGGAGATCAGATGTACTATATTGACTCTTTTTTCCTGAACTTAAAGAGACTTCCTTTGGTAAATCCAGACTCCAAAGCATTTATAATTTTCAGTTTAGACATCTAAAGAAATTTTAATAAGCAATTCTTTGCAGGTGGGAGTTATAATTATTACAAGAAAGTATATAATGGGAAAGGTTGATGAGAGAGCTTTCAAAACATTTGTGATATTGATATTGATATCACTGGAATCATATAGAATAAAAGCTTAGATTCCTTTTTATTTCGTAAGTATACACATTGGTAATTGCAAGTGATTTATATAATCATATACTATCTGTTGTATTCATAGTTGTATGAATTTGGAATGAACAGACCCTGACTGGAAGGAGCTGCTAAGATGGGGGAACCGATTGAACAATGTAGAAGGAATTGCTCAGGGGTTACTCTATCTCCACAAATATTCGAGGTTGACGGTTATCCATAGAGATTTAAAAAGCAGCAACATCTTATTGGGTGAGTAAGAAACTGTCATACCCAGTTCTTTCATTATTTTAATGCTATGTGCTTGTAGATTATGGTTTTGACTTTGTTAATGTTGGCTGTAGGTAAGTAGGAAGATAGACTTGGTCTATGGTGGTGGAAGTATAAGTTTGATGGGTTTGATTTCCAAAAGAGTCTATGATAGAGGATGCCATGTTCTTGGGTAACTATCTATCTAACACCTTTTTGGAATTTTTACTCTTTGATTGTGCAGTGTTGGTAGCTATCTATCTCTGATTTATTCTAGAATTGTCATCATTGCAGCTTTTGTGGTTTATTGGCATTCGATTTTTTTTGAAGAGTGAATGAAGATCATTTTGAAGCTGCAGGTAAGTTGAACTAATCCTTTTGAAATCTATATTCTCAACATACTTTATTTGAAAACTTGTAGCTGCAAACTACAAGAGTGAGATAGGGAGTTTGGGCATGGTGATCCTTGAGTGTGCAATAATTACTTGGAGGTAGCTGCATTGTTTCTTGGTTTTTCAGCTTGATGTTGATGTTGGATCATCCACAGTTGCAAGGGGTGTTATCAACCTTGTTCTGCGTTAGAATCTGTAATCTCAAGAGGTGGGAAAGTTGAGGAAAAGACACTAATAAATTTGATTGAGCTCTTGATGAATCAACTCCTTAAACTGGATGGTATTGCTGCTGAAGGTGATGTCAAATTGCAGAGGAAAATGCAGCAGGTACGTAGGCATCTGATGAAACAATGCATCTGGTGCTTGAGACACTACAGGCTACTGTCAAGGCAGGTTAGTTCTCATGCCCAAAATTGTAGTCTATGCTGACTTGGTGCTTAGCTTTACTATTTATGATATTTTCTCAAATGTCAACTTCTGTAAGAGATTTTTTAAATGTTTTTATGCTCTATTGTAGGTCCTGAACTATTGCCATTAGTGGAACCCATTCTCTCTCCTATCATCCTTAATGTGTGGGCTTCACATGTTTCAGACCCTTTTGCCAGCATTGATGCTCTTGAGGTTTTGGAGGTAGGTTTTTATAATCTTATTGATTACAAATGTGATTCACTCTGCAGTCTGCATAGTGCTTTTTTGATAAATTCTTTTAGTAATTGTGATTTTGGAACACATACCTTTTAATTTTTTTTTTTATGTATTCTTAGTTTTAGTTATGTGAATCCAACTGATTCAGGTTGGGTTGCGGTTACTTCTTTGCCCACTTGGTTCTAACATTGTTGTCCGAACAACAAGGTGAGCTTTTACATTTCTTATTTATTTATTATCTCGACTTTATATTTATTTTACAATTTCTTATCAGTACAAGGGATGATTTTCTTTATGGTGATCCATTTCTATATGCTTAACCATATATATTAGTCAAGTGATCAATAAAACTCCTGATAGAAAATAGTAGAGCAATGAAATTATTTACTCCTATATAATACTATAATTGCTAGAATTAGAATATTCCTGTTATGCAATTGAAGATTAGACAACACTTATTAATGAGGCTTCACTATGGTATGGCTTGTGCAGCTGTTCTATTGGTGTTGTTTTACCTGTTTATTCTACATTTAAGGCAATTGAACGAAGGGATCACGAGGAGCAAAAAAAAATGGCTTATGTACTGGGCAGGTTGGTGGTGTTGTTGAATATTCTTGATGAATGTTGTAATGGGTCTCTTAGAACTAATGAAGACTTCCTATTGCTTGCAGCTTATGGATCTTTTAGCATGGTAGAATTGTTCACAGATAATCTTCTTAACTGGTACATATTATTCCTGCTTTCCTGTCTCTGATCTTAAGCCATTGTATTTACTTTTTCAGTTCTGACCTTAATCTGTTGCCATCTCTTTTCAATATAATCAGGTTTCCACTATACTATCATACGAAGTTTGCATTTCTTGTTTGGCTTCAACTTCCATCTATCGATGTAAGTCCAACCAGGTCAATTCTCTCTTGTTTTTTGTGTTACTATATGAAACCACTTGAGATTTGTAGAAGTTGGTCAGGAAATTTATGCATGGCAGGGTGCAAAGCAAGTGTATATGAATCATCTTCGGCCTTTCCTCTTGGACCATCAGGCTAAGCTTGACCGAATTGTTGGATTTGTATATGGTGAAATGGTAAATAGTTTAAACATGCATTTGTGAGGACCAAATGTGGAGGATGATTCAGATTCTGAGGATGATGATTGAGTAAAGAGTTCTCAATCAAACTAGTTCCTGTTTTTGTTTTGAAAAAATTGTATAGCAAACTGAATGGATAGGTGAGGTGAATATTGATTCACTTCAAAGTGCAGGGATCCTTTGAATGTGATGATCTGTTCTTCTATGTTGTACACTTGTATATGTGTTTATTTTGCCATGCAAAATTAGGTATAGTTTCCTTTCATGTAAATTTCCCCTTGCTTTACTACCATAAAGCAATCAATATAAATATTTAATTTTGGATTTTGTATTATTAGGAGTGCCAATGCTTTTGCAAACTCGATATGTAATTTCATTTATTGTATTTTTTACAATTACTGTAGTAATTTTATAATAGTTGTAAATAAATATAGTTTTAATTTTTTTTAATTTTTTAAAACAGTAATAATACGCGACCGTATGTGCAGTTTTGTACTAGTGAGACTACATCATTAGGCATATCAACATCACTACAGACAACAACTTGTTTTGGACCACTAGAATCAACAGACATGGGAACAGACTTATCAGAGACAGACATAGGAACAGATTTATCAGACTCATCAGTCTTAGACACTTCAGGCATAACTTTCTCAGTTTCAGGAAAAACAGTTTTAGGCAAACAAGATGGATCAACAAACTCAACATTTTTAGCAAACTCAACATTCGTAGATATAGGCAACATAGATTCATGTGAGGCCGGAACAGAACATGATGGATTCTCAACAGGCAAAATAAGGGTAACAGAGTGTAGAGGAGATACATGAACATCAGGTAGAGACTCAGTAGGCTTATCTGGTGATATTTCAATAGTGGAATCAGATGAGTTTAACCTGGTTTGGAGAACTTCTTTTCTTCTTTGAACTTCTTCTTGGGCGGCCTTCTAATAAGGGTCCGGATCATGTGAGGACCTAATCTTAGGTGAGGATGTGAAGACTAATCTAGACCACTAAATCAGAATGATGTATGGCTGAGATTAAAAGGAACAAATCATATGGATTAAGAAAACAAATCCCTTTAAAATATTAAAATATATAAATTTAGGGTAAATCAGTCTTATTAAAAGATGTGCATTCCTATACAAAATGTTGTGCATTCCTATACAAAATGTTGTGCATTCCTATACTGAGTGTTGTGCATCGATAACTTTATTGTTGTGCATTCAAACCCCGCCAAAAAATCATACAGTGGACATCCCAATGTCCTACGATGCACTGAACTATGTGCTATAATGCACAACTCTCTAGCCTATAGTGCACAACTTACAACACTAGGTTGCACAATCAGCACACACGAATGCACAATCGTACTACCCAGGCATTTATACATATACACAACAATCCAAATATAGACAATATTATACTCACAAGAACAAGCGAAAAAAAATAAAAAATACTGATTAGTTTGCATGGGCGAACACTCAATCAATGATGAAGAAATCGCGGCTCCAAATTGCAACGGTGATGATCCAAGAAAATATGAAACCAATTTGGCCAAGGATTACACATGCGTTCACACTTTAAAAAAATAGAAAAAGACACTACTACCCCACTTTAACAAAAAAGATCAATCCATGTCATCTCAAGAACTCAAATCTGGGTCATCCAAATAAAAAAAAAACGCACAAGATTAGTCCTCACGTCCTCACCTAAGATTAGGTTCTCACTTGATCCGGATCCTATATATATATATATATATATATATATATATATATATATATATATATATATATATATATATATATATATATATATATATATATATATATATATATATAATTTTAAACAAAAATTTAATTAAAAATATTAAAAAAAAGAATGACCGGAGATCCTCTCCAGCTTTTCTGTTTTTTCTTTTAATTAATTTTTTGTTTAAAATTATTTTATAAATTATTTTTAAAATCCGCAACCTACATGGCAGATAAATATGTCATTTTAGACCTAATTGCATGAATTTGTGTAATTCAGGGACCTAATTGCATCTTTTTTGAGTACGTTGGCCTAATTGTAATTTGGTGTATAGTTCAGTGGCCTATTTGACCCTTATTCATATATATATATATATATATATATATATATATATATATATATATATATATATATATATATATATATATATATATATATATATATATATATATATATATATATAGAAAATCGCTCATATGTGGTCATGTCATTAGGTGTGGTCGTGTGATCGTATCTGTGTCGTTGAATGAGTTAAATCTAACGGCAGTGGTAATTTTGAGGATTTTCGCGCGTTTTGGTAAGTGGGGGTGTTATGGTAATTACATTGGCCATTTATAGTGGGCGGGTTCCAGAATACACCAACAGTGTTGACAACATACACCAATAGTGTAATAAAACACACCACAGTGAAACACACCAATGGTGTATTCCCGTGTTATGGTAATTACAGTGGCCATTTATAGCGGTCGGGTTCTAGAATACACCAACAGTGTTGACAACATGCACCAATAGTGTAATAAAACACACAACATTGTGATTTTCCCTATTTCGGTGTTTTATGACGAGTTTACCCTTACAGTTCGCTGGGTAGGAGGATGTGCGCGAAAATACTAGAAAAATCTTGATTAATATGATTGACCATATGACCACACCTAACAACATGGCCACATGTGATCACCCCTATATATATATATATATATATATATATATATATATATATATATATATATATATATATATATATATATATATATATATATATATATATATATTGATTATGTACACAAATAAAAAATTATTACACATAACTCTAAAATTGCAAAAAAAAAAAAATAAACAATAAATAAAATTAAAAAATAATAATAACCCGGTTGTGTCGGCCAACTCGACGCCAATTCGGGGCTGAGTCGGCCAGCTAGACAGTCGGCCTCAACTAAGTGGCGCCTAAAGGCGAAAACCCCTCAGCCTTGGCCGCATTTTACAACCATGGTTACCATCCAGTCACCAGAAATAATCATTTGCATGAAATGTGACTCAATTTTTAGAGTCAATTTTGTCATTCCAAGCTATAAAAAGTGAACCAAAATGATTAGATTAAATCCTTAATTTAAAATCATAGTGTGATAAATACTAACATGATGTTTTCAAAAAAAAAAAATACTGACATGATAATTACAAGATTTATGTATGCTAGAATTGACCCGACCTGAACTACAACCACACAAAAAGAGTACACAACTAGGAAGCATGACCAATTTTCCTAATTCTCGTGAAGAAATCAAGTCGGTCCTACTGAATCTGAGCGATTTCAAGTAAAATTTTATGCAACGATTGTGGCTTTGAGAAGAACGCGCAATGATCGCTGCCTTTGTTCTTGAAGACTCCTTTTGGAGGGTTTTCCCTGACCAGCTTTTCTTGGACATCGGGAGAAAGAACGTGATCATTGTAATGGCTATAAGTGTAAGGGCAAATGGAAGAAGTTAGGCAGATGATGGCTAGTCTGAGCAGCCGTTATTTCATTGGTGAGAATAAGCTGAAACGACGACGTTGGATCGGGCAGTTGCAAGGCAGCAGTCACTACAAGAAAAATGCACATAGACAACACTAGAAAGACAACAGTTTTTAAGAAAAGTGTTGTCTTTTGTATAAAAGACAACAGTTTGGTTCAAAACCGTTGTCTTTGATGCAACATTTTTGTCAAAGATAACAGTTTTTACTTAACCGTTGTTATAAGTGTGTTGTCTTTGTGCATTTTGTGAAAAGACAACACCACAAAGACAACGGTTTTTTAAAACCGTTGTCTATGTGAGTTTTTTTTTTTTTTTTTTAAAGAAGACAACGGTTTTTTTAACTGTTGTCGTTGGTGTGTTGTCTTTAAGCGCACTGGAATACACAACACTAGAAAGACAACGGTTGTTTAAAACCGTTGTCTTTGTGCGCTCTTTTTTTAAAAAAAGACAACAGTTTTATTTAACCGTTGTCGTTGGTGTGTTGTCTTTAAGCGCACTCGAATACACAACACTACAACGACAACAGTTTTATATAACTGTTGTCGTTGCGCGTTCTTTATTTGTTTAAGACAACGGTTTTATTTAACCGTTGTCTTTGGTATGTTGTCTTTAAGCGTATTTGAATACACAACACTACAAAGACAACGGTTATAAAAAACCGTTGTCTTTGCGCATCACTATTTAACAGTTGTATAAAATAAAAACAAGGATGTTAACAACAGGAGTCGAACTTATGACCTCAAACATAACAAATAAGGTTTAACCAACTAAGCAATACAAACTCTTATGTATTAAAGTGCAACATCTGATATATAATTGGGTTGCTTCTGTGTTGTTTGTGAAAACAAAGACAACAATTTTAAAAAATAATTTAAAGATTCCCTTAAGAAGAATAGAATCCAAGACTTCTAACTTAATAAACTAAGCTAAAGCCACCAAACCACAACAACACTTATGTATTTAAGCGCAACATCTAGGATATAACCAGTTTTCTTCTGTGTTTTCTCTGAGAACCAAGACAATGATTGTATAAAATAGGTTAAAAATGCCATAAAAAAGGATAGAACCCAAAACCTTTAACATAACAAACAAAGCTAAACCCACCAAACCACACCAATTCTTATATACTAAAGTGTTACACCTTATCTTTTACCTATAATTTTGGGCTGATAGCTTTGACCACCGTCATGAGCGGCCAGTGACGTGTCCATTCATTAATAGTTCTATTTTCGTTCATATTTAAATATAAAATTATTCACCAAAATTTCAATATCAATTCATTAAAGTTTTATTTTCAATTATATTACAATTAAGACCAATCTATGAATTCAAAAATAATAATAATAATTATCAAGTTTAAAAAATAATAGATTATATCGATAATATTTTTTAAAAAAAATTGGGGTCTGTGCGGTCGCGCCGGTCCGACATGGCCTAGAACGGCCCTGCGTGGTGCGGTGTGGTGTTCAGAATGGTGCGGTATGGTGTGTAGGGGTTAAAGACGGTATGATAGGGGCCGGGGTTGGTAATCGACCCTTCCGGCTAACGCATGACTAACAATGTATCAATTCTATAGCATCAATGGTTCACTTTTATTCTTGTGTAGTGTATAAATACCTCCTCTGTTTGCAAAATATGCTTTTTGGGCTTTGATATGTTAAGTGAAATTGAGCAACATTTAGTCTACGCACCATTTGGGATTTTTTGAATGGAGTGTAATAAAGATGAAGCCATTATGGCAAAAGATCTTGCAAATCTAAGTTCAAGCATCCTTTCTTGTCTTTAGAACTGCTATATGTTTCTTAGCTGTGATGTTTATAATAATGTGTTTTAAAAAGCAGTTAATTTGCTGTTGTTTAGGGAAGTTCAACTTCAATTCTTTAATATGGAAATCTCTTTTTAGCAAATTAGCAAATATTTGACTTTCTTCTGCGTTATAACCCTACTTTTTTTGCTTTTCGAATTACTCTTAACTTATTTCGCATTTCATTGCAAATTTATTATCTATACTAATTTATTTACTCACTTTTTTACATGTAGTTCCAACAAGTTGATTATGACAAAGCGGTTATTGATCTGGTGCGTTCAGAATGGGCCAATATTCTATCAAGTTATATAGAGTAGGTATGATTTGACGTTGTAATCATTTAGACTTGGTTCGTAGAATTGTTTTTTGTAGTATTATGACTTGGATGATGATTCGATTAGAATTGGTAATGAAAGTATTTTGACTTGTTATTTTGAACCTTGCTTAGCTTCTGCAAAATTATGTAACTACACTTGGCAATGGTGAATGGATAAATTGATTTTTTTTATATGATTAAAATTTAAGCAGGTTAAAAATGGATTGAGACTATTTTACAATAGACAACAATTTGAAACTATTGTATTTTCTACAAAAGACAACAGTTTATGGGCATGACTTTTAACAACAGTGATTTTAACAACACACAATAGACAACAGTTTATAACTATTGTCTTTTAAAAAAAAAGACAACAGTTAAAAACCGTTGTCTATGTGCATCACTTTTAACAACACCGGTTTCAACAACATTGAATAGACAATGGGTCAAAAACTGTTGTCTTTGAAAGAAACGACAACGGTTTAAAACCGTTGTCTATGTACGTGACTTTTAACAACACCGGTTTCAACAACACTCAATAGACAACAGTTCTTAAACCGTTGTCTATGTTCGTGATTTTAACAACACCGGTTTCAACAACACTTAATAGACAACGGTTAAAAAACCGTTGTCGTTTATAGAAAAGACAACGGTTAAAAACTGTTCTCTATGTGCGTGACTTTTAACAACACCGGTTTCAACAACACTTAATAGACAACAGTTAAAAAATCGTTGTCGTTTCTAGAAAAGACAACGGTTATTAACCGTTGTCTATGTGCGTAACTTACAAAAACACCAGCTTCAACAACACTTAATAGACAACAGTTAAAAAACCGTTGTTGTTTCTAGAAAAGACAACGGTTAAAAAACCGTTGTCTATGCGCGGGACTTACAACAACACCGGCTTCAACAACAGAAATTATACCCCTACGACAACGGTTATTAACCGTTGTCTATGTGCATTTTACTTGTAGTGAGTTGATCACTTCCAACGACGTCGTTTTGCATCCCTAATTCCAGCTGTGCGTCCGTTCGTTGTAGAGAGCTGAATTGTGGGATTTTGTTAGCCTTAGCTTGTATTTAGCTACTGTAGGAAGGATGGGAGTTTTTTATGCTGAGATTTAATACAAACATCATCTATTTTCTTCTTCTTCTTTCTCTCCTAAGCCCTAATTTCCCTCCTTCTACCTTCAATTTCTATCATTCTACCCCTAAGTCCATTACAAGTGGTATCAGAGCCCTCATAGAGGAACGCATGAAAAAGCTGGAAGCGTCCATGATTTAGCTTAATCAATCCACTTAGGAATCAATCAATGGGCTGACTTGTAACACCCCGAAATTTTAAAACTTTTGAGACTAATATAATAAAGGTAAATTCTCATTAAATCCCAAAACATAACATAAGAGTACGGGGTGCTATGCCACACCTGAGCTAGAGAACTCAGGCGCACAGGCTAATAACTAATATCCTCAATAATGTCAATACATAAGCATGGCACGCAGGCCGAAAGGGAAACTATCTACTCTACGCTCCGAATCTCTAGCGCGCTCCAGTGTCTACTCATCTGTGCCTGAAAGCCAAATATATTTGTTCAGCGAGAGATACTGGTAACCCACTCCAACGCGTTGAAATACATTATAGATAGATATACGAAAAGTCATTTTGAAGCAGGAAGATATATACTTAGGAGACACTAGTTTTAAAAACCAGGAATAGACTCGACAGATAGGGATAAGCACATTCAACAGTTATAACCAAGCATATAAAGATACTAGCATATATCCTATAGTCACAGATTCACTTCATCTCATTCATATCATCATTCCAATTCGTATCTCATCACACACAAGCACACTTTGGTGGCGCCACAGGACCAATCGCATGCCCATACATGAGGGTCAATGCACATAGCTCTGACACGGCCCCGCAGCACCCTGCCTCGTATCGCAATATGAAGGGGTCGATCGCAACCGACCGATGAACCGCAACTCATCATAATGTTTGATCGCAACCAAACAGTGGACCGCAGCCCAAGAGTAGTCATCTGACCGCAGCCAGGAATATGAACCGCAGCTCATGTAAAACGTTTGATTGCAACCAATCGGTGGACTGCAGCCCAAAAGTGATCATCTGATCGCAGCCAGGAATATGAACCGCAGCTCATGTAAAACGTTTGATCGCAACCAAACGGTGGACCGCAGCCCAAGAGTGTAATTCTGACAACAGCCAGCTTCTGAACCGCAGCTCAGGAATAACCAATTTGATCGCAACCAAATTGGGGTATCATGCACACATAACACATAGCAAGCACATTCAACTCATATTAGCACGTTGGGAAAGGGGAGAAAACGTATAAAGAAACCTATGCGTGGTCATCCACAAACTAGGAATAGTCCTAAGGGGTTCATACTTCTTTCACCTAGGCCAACGAGGTACCAATTCAACTAGCATGCGATATATAAGACTCATTTATCCTACGAACGGTACCCGAAACATCAAACTAGACTTAGGCACGATAAACGGAGTCCGTTGGGATACCACGAGGGTCGGGGAAACATCAAACGGGGAAGCCGGAGTCCCGAGTTGGACAATTTCCAGCGGGTAGCCGGTGGGTGGAGGACCACCCGCCGGCTGCCCGCCGGTGATAAGTCTCTGGGCAGCGGGTGCCCGGCGGGCAGTCGCTTGCCCGCCGGCTGCCCGCTGCCGGCGACGCCCTTCTCGGGCAGTGGGTAGGTGGCGGGTCCCCCTACCCCCACCTACCCCACACTGACTCTTTATCAAAATAAACGCCCCGGGATCCGTTGTGGAACCTGAACCATGCTTAGACACTTTTAAACGCAATTGATGACACCACGTAGACAATTAACAGATTAAAAGCAAGAATCATATAGCACATATCCTATCATGACTTCTAAACATAATCAACACCCGAACATGTGAAATCCCACCCAATTATATCAAGAATAACACAATACGAAATTCCCACTTTTAACCTAGGGCTCTAATCATATTCAAATTAATAAAATCATAGTTCATCTTTTAATCATCAAAACATCAAGATTCATCAAGAACATCACATGATCATCAAGAACATCTTATCATCATCAAGATCATCAAGATCACACATAAAATCATCTCATAATCATCAAGAACATATCATCAACATCATAAACGATTTATCAAGACACAAGTATAGAGAGGAGGCCAAAGAAGATAATTATAGCAAGGAAAATAGGTTTTGTTGAGACATGGGTTACCTCTTAGCCTTAATTAATTTCCTTGGCTATGAAGGGTCTTTCTTTAAGATTCCTTCTTTCTTGATTTCTCCTAGGGGGGATTCTTGGAACTTCTTGTGTGGTGAGAGATTATTGTGGTGTGGGTTCTAGGTGCCTCATATGCCCCCTATTTATATACCTAAGAGTCCCTAATTAGGGCTAGTTCTATTCCTTCTAGGACTAGGGGATTGGGTTTAGGGATAAGGGCCCATGGACTATGGTGGACCTTTTCATAATTAATTATTGGAATTTAGTCCTTTCTTTTGTGTAAATGATTAAATGATTAATTGGTTTTAGGGGCCGTAACACGGGGTGTTACATGACTGCTCAGTTTAGCAGTTTCAAGGAGGAGTTGTTGCAGCTCTTTAGGCTTAACCGACCAGTGGTGCTGATCATGGAGAACTCCCTAGGCTAATCAACAGTGCAAGGGCAAGTTCCAGAAGGTCCTTGTGTGGATCCGGGAAGAAGAGCAGACAAAGCTCCTATGCAGGATGATCGAGAAACACCTGTGGGGCTAGGGCTGAGAACTCCAGTAGAGATTGATGCCTTGGAAATACCTATCAGGGACTGGATGCAAAGAAGAGGAGGCGTGGGTGCTACCTAGGGGGGGGGGGGGGGGGTTGGCCAGAGCTTGGAACTCCTCAAGTATAAGAATGAGTTCCATGTATTTGATTATGATAATCCTAGGCACTGGCTTCTCAGATGTGAGAAATTTTTTGTACTGGCTCACATACCTAGGCATGATATTATGAACAAACTGTTTGTACACCTCACTGGAAGGGTTAGGCTATGGTATGAAGGGTATATGCATAATCTAAGGGGGGAATTTCTGTGGCCAGATTTTGCTGAACCTGTGAGTAAGAGATTTGGGGATAGTGGAGTTTCTCTAATGGAGGACTTTGCCTCCTACAAATGGGGGGGGGGGGGGCGGGGGGGGGAATTGATGAATCTACTGATGAGTATGAGGGTTACAAGAGCTTGTTGTTGAGAGATTTTCCTTACCTAACTGATCACTACTTCCTTGAGAATTATGTTGCCAGGCTTAGACCAAACCTAAGGTGTTTTGTCAGGACCTCTCAGCCTAGGAACCTGGAAGCAACCATATGGTTTGCTAGGCAGTTTGAGAGACCTTTACTATTCAGATTCTAGTTAGGACTCCTGAATCTATATATAGGGAATTAGAAAGCATTTAGAAACCCTACTACGATTAACCCTATCATGCGAGATATTCCCCGAGGAAACCCAGCAAAGAATTCCCCGCTACCAAACTTAGAGGAATCCATTGGAGGAAGATCTTAGAGAAGAACCTTAGTAGCCAAGGATATTGATTAGGGCTAAGAGGTAACCCATGTCTTACAAAACCTATTTTCCTTGTTATATCTTATTTATTGGCTCCTTTGATAATTGTATGTGTGATTCTGTGATTGAGTCTTGATAGAGCCTTGCCTATGATTTATATTGTGTTTATTTGATAATCTTGGTGATCTTTATAATTGTAATTGATTATATGTGTGATCTTGTATTTAATTATGTCTAGAGCTTGTCCCTAGGGTTTATATCGTGAATTGCGTATTATGATGTTCTTGGTATATTTGGGTGGGTTTGTGCATGATCGGGTGTTGAGTCTAGCCTAGGACTTGTATTTAGGACTTTGCATATAGGTTTCTTGATATTCTTGAGGTTCCGGATGCTCCTGAACCATTGTATGATTAATGTGAAGTCTTGGCATGTTTAGGAATCGTGTTAGAACGTATTTTGTATGATTCTTGGTTTGATTCCGTTAATTGAATACGTGGTGTTGTCGTTATGTGTTTGAATGTGTCTGGACATGGTTTTGGGTTCCACGAGAGATCCCGGGACCAAAAAGTTACCTGAGTATCAGTGGGGGATAGGTGGGGGCACGGGTGCCCGCCACCTACCCGCTACCCGGAAGTACTGTTCCAGCGGGCAGCCGGCGGGCAGGCGACTGCCTGCCTGGCACACGCTGGAATGGAGGGTCGCCGCCGGCGAGTGGTCCTCCACCCGTCACCCACCCGCTGGAAATTGGTGGTGTGTCGTGATGTTTTTCCCCGTTTGATGTTTCCTCGTGTCCCGTTGTACTCCGTTTGACGTGTATGAGTCTCGTTTGGTGTTTTGAGTACCGTTCTAGGAATTTATGTGTAGTACGTGTCATTGTGGTTATGTCTTGATTGTTATTGATTGATTATGTGTTGATTGATTGAATGATGATGAGTATCGTGGTCATTGCGCAATGGCCGGTGTGACAGATGATAATGATGTTGAGATTGTGATTGGTGGAAATGAATTGTTGGCGGTTGGCACCACTTGTGCCCGGTCATTTTACTAAAGGTACAGGCCTAGCGGTTACTATGCTAAAGGCACAAACCCACCTTCGACTAGCTTGCCGTTGAGCATGGGTCAGGTTATAAGTGTTGCGGTGTCATGTCAGGGCTATATGCGCTGACCCATTGATATTGGCACTAGAGGTGCAGATCATGCGAATGGCACTGCGGCGTTATCTTGATATGTTGGTGGATGATAGGTGGTTTGTCGGTGGGGGTGTGTAGTTGCCCAGAGGAATAAGGGAGGCGATATAAGGGTGGCCTGGAGGTATAGGTTGGAACTGATATAAGGACGGAAGGGAGCTACAAGGTTGGAACTTGGTATAAGGTTGGAAGATGGATTGTGTGCTTTGATAACAACTTGCTAACTGATTATCTTGAATGCTTTGGTTGTCTCTATTTGCTATTTATATGCTTATCAGTCTGTTATGTCTTGTAACGTGTTCTTAGGACGCATGCTAGCCTTTATGATTATTCTATATTGTCGGGTTTATTATCGTGTCCTGAGTCTTGATCTTGGATTTAAATTAGAGTTTTGTAAGTATATATGTATTCCGGTTTCAAAATGATTTCTTATATCTACCTATATTGTACTTAACACGTTGGAGTGGGTTACCAGCATTATTCGCTGACGGTTGTTACACCGTATGTTTTTCAGGTACAGATTAGTAGCTTGGAGTGCGCTAGTTGGATCCCCCGAATCCAGTCTAGATAGTCTTAGATTCTATTAGTAGGCTACCCAATTATGGATTCATGGATTTGTGTTTGGTTTATTAGTGTAGCCTGTGCATCTAAGTTCTCTAGCTTAGATGTGGCATATTACCCTGACTATTATGTTTTGTTTATGCTCAGTTTGGGATTTAATGTTAGATTCACCTTTATTTTATAGGCTTTGAATATCTTAAAATTTAGGGGTGTTGCACCATCCTACCCTTATAAACCAAACACCTACCATACACCAAAAAAAAACCAACAACCTCTATCCAAACTATAGCTTCTAAAGCCACTGATATTGTTCAATTTAGAAATCAACTCAGAGACCAGAGAAGGTGTTTTAAGTGCTTTGAGGCATGGCAACCTGGACACAAATGTAGAGGGCCTACATTTAACATTATCGAGGACCAAGAATGTGATTACCCTGAACCATTAGAACAGGTGGACAACGCTGAGGAGGCTGAGCTGTCTTTGAGTGCTGTTGTAGGGGTGAGGGGCTAAATACCATCAAACTCTTAGGCTCTATCTAGAAACAACCCATTATAATACTTGTTGATAGTGGGAACACCCACAGTTTTCTGGACCCCAAACTGTTAAATAGATTGAGAAAGGAACCAGAGAAGGCAAATGTGCTTATGGTGACAGTAGCAAATGGGGAGAATATTGCTTGTGATTCAGTTTGCTTAGGCCTTAACTGGCATATTCAGCAGGAGGAATTTGTCAAAGATTTCAGGCTGTTGAGATGGGGGGGGGGGTGTGATATTGTTTTGGGTATGGATTGGGTGGATCAGTTTGCTACAATCCAGCTACACACTAGACCCCATGGCATTTCCTTCTATGAGGAAGGAAAAAAGGTTTACCTGAAGGGGCTGACCAGGAATGTGATGTTGAAAAGTCCCTCTGATAAGCAGCTGAGAAAATGGCATAAGGAAGGAATTCAGGGATGTAATGGCTACAAGTGTAAGGGCAAATGGAAGAAGTTAGGTAGATAAAGGCTAGTCAAGCAGTAGTTAAAGAACAGGCCTAAAACGGTGTCGTCTAAGCAGCTGTTATTTCGTTGGCGAGAATAAGCTGAAACGACGACGTCGGATCGGGCAGTTGCAAAGGCAGCAGTTGATCACTTCCAGCGACGTCGTTTTGCATCCCCAATTCCAGCTGTGCGTCCGTTAGTTGTAGACAGCTGAATTGTGGGATTTTGTTAGCCTTAGCTTGTATTTAGTTATTGTAGGAAGGATGGAAGTTTCTTATGCTGAGATTCAATACAAACATCATCTATTTTCGTCTTTTTCTTTTTCTCTTAACCCTAATTTCCCTTCTTCTACATTCAATTTCTATCATTCTACCCCTAAGTCCATTACAAGCATCCAATGTTTGGACATAGAATCTCTGACTGGTTCCATAGTTTTCGGGTGTAACACCCTGTGTTAAGACCTCTAACCCAAACTAATTATTTAATCACTTACCCTAAAAAGAGAATTAAAATCCATTAATTAACTAAGAAGGGTCCACCATAGTCCATGGACCCTCATCCCTAAAACCAACCCCTTAGTCTTATAAGGAATAGAATTAGCAAACCCATACTATTTAGACCCTAATTGGGACTCTTAGATATATAAATAGGGGCATAGGAGGCACCTAGAACCCACACCACAATAAATATCACCACACAAGAATTCCCAAGAATCCCCCACCACCAAACGTAGGAGAAATCAAGAAGAAGAGATATTAGAGAAAAGAGTCTTAATAGCCAAGGAATCTAATTAAGGCTAAGAGGTAACCCATTTCTCAACAAAACCTATTTTCCTTGCTATGATCTTCTTCTTTGGCTCCTTCTATATGCTTGTGTCTTGATGAAATCTTCTACGATATGATCTTGATGATTGATGAGATGATTTTATGTGTGATCTTGATGATCTTGATGATGATAAGAGGATCTTGATGATTGTGTGATATTCTTGATAAATCTTGATATTAAAGATGAACTATGATCTTGATAATTTGAATGGGATTAGAGCCCTAGGTTAAATTGGGAATTTTATATTGTGATGTTCTTGATATATATTTGGGTGGGATTTCTCATGTTCGGGTGTCAATTATGTTTAGAAGTCATGCTAGGATATATTCAATATGATTCTTGGTTTTGATCCATTATTTGACTACGTTGTATCGTCGTTTGTGTTTAAAAGTGTCAAAACATGGTTTCGGGTTCCACGAAAGATCCCGGGACCCAAGAATTGAAAAAGAGTCACCTACCCGCTGCCCCATTTGGGCGTCGCCGGTAGCGGGCAGGCGATTGCCCGCCGGGCACCCGCTGGTTTTCCCACTTCGGGATGGTGGTTTTCCCCGTTTGATGTTTCCCCGACCCTCGTGGTGTCCCAACGGACTCTGTTTATCGTGCCTAAGTCTAGTTTAATGTTTCGGGTACTGTTCGTAGGATAAAAGAGTCTTGTGTATCGCATGCTAGTTGAATTGGTATCCGTTGGCCTAGGTGAAAGAAGTATGAACCCCTTAGAATTATTCCTAGTATGTGGATGACCACGCATAGGTTTAATTATACGTTTTCTCCCCTTTCCCAATGAGTTAATATGGGTTGCATGTGCTTGCTATGTGTTATGTGTGCATGATACCCCAATTTGGTTGCGATTAAATTGGTTATACCTGAGCTGCGGTTCAGAAGATGGCTGCGGTCAGAAATACACTTTTGGGCTGCGGTCTACCGTTTGGTTGCGATCAAACGTTTTACATGAGCTGTGGTTCATATTCCTGGCTGCGGTCAGAGGCTCACTTTTGGGCTGCGGTCCACTGTTTGGTTGTGATCAAACATTATGATGAGCTGCGGTTCATCGGTCGGTTGCGATCGATCCCTTCGTGTTGCGATACGAGGCAGGGTGCTGCGGGGCCGTGTTAGCGCTATATGCGCTGACCCTCA